>NW_026606744.1:1557500-1955000 GCF_029890125.1 Rhinichthys klamathensis goyatoka
GTTAAACAAAGATCACAGCAGAACCATCGAGCATCTCACAGCAACGCGTTCTCATTACTGAATGATTCAGCATTTTGAACGAATCGGTTGACTCAAAGATTCAATGACCAATCCATAATCTGTCTCATTCATGAATGACTCAGCCGTTCGAACGAATCGTTCGAACAAATGAATCAATGACTCGCTCATTAAGACGGTCGCCTGGCGACACCTAATGATGGTTTAGTGATATGTTTAAAAGTATCATTCTTTCAAACGATTGTTAATTAACTCATATTTGAAACATAAGCTATATATATA
Organism: Rhinichthys klamathensis goyatoka; assembly: GCF_029890125.1. Classification (NCBI taxonomy): domain Eukaryota; kingdom Metazoa; phylum Chordata; class Actinopteri; order Cypriniformes; family Leuciscidae; genus Rhinichthys; species Rhinichthys klamathensis. The sequence goes on from NW_026606744.1 coordinate 1,557,801, forward strand.
TATATACACACACATATACACAAAAATAAAATAAAAACACATTTGAAGCGTGTTTGCTTACTAAATTGTGAGCGGAACGAAAGTTGCAGCAAATATCAGCAATAAATTTCATTAATCACGAGAGTGAAGTGCTGACTGAAAAGATGATGACGGAATAGGCTATTTTATGTAAAAGCGCCTATTTAAGCGAATCTGTCATTGTACTCTTTTGTTGTTGTGTTTTCCGTGAAAAATAATAGACTATTGAACTCACAATTCAAGCAATTGGCCCCCGATATTGCACTAATTTTAAAGTGACACTAAAAAGTATGCGGCTGCAGTGGCATTCATTACAGTGCGCATCCATGGCGACGAGCGAGCAAAACAGAGCGAACGTTTTTTCATTTCTACTTCCATAGAAATTCATTCGAGCGCACTGCGAGCGCCACCACTATAAATGTCCTTACTTTACTTTCACTTTTAACTTAGCGATATAAAAGCCCCCGGTGTTACACGTCAAATAACCGGTGAGAAAAAATTCTCGGAGTCACATAGCAGCTACCTATATTTAAATACAACAGGCCTACCTGATTTTGAACACAAGAGGGCAGTATAGCCCTATGTATTATTTGATATATTTATTTTTTAACTGAATAGTGCATCCTGGCTGTTTTTAAACTTGTACATTATTCTTAAATTGAAAACAAGAATAAAATGGGTTTAGTTCTGATATTTGTATAATTTTATCTAGAAATAAATGGTGTATAATTACATTTTTAGAAGATATGAAGCTTTTAGTGTTTTTTTTTTTTTTTTTTACATGACTTTAATCCCTCGCCATAGCAAAACAATTAGAGATATTCAATAGATATTCACAATTATGCTTCTTTAATGTATTTTCATCATGTTGAAAAAGTTTGGTGGGAATAAAATAAACCACTTAAGAGGAGTGATGCATATTTTGTCATTTAAAAAAAAATACAAAAATTGTTATGCGAAAAGACAAGGACTTAGAGATTGCTTTATCCTTTAATGCAGGAAAAATCATACAGCCAGCCACACACACACACACACACACACATAAACACAGACACCAACCCTCCCTCCCTCCCCTCCCCTCTGCTCCCCTCCCCACACAGACACACACACAAACAGAATGGCAGGGGGACAAGAAATCCATTCAAACTACAATATCTGACTTTCTGTTGCTCTGAGCTAATGACTTTAAATTAGAAAGTCGATTGGCTTGATGAGAACAATATGCGTGGCAAGTTTTGTAACTGTAGGTAAAACGAGCAAAGTTATAACACACTTTATGTGTCCTTTTTTAGTCATAAAATTAATTTCCTCGCCACGGCCAAACCGTTCGAGATATCAAAAATCCCTCCGGAATTTAGCATCATCAATGTCTTGACGTCATGCTGACCGAGTTTGCTTGAAATCCGATCAATTCCCAAGGAGAATTAAATAGAATTTCAGGGGTATGCGTTTCCAAACAAACCATGATAGCCGGCTTCCTGTTGGGATGTCGTAAAACTTAGAGCACGAAAGTTGTTTAACCCAATGAGATCTATAAGTGTACACAGTTTCATATTATTACATGCAAGTGTCTTTGATTTATGGACAAGTGTTCGAATCCCAGTCCAGGGGGCGCTGTCGGTCCGCCCTGCCACGCCCGGGTACCAGCTTCAGTCCGGCCCTGATGGCCACGGGTTCTGACCCGTGTGCAAAGTTTCAAGAGTTTTAGAGGATGTTAAGGGCCCCAAAAGCCCCCGAAACCTTGATCAACAATAATTAAAAGCTTTGTCACTCAAACAGACACATCCCCCTCCCCCCACAGACACAGAGGTATGCAGAGAGAGGGAGAGAGGGACAGAGATTACTCCAAAACATCCCATTCAAACCAAAATATCTGACTTGCTGTTGTTCGGAACCAAAAACTGTAAATTAGAAAGTTGTCCGGCTTGATCTGAACAATATGCCTACCGAGTTTTAAGATTGCAGGTAAAACTATGAAACTAACCCTCTCACTTTTGTCAAAAGGTGGCGCTACTGAGACCCTGCACCACGCCCGTTCCTGAAACTTTGCACATGTCTACTGGCTAATATATGTGACATGTCTGTCGAGTTTCATGCAATTTCAAGCATGCTAAGAGTCTCAAAAGCATCAAAAAAGAATTTTAAAGTTTGATGTGTTGCCACGGCAACAGTATCAAAGATATCAAGAATCCATTCACAGGTCTACATCTGGCGTATGTTTACATTATACAGATGAAGTTTGAAGCAAATTGGGTTAAAATAAGAGGGTGATTTCGAAGCATTTTGAAAGTGACACACTTCCTGCTGCCAGTTGGTGGCGCTATAACTTTGACTCACAATAGTCACATCCATGTGATCGGCCTCTTACAGCGAACACACTGGTGAAGTTTCATCAAGATCAGTTAATGTATGCAGAAGTTATAACACACTTCCTGTTTCACGTTTCTCGCCATAATTTCGTTTCCCCGCCACGGCCAAACCGTTCGAGATATCAAAAATCCCCTCGCAATTTTTCATCCTCAATGTCTTGACTTCATGCTGACCGAGTTTCGAGGCATTTCTTTGAATTCTCTAGGAGAAGTACTTTAAATTCCATTGCATGCGTTTTACAAACAACCCTAAATAGCCGACTTCCTGTTGGGCTGGGGTAAAAAGTAAGAGCATGAAGTATATATGAACCGATGAGATCTATATGTGTACCGAGTTTCATATTCTTACATACAAGCGTGTTTGATTTATGGACCAAGTTTTCGGACCCCGTTCCAGGGGGCGCTGTCGAGCCCCCCTGCCACGCCCGGGTACCATCTTCACCCCGACCCTGATGGCCGCGGGTTCTGACCCGCGTGCAAAGTTTCAAGAGTTTTCGTGCACGTTAAGAGCCCCAAAAGTGCCCGAATAGTCGTAAGAAAAATAAAAGAGAAAAAAAAAAAAAAAAATATAGCTGCGAGCAGCGATTACGGGCCCAAGCCGGTGGCACCGCAACCCCGGTGCCTTTAGTTACCTAAAGGCACCAGGGTGGCGGTGCCGCCGGCTTGGGCCCTTCATCGCTGCTCGCAGCTATATTTATATATATATATATATATATATATATATATATATATATATATATATATATAAAGCTGGTGGCACCGCCACCCTGGTGCCTTTAGGGTTATTGTGCACGACGTGACACGAAATATCTGCTTGCTATCTGCCGAACGGCTCTGGTAGTTTCGCTTCAGCACTGATGATGTTGTAGAAATAGTGCGCTCTGGTTGGTCTGGATTATTCGGGATTTTTTATTTTATACAGAAATAAATTCTTTATAATTCAGATGAGAATAAAGTTAGTGTTGATTAAAATGAAGGAAAACAAATATATTGATCTGAAATATAGCACATTAATTTAAAATTTATTTAGGTTCAATTACCAAACATACAATCTTAATTTAATTTAAAGCAAACAATACATTTAAAATATATGGGTTGTATGCACATTTTTTTAAATAAAAAAAATATATATCCAAAAAGACAAGGCCTTAAAGGGTTAAACTCTTGTCACTGTAACAGACACATCTCTCTCTCTCACACACACACACACACACACACACGTCAAGTCACTTACATTTTTAGATGCAATATTGAATAAGCAGAAAAATCGGATTTTCTGCTCTGAAAATATAAATAAGCAAAAAAATTGAATAAGCACTTTGAATATTCTAAACAGAATAAGCACTAGTCGCTAATGAATAAGTACTAGTACTTAATGGAATAGATACTAGTATCTAAAAAATAAGTACTAGTAGCATGAAAATAGAGACTAGTAGGTTAAAATGATTAAATGTTAAAACGGCTTGCCATATTGGCTCAGAGAGAGAGAAAGAGAAAATGACCTTTTAGATACTAGTACCTATTAATAGATACTAGTATTTATTCAATAAATACTAGTACTAAGTCATTAGATACTAGTACCTATTAAATAGATACCAGTACTTATTCATTAGCTACTAATACGTATTCAAAAGAATATCTAAAGAATAAGCACTAGTATCTAAAGAATAGGCACTAGTACTAAAGAATAAGGACTAGTCGCTAATGAATAAGTACCAGTACTTAATGGAATAGATACTAGTATCTAAAAATAAGTACTAGTAGCATGAAAATAGAGACTAGTAGGTTAAAATGATTAAATGTTAAAGTGTCTTGCCATATTGGCTCAGAGAGAGAGAGAGAGAAAATGACCCTATTCAAACCACAATATCTGACTTTCTGAGGGTCGGAGCTAATTACTTTAAATTAGAAAGTCGTTTGGCTTGAGGAGAAGAATATACACGCTGAGTTTTGTAACTGTAGATAAAACTAACCCCCCCACTTTTGTCAAAAGCATTTAGAAAGTGACACACTTCCTGCTGCCAGTTGGTGGCGCTATAACTTTGACTCACAATAGTCACATCCATGTGATCGGCCTCTTACAGCGAACACACTGTTGAAGTTTCATCAAGATCAGTTAATGTATGCAGAAGTTATAACACACTTCCTGTTTCCATTATTCGCCATAAATTCGTTTCCTCGCCACGGCCAAACCGTTCGAGATATGAAAAATCCCCTGGCAATTTTTCATCCTCAATGTCTTGACATCATGCTGACCGAGTTTCCTTGCGATTGGTTGAATTCTCTAGGAGGAGTATATCGAATTCCAGGGGCATACGCTTCCAAACAAACCATAATAGCCGACTTCCTGTTGGGCTGGGGTAAAAAGTAAAAGTACAAAGGATATATGAACCGATGAGATCTATATGTGTACCGAGTTTCATATTATTACATGGAAGCGTGTTTGATTTATGGACCAAGTTTTCGGACCCCGTTCCAGGGGGCGCTGTCGAGCCCCCCTGCCACGCCCGGGTACCAGCTTCAGCCCGGCCCTGATGGCCGCGGGTTCTGACCAGTGTGCAAAGTTTCAAGAGTTTTCGTGCACGTTAAGAGCCCCAAAAGTGCCCGAATAGTCGATAAAATAATAATAATAATAATAAATATAGCTGCGAGCAGCGATTACGGGCCCAAGCCGGTGGCACCGCAACCCTGGTGCCTTTAGTTACCTAAAGGCACCGGGGTGGCGGTGCCGCCGGCTTTGGCCCTTCATCGCTGCTCGCAGCTATATTTATATATATATATATATATATATATATATATATATATATATATATAAAAAAGCCGGTGGCACCGCCACCCTGGTGCCTTTAGGGTTATTGTGCACGACGTGACACAAAATATCTGCTCGCTATCTGCCGAACGGCTCTGGTAGTTCCGCTTCAGCACTGATGATGTTGTAGAAATAGTGCGCTCTGGTTGGTCTGGATTATTCGGGATTTTGTATTTTATACAGAAATAAGTTATTTATAATTCAGATGAGAATAAAGTTAGTGTTGATTAAAATGAAGGAAAACAAATATATTTATCTGAAATATAGCACATTAGTTTTAAATTTATTTAGGTTCAATTACCAAACATACAATCTTAATTTAATTTAAAGCAAACTATATATTAAAAATATATGGCTTGTATGCACTTTTTTTTTATAAAAAAAAAAGATATATATCCAAAAAGACAAGGTCTTAAAGGGTTAAACTCTTGTCACTGTAACAGACACAATCTCTCTCTCACACACACACACACACACACACACACACACACACACGTCAAGTCACTTACATTTTAGATGCAATATTGAATAAGCAGAAAAATCGGATTTTCTGCTCTGAAAATATAAATAAGCTTAAAAATTGAATAAGCACTTTGAATATTCTAAACAGAATGAGCACTAGTCGCTAATGTATAAGTACTAGTACTTAAAGGACAACTCCGGCGCAAAATGAACCTCGGGTGTAATAACACATTGGTACAGAAAATCGTTCCCTGAGATTTGTTTTCATGATAATCGAATATAAAGAGTTTTATCTCTAAAAACAATTTAGCTTATAACGCTAGTATATTGGGCATCGAGTAAGCAAAAAGAGATCGCTAGTTAATACCATTAACAAGGCTCAAATTAGCCCCACACTAACACGGCAGCATAATGAGTGTCCTTGCATGCAAACCGAAGCATTGAGAACTTTGTAAGTGTATAGACAGTTTAATAAGAAGATACTTTACACAGACAGTACAGTTAAAAATAATCCTAAGGAAAACAATAGGGCCTTCGCCCTTTGGGCTTGGGCCCTAATTATTAGGGCCCAAGCCTTGAAAAGGCGAAGGCCCTATTGTTTTCCTTAGGATTATTTTTAGGGCCCAAGCCTTGAAAAGGCGAAGGCCCTATTGTTTTCCTTAGGATTATTTTTTTTTAGGGCCCAAGCCTTGAAAAGGCGAAGGCCCTATTGTTTTCCTTAGGATTATTATTATTATTATTATTATTATTATTATTTTATCGACTATTCGGGCACTTTTGGGGCTCTTAACGTGCACGAAAACTCTTGAAACTTTGCACACTGGTCAGAACCCGCGGCCATCAGGGGCGGGCTGAAGCTGGTACCCGGGCGTGGCAGGGGGGCTCGACAGCGCCCCCTGGAACGGGGTCCGAAAACTTGGTCCATAAATCAAGCACGCTTCCATGTAATAATATGAAACTCGGTACACATATAGATCTCATCGGTTCATATATCCTTTGTACTTTTACTTTTTACCCCAGCCCAACAGGAAGTCGGCTATTATGGTTTGTTTGGAAGCGTATGCCCCTGGAATTCGATATACTCCTCCTAGAGAATTCAACCAATCGCAACGAAACTCGGTCCGCATGATGTCAAGACATTGAGGATGAAAAATTGCCAGGGGATTTCTGATATCTCGAACGGTTTGGCCGTGACGAGGAAACGAATTTATGGCGAATAATGGAAACAGGAAGTGTGTTATAACTTCTGCATACATTAACTGATCTCGATGAAACTTCAGCAGTGTGTTCGCTGTAAGAGGCCGATCACATGGATGTGACTATTGTGAGTCAAAGTTATAGCGCCACCAACTGGCAGCAGGAAGTGTGTCACTTTCTAAATGCTTTTGACAAAAGTGGGGGGGTTAGTTTTATCTACAGTAACAAAACTCGATATGTATATTGTACTCTTCGAGCCGGACAACTTTCTAATTTATCGTAATTAGCTACGACCAACAGGAAGTCAGATATTTTGGTTTGAATGTGGATTTCAGATTCTGAGTTTTTAGCTACTCCTCCTAAGTAGTTTATTTTATTCATGCCAAACTTTTTCAACATGATGAAAATACATTGAAGATGCTAAATTGTGAACAGATATTGAATATCTCAAACGGTTTTGCTATGGTTGAGGGATTCAAGTAATGTCAAAAAAAGAATCAGGGCATGTCTCATATCTTTCTAAAATGTAATTATACACCATTTATTTTTATATAAAATTATACAAATATTAGAACTAAACCCATTTTATTCCTTTTTTTCAATTTAAGAATTATTTTTAAGTTTAAAAACAGCCAGAATGGTTGTTTAGTCAAAAATAATAATAATCCAAATCATATATAGTGCTATACTGCCCTCTTGTGTTCAAAATCAGGTAGGCCTATTGAATTTATATATATTTATATATTAGGGATGTTACTATGGGAATATTTTCCCACCGGTTAATCAACGTGTGATTGTGTAAACCAATTGTGTAAACCTCCCGCTGGGGGGGTTTAAAAACACTAACTTGAAAGCGAAAGTATAATATGGACGTCCGCACGGACATTGAAATGGTGGCGCTCGAATGAATTCCTATGGAAGTAGAAATTAACTAAACGTTCGCTCTGTTCTGCTCGCTCGTCGCCATGGACGCGCACCGTTATGAATGCCAGTGCAGCCGCATACTTTTTAGTGTCACTAAAATTAGTGCAATTTCGGGGGCCGATTGCTTGAATTGTGAGTTCAATAGTCTATTATTTTTCACGGAAAACACAACAATAAAAGAGTACAATGACAGATTCGCTTAAATAGGCGCTTTTACATAAAATAGCCTATTCCGTCATCATCTTTTTAGTTAGCTCTTCACTCTCGTGATTAATGAAATTTGACTCCTGTTGCTGATATTTGCTGCAACTTTCGTTCAGCTCACAATTTAGTAAGCAAACACGTTTCAAATGTGTTTTTATTTTATTTTTGTGTATGTGTGTGTATATGTATGTATATATATATAAATATATCTTATGTTTCAAATATGAGTTAATTAACAATCGTTGGAAAGAATGATACTTTTAAACATAACACTAAACCGTCATTAGGTGTCGCCAGGCGACCGTCTTAATGAGCGAGTCATTGATTCATTCGTTTGAACGACTGAGTCATTCATGAATGAGATAGATGTTTATGGATTGATTGGTCATTGAATCTTTGAGTCAACCGATTCGTTCAAAATGCTGAATCATTCAGTAATGAGAACACGTTGCTGTGAGATGCGCGATGGTTCTGCTGTGATCTTTGTTTAACTATTTTCGCTGCTGAAACAGAAAAAAAGTCAATATTGCATCTAAAATGTAAGTGATTTGACGTGTGTGTGTGTGATTGTGTGTGTGATTGTGTCTGTTACAGTGATAAGAGTTTAACCCTTGTTAAACTTTAGGCCTTGTCTTTTTGGATATATATCTTTTTATATAAAAAAATAGTCATACAACCCATATATTTTAAATGTATTGTTTGCTTTAAATTACATTAAGATTGTATGTTTGGTAATCGAACCTGAATTAATTTTAAATGAATGTGCTATATTTCAGATCATATATTTGTTTTCCTTAAAATTTGAACTAACACTAACTTTATTCTCATCTGAATGATAGATTATTTATTTCTGTATAAAATAAAAACACCTTTGATTTTTCTTTTTTAATCAATGTAGAATGTGTAACTGAAAAAATAAACAGATTAGGGCTCTGTTTGATGACAAGAAATGAAAAACAATGCGATATGATGAATGTCCAAAAGATGGCTCCCACAGACTGTTTTTAAATAGGATTGTTTGATATTTTTTGCTTTTAAACTGTGTGTGTGTGTGTAAGAGATTTTGGTTGGGTGACAGTTGTAGTTTACAGTTTGACAAGAGTTTATAGTTTGACAAAAGCACAATGTTGTGTTTTATTACGAGTGTACACAAATATAAGTAAACACTTTGCAGTTTGAATAATGTCCTGTATGAACAAAAGGACGGAGTATGTCTTTGTCTACATTGTTCAATTACGCCACACACACACACACACACACACACAAACACTATTTTTCTAATCAGATCAGGCAAGTAATATTCTGTCTTGTCTCTTAAAAAAACAATATATATATATTTATGTATATATATATATATATATATGTGTGTGTGTGTGTGTGTGTATATATATATATATATAAATATAGCTGCGAGCAGCGATGAAAGGGCCAAAGCCGGCGGCACCGCCACCCCGGTTATAGCGCCACCAACTGGCAGCAGGAAGTCTGTCACTTTCAAAAAGCTTTGAAATCACCTGATTGCTTCAAACTTCACTACTATGATGTAAACACACGGCAGATGTAGACCTGGATGTAGACCTGACCTTTCAGAAGGTTGCTCTCGCATACTTTGTGGTTGACATGTGCCCTCAATGCACACTTTTGCAGAGCCCACACTGATACAAGCTCTACAGCACACTTCTTTTCGACAGTCAAAGCAGGGTTACGTTTTTGCACGTCGTGCACAATAACCCTAAAGGCACCAGGGTGGCGGTGCCACCGGCTTTATATATATATATATATATATATATATATATATATATATATATATATATATATATATATATATATATAAATAAATATAGCTGCGAGCAGCGATGAAGGGCCAAAGCCGGTGGTACCGTCACCCCGGTGCCTTTAGGTAACTAAAGGCACCGGGGTTGCGGTGCCACCGGCTTGGGCCCGTAATCGCTGCTCGCAGCTATATATTTTTTTTTTTTTTTCTCCTCTTTTATTTTTCTTACGACTATTCGGGCACTTTTGGGGCTCTTAACGTGCACGAAAACTCTTGAAACTTTGCACGCGGGTCAGAACCCGCGGCCATCAGGGTCGGGGTGAAGATGGTACCCGGGCGTGGCAGGGGGGCTCGACAGCGCCCCCTGGAACGGGGTCCGAAAACTTGGTCCATAAATCAAACACGCTTGTATGTAAGAATATGAAACTCGGTACACATATAGATCTCATCGGTTCATATATACTTCATGCTCTTACTTTTTACCCCAGCCCAACAGGAAGTCGGCTATTTAGGGTTGTTTGTAAAACGCATGCAATGGAATTTAAAGTACTTCTCCTAGAGAATTCAAAGAAATGCCACGAAACTCGGTCAGCATGAAGTCAAGACATTGAGGATGAAAAATTGCGAGGGGATTTTTGATATCTCGAACGGTTTGGCCGTGGCGGGGAAACGAAATTATGGCGAGAAACGTGAAACAGGAAGTGTGTTATAACTTCTGCATACATTAACTGATCTTGATGAAACTTCACCAGTGTGTTCGCTGTAAGAGGCCGATCACATGGATGTGACTATTGTGAGTCAAAGTTATAGCGCCACCAACTGGCAGCAGGAAGTGTGTCACTTTCAAAATGCTTCGAAATCACCCTCTTATTTTAACCCAATTTGCTTCAAACTTCAGCTGTATAATGTAAACATACGCCAGATGTAGACCTGTGAATGGATTCTTGATATCTTTGATACTGTTGCCGTGGCAACACATCAAACTTTAAAATTCTTTTTTGATGCTTTTGAGACTCTTAGCATGCTTGAAATTGCATGAAACTCGACAGACATGTCACATATATTAGCCAGTAGACATGTGCAAAGTTTCAGGAACGGGCGTGGTGCAGGGACTCAGTAGCGCCACCTTTTGACAAAAGTGAGAGGGTTAGTTTCATAGTTTTACCTGCAATCTTAAAACTCGGTAGGCATATTGTTCAGATCAAGCCGGACAACTTTCTAATTTACAGTTTTTGGTTCCGAACAACAGGAAGTCAGATATTTTGGTTTGAATGGGATGTTTTGGAGTAATCTCTGTCCCTCTCTCCCTCTCTCTGCATACCTCTGTGTCTGTGGGGGGAGGGGGATGTGTCTGTTTGAGTGACAAAGCTTTTAATTATTGTTGATCAAGGTTTCGGGGGCTTTTGGGGCCCTTAACATCCTCTAAAACTCTTGAAACTTTGCACACGGGTCAGAACCCGTGGCCATCAGGGCCGGACTGAAACTGGTACCCGGGCGTGGCAGGGCGGACCGACAGCGCCCCCTGGACTGGGATTCGAACACTTGTCCATAAATCAAAGACACTTGCATGTAATAATATGAAACTGTGTACACTTATAGATCTCATTGGGTTAAACAACTTTCGTGCTCTAAGTTTTACGACATCCCAACAGGAAGCCGGCTATCATGGTTTGTTTGGAAACGCATACCCCTGAAATTCTATTTAATTCTCCTTGGGAATTGATCGGATTTCAAGCAAACTCGGTCAGCATGACGTCAAGACATTGATGATGCTAAATTCCGGAGGGATTTTTGATATCTCGAACGGTTTGGCCGTGGCGAGGAAATTAATTTTATGACTAAAAAAGGACACATAAAGTGTGTTATAACTTTGCTCGTTTTACCTACAGTTACAAAACTTGCCACGCATATTGTTCTCATCAAGCCAATCGACTTTCTAATTTAAAGTCATTAGCTCAGAGCAACAGAAAGTCAGATATTGTAGTTTGAATGGATTTCTTGTCCCCCTGCCATTCTGTTTGTGTGTGTGTCTGTGTGGGGAGGGGAGCAGAGGGGAGGGGAGGGAGGGAGGGTTGGTGTCTGTGTTTATGTGTGTGTGTGTGTGTGTGTGGCTGGCTGTATGATTTTTCCTGCATTAAAGGATAAAGAAATCTCTAAGTCCTTGTCTTTTCGCATAACAATTTTTGTATTTTTTTTTAAATGACAAAATATGCATCACTCCTCTTAAGTGGTTTATTTTATTCCCACCAAACTTTTTCAACATGATGAAAATACATTAAAGAAGCATAATTGTGAATATCTATTGAATATCTCTAATTGTTTTGCTATGGCGAGGGATTAAAGTCATGTAAAAAAAAAAAAAAACACTAAAAGCTTCATATCTTCTAAAAATGTAATTATACACCATTTATTTCTAGATAAAATTATACAAATATCAGAACTAAACCCATTTTATTCTTGTTTTCAATTTAAGAATAATGTACAAGTTTAAAAACAGCCAGGATGCACTATTCAGTTAAAAAATAAATATATCAAATAATACATAGGGCTATACTGCCCTCTTGTGTTCAAAATCAGGTAGGCCTGTTGTATTTAAATATAGGTAGCTGCTATGTGACTCCGAGAATTTTTTCTCACCGGTTATTTGACGTGTAACACCGGGGGCTTTTATATCGCTAAGTTAAAAGTGAAAGTAAAGTAAGGACATTTATAGTGGTGGCGCTCGCAGTGCGCTCGAATGAATTTCTATGGAAGTAGAAATGAAAAAACGTTCGCTCTGTTTTGCTCGCTCGTCGCCATGGATGCGCACTGTAATGAATGCCACTGCAGCCGCATACTTTTTAGTGTCACTTTAAAATTAGTGCAATATCGGGGGCCAATTGCTTGAATTGTGAGTTCAATAGTCTATTATTTTTCACGGAAAACACAACAACAAAAGAGTACAATGACAGATTCGCTTAAATAGGCGCTTTTACATAAAATAGCCTATTCCGTCATCATCTTTTCAGTCAGCACTTCACTCTCGTGATTAATGAAATTTATTGCTGATATTTGCTGCAACTTTCGTTCCGCTCACAATTTAGTAAGCAAACACGCTTCAAATGTGTTTTTATTTTATTTTTGTGTATATATATATGTGTGTGTATATATATATATATAGCTTATGTTTCAAATATGAGTTAATTAACAATCGTTTGAAAGAATGATACTTTTAAACATATCACTAAACCGTCATTAGGTGTCGCCAGGCGACCGTCTTAATGAGCGAGTCATTGATTCATTTGTTCGAACGATTCGTTCGAACGGCTGAGTCATTCATGAATGAGACAGATTATGGATTGGTCATTGAATCTTTGAGTCAACCGATTCGTTCAAAATGCTGAATCATTCAGTAATGAGAACGCGTTGCTGTGAGATGCTCGATGGTTCTGCTGTGATCTTTGTTTAACTATTTTCGCTGCTGAAACAGAAAAAAGTCAATATTGCATCTAAAATGTAAGTGATTTGACTTGTGTGTGTCTGTGTCTGTGTCTGTGTCTGTGTCTGTGTCTGTGTCTGTGTCTGTGTGTGTGTGTGTGTGTGTGTGTGTGTGTGTATGATTGTGTCTGTTACAGTGATTGTTTAACCCTTGTTAAAGTTTAGGCCTTGTCTTTTTGGATATATATCTTTTTATATAAAAAAAATAGGCATACAACCCATATATTTTAAATGTATTGTTTGCTTTAAATTACATTAAGATTTGTATGTTTGGTAATTGAACCTGAATGAATTTTAAATGAATGTGCTATATTTCAGAGTTTTCCTTAAAATTTGAACTAACTTTATTCTCATCTGAATGATAGACTATTTATTTTTGTATAAAATAAAAAAGAGATTTTGGTTGGGTGACAGTTGTAGTTTACAGTTTGACAAAAGCACAATGTTGTGTTTTATTGCGATTGTACACAAATATAAGTAAACACTTTGCAGTTTGAATAATGTCCTGTATGAACAAAAGGACGGAGTATGTTTTAATGTCTACATTGTTCAATCACGTTTCACACACACACACACACATACACACACACAAACTTTTTTCTAATCAGATCAGGCAAGTAATATTCTGTCTTGGCACACTTGATTTAACTTTCAATCTTGTGTACTTATTTCATGTGTCCATTAAGTCCATGAGACCGTAGGGTGTCTCATTTTTCATTTTAGGTTTCAGAAGGTTGCTCACGCATATGATATGTGCCCTCAATGCACACTTTTGCAGAGCCCACACCAATGCAAGCTCTACAGCACACATCTTCTCAACAGTCAAAGCGGGGTTAAGTTATTGCCCGTCATGCACAGTAACCCTAAAGGCACCAGGGTGGCGGTGCCACCGGCTTGTTTATATATATATATATATATATATATATATATATATATATATAAAGCCGGTGGCACCGCCACCCTGGTGCCTTTAGGGTTATTGTGCACGACGTGACACAAAATATCTGCTTGCTATCTGCCGAACGGCTCTGGTAGTTTCGCTTCAGCACTGATGATGTTGTAGAAATAGTGCGCTCTGGTTGGTCTGGATTATTCGGGATTTTTTATTTTATACAGAAATAAATTCTTTATAATTCAGATGAGAATAAAGTTAGTAGGGCTGCAACTAACGATTATTTTAATAATCGATTAATCTGTCGATTATTTTTACGATTAATCGATGAATCGGATAATAAAAAAAAGCATTAATTTCCAATCCTTTATTAAAAAACAGAACTGACAGTGCAAATTCACCGTGAAAAAAAGTCCAGTGCAAAAAAATAGACTAACCAAAAACATACACATGTATGCTTTACATCTGCCAAATAATATATGCTTTTTAAAAATAAAGTGAGCTGCTGTCAGAACATTCAATAGCGCCACCAACTGGCAGCAGGAAGTGTGTCACTTTCAAAATGCTTTGAAATCACCCTCTTATTTTTACCCGATTTGCTTCAAACTTGATGTGTATAATGTAGACACTCGCCAGATGTAGACCTGTGAAAGGATTATTGATATCTTAGATACTGTTGCCATGGCAACGCATCAAACTTTAATATTCTTTTTGGATGCTTTTGAGACTCTTAGCATGCCTGAAATTGCTTAAAATTGCATGAAACTCGACAGACAGATCACATTTATTAGCCAGTAGACATGTGCAAAGTTTCAGAAACGGGCGTGGTGCAGGGGCTCAGTAGCGCCACCTTTTGTGACAAAAGTGTGTGTGGGGGGGTTAGTTTCATCTACAGTTACAAAACTTTTTCAACTTGATGAAAATACATTAAAGATGCTAAATTGTGAACGGATATTGAATATCTCAAACGGTTTTGCTATGGCGAGGGATTATGTCAAAAAAAGAATCAGGACATGTCTCATATCTTTCTAAAATGTAATTATACACCATTTATTTTTCTATAAAATTATACTAATATTAGAACTAAACCCATTGTATTCCTTTTTTTCAATTTAAGATTTATGTTTAAGTTTAAAAACAGCCAGAATGGTTGTTTACATGATATCATGATGGCGGCGCGTTCAGACGCAGCGGCTCGGAGCTCCCAGATATACAGCAGCGTTTTTGTTTGTTTAAGTATTTTTAGCTTATTTTATCAGGCACAAACTCAACAATTATGCTATGGACGAGCTGAACTCCTTAAAATCGGGAATCAGTATCAGGATTACTCACTTGGAAACTTAAATCTCATTTCACCGGAGATTCTGCGCTCCGGGAAGCGTGGCGGAATGCTCATCATACCACCCTTGAGGCGTCGGAGACGGCGAAGAGACCGGAAGCAAAAGCGGGGAAAGAGAGCCAGAGTACGAGCTAGGCTACAAGCTAACCCACACAGACCAGCGCTCCCGAGTCTCTTTCTTACAAATGCCCGGTCACTTGTAAACAAGATGGACGAAATGAGACTTAGGATTATTTCACATCAACTTGATAACTGTGTTATGGTAATCACAGAGACTTGGCTGAATAACACTGTTCCTGATGCAGCTATCGAGCTAGCGGGCCGCTCCGTATACAGAGCAGATAGAACGGCCGACTCTGGTAAGAACAAAGGTGGCGGAGTGTGCATATACATAAATAATGACTGGTGTACATCGGTGGACGTTATTAGGTCACATTGCTCCTTGGACATTGAATATTTGTCATTGAAATGTAGACCTTTTTATTCCCCGAGAGAGTTTTCTGCTATTGTTATCACAGCTGTTTATATACCTCCACGGGCTAATGCTAAGCTAGTGCTAGAAGAGCTGCATGAAGCTATCAACAGCCAGCTGGATGCATACCCGGAGGGAGCTGTAATTGTAGCAGGGGACTTCAATCATGTGGATTTAAAAACTGTGATGCCTAAATTATACACCAGCATACATTTTCCGACTAGAGATAATAATATATTGGATCAAGTATACACCAACATACCAAGAGCTTATAAAGCGGTCCCATCTCCACACCTGGGCTCATCAGACCACATCTCTATAGATCTGATGCCATCGTACAGACCTTTGATCTGCAGGACAAGACCAACTGTCAAAACAATCCAGGTCTGGAATGAGGAATCTACTGCACGCTTGCAGGACTGTTTCGAAAATACAGACTGGGATCTGTTTGCAAGCACGGACCTGGAAGAATATAGCTCATCTGTTCTAGCATACATAGCCTTCTGCACTGACGTTGGGGTAGCGACTAAGACCAGAATGGTGTACCCAAATCAAAAACCATGGTTTGATGGGAAGGTACACTCATTAATGAAAGTACGGAATGCTGCCTACAGGTCAGGGGACAGGTTGGCTTACAGTAATGCTCGAAGAGACCTCAAGAAGGGCATAAAAGCAGCAAAACACAGGTATCAACAACGCATTGAGGGCCATTTTAAAGACAATAACCCCCGCAGTATGTGGACAGGTATTAAAACTCTAACGGACTACAAGAACAGCCCCTCCTTGCCCAGCCAGGATGCCACACTTCCTTCTTTGCACGCTTTGAAAGTCACTCCAACAGCATGGAAATCCAGACAGCACCATCACCCACAGCAGAGCCGGTTCCTGTCCTCAAATGCCATCAAGTGAGATCCACACTAAGGAGGATTAATGTCAATAAAGCAGCAGGACCAGATAAAGTTCCAGGTCGCACACTCAAGTCATGTGCTGACCAATTGGCGGGGGTGTTCACCAGCATCTTCAATCTGTCTCTGCAGCAGGCTGTAGTCCCAACATGCCTAAAATCAACTACAATTATTCCTGTGCCAAAAAAACGGTCAGTAAAATGTCTGAATGACTATCGCCCAGTCGCTCTGACTCCAATTATCACGAAGTGCTTCGAGAGATTGGTTCTTTCATACATCAAAGCCAACATCCCTGCTGACCTGGACAACCTACAGTTTGCTTACTGTAAGAACAGATCTACAGAGGATGCAATCTCAATCGCACTTCACACCAGTCTTACTCATTTGGAGCACCCAAATACATATGTTAGGATGCTATTTGTAGATTTCAGCTCGGCTTTTAATACCATCGTGCCCTACAAACTTGTAAATAAGCTGATTGACCTGGGTCTAAACACCACACTCTGTTCATGGATTTTGGATTTCCTCACAAACAGATCACAGAATGTCAGGATAGGCAGTCATACTTCATCTGTTATCATCACGAACACAGGAGCACCGCAGGGATGCGTTCTTAGTCCAGCTCTTTTTACCCTATTCACACACGACTGCAAACCCATCCATTCCTCTTGTAACACCATAGTGAAGTTCGCGGATGACACCACTATAGTGGGAAGGATATCAGGAAACAACGAGTCTCCCTACAGAGAGGATGTCCAACATCTAATCAAATGGTGTGTGAATAACGGTTTGGTTCTGAACACTGCCAAAACAAAGGAGATCGTTGTAGACTACAGGAGAGTCAAGAAAACAACACCACCACCCCTCTACATAAACGGTGAGGAAGTTGAAATGGTGAATGACATTACATTCCTGGGTATACACATAACAAAAGATCTCACATGGGCCACAAACACATCATACTTAGTGAAGAAAGCGCAGCAGAGACTCTTTTTCCTAAGAAAACTCAAAAAAACAAAAGTGCCTACCCAGCTTTTAGTAAATTTTTATAGGAGCACAATAGAGAGCATCCTCTGTTACTGCATCACAGTGTGGTATTCCAGCTGCACTACAGAAGACCGGCGAGCTTTGACTCGGATAGTTAAAACTGCTCAGAGGATCATAGGATCAGAGCTGCCTACCCTTGATATGATTTATGATAGCCGCCTACGAAAGCGAGCTAGCAATATTATCAAGGATTCAACTCATCCTGGACATAGTCTTTTTGTATCCCTTCCATCAGGGAAAAGATATAGAACACTTAGGACCCGCACAAACAGACTGAAGAACAGCTTTTTCCCCAGAGCTGTAGCCTGTGCCATCCCTCCAACACATAAAGTTGAACCCTTCCTCTCTTATGTTCGCTGATAATGCACAAAAACATTCTTATTGGACATTAATGTTGACATTATTGACTTATTATTATTTATTCTTGTATTTTATATTTTATACTTTTATTACATTTATTATATCATGTGTGTTATGTCTTTTATGGCTGCTGTCCTCTGTGAGTTACCAAACAAATTTCGTTGTATAAACTACAATGACAAATAAAGTTATATTCTATTCTTTAGCCAAAAAAATAAAAAAATAAAAATCATTTATAGTGCTTTACTGCCCTCTTGTGTTCAAAATCAGGTAGGCCAATTGCATTAAATTGTAGGGATGCTACTATGGGAATATTTTCCCACCGTGACTCCGCTGGGGGCTTTAAAATCGCTAACTTGAAAGCGAAAGTAACGGACGTCTCCACAAGACGTGCAGCTGTGAGCATTTTCGTTTCATTTTAAAAGAAGCCCCATTTCGGGGGCGGATTTCTTGAATGTATTTTACAAAATCACATTGTTGTGTTTGATTGCGAGTATCCAAAAATAAGTAAACACTTTGCAGTTTGAATGATCTTCTTGAATAAAATGACGGAGTAGCCCACTGTTCGATCGCGGACGTCCACACGGACATTGATAATGGTGGCGCGTGCAGAGCGCTCGAGGGAATTCCTATGGAAGTAGGAATGAACTAAAAAACGTTCACTCTGTTCTGCTCGCTCATCGTCGTGGACGCGCAGCGTTATGAATGCCCGTGTGATGCAGCATAACACAGCAGAGAGAGACGCGCACTCTCAACTCGTGATTAATGAAATTTGACTCCGGTTGCTGATCTTTGCTGCAACTTTCGTTCAGCTCACAATTTAGTAAGCAAACCCGTTCAGGTTTTAATTGTAGTGACTAAATGATTTTATTAAACACACACACACACACAAACACACACATCAAATTGACAGTGGGGGGCAATGGTATATTTAAATCAGCAAATTGTAATATATGCAGGGCACCCCGGTCCAGTCTTATTAAATGTATGCTTCATCTTTCATTTTTAATTTGTAAATTTGATCAATAAATTCAATTATTTAGAATGATAAGACACTATATGGCTTTTACCCTAGGTAGGGCTGATCAAATTAAATCGTTTACACTGAAAAATAACAATGCATTAAATAATGTTATGAGATTGTTTTAAATATAAGTCAATTAAAAATCGTTGGGAAGAATGATACTTTTAAACATAACACTAAACCATCATTAGGTGTCGCCAGGCGACCGTCTTAATGAGCGAGTCATTGATTCATTCGTTCAAACAATTCGTTCGAACAGCTGAGTCATTCATGAATGAGACAGATTATGGATTGGTCATTGAATCTTTGAGTCAACCGATTCGTTCAAAATGCTGAATCATTCAGTAATGAGAACGCGTTGCTGTGAGATGCTCGATGGTTCTGCTGTGATCTTTGTTTAACTATTTTCGCTGCTGAAACAGAAAAAAGTCAATATTGCATCTAAAATGTAAGTGATTTGACTTGTGTGTGTGTGTGTGTGTGTGTGTGTGTGTGTGATTGTGTCTGTTACAGTGATTGTTTAACCCTTGTTAAAGTTTAGGCCTTGTCTTTTTGGATATATATCTTTTTATATAAAAAAAATAGGCATACAACCCATATATTTTAAATGTATTGTTTGCTTTAAATTACATTAAGATTTGTATGTTTGGTAATTGAACCTGAATGAATTTTAAATGAATGTGCTATATATCAGATCATATATTTGTTTTCCTTAAAATTTAAACTAACACTAACTTTATTCTCATCTGAATGATAGATTATTTATTTCTGTATATAATAAAAACACATTTGATTTTTCTTTTTTAATCAATGTAGAATGTGTAACTGAAAAAATAAACAGATTAGGGCTCTGTTCGAGAACAAGAAATGAAAACCAATGCAATATGCTGAATGTCCAAAAGATTTTTTTTGCTTTTAAACTACGTGTATGTGTGTGTGTGTGTGTGTGTGTGTGTGTGTGTGTGTGTGTGTGTGTGTGTGTGTGTTGTGTGTGTGTGTGTGTGTGTGTGTGTGTGTGTGTGTGTGTGTGTGTGTGTGTGTGTGTGTGTGTGTGTGTGTGTGTGTGTGTGTGTGTGTGTGTGTGTGTGTGTGTGTGTGTGTGTGTGTGTAAGAGATTTTGGTTGGGTGACATTTGTAGTTTACAGTTTGACAAAAGCACAATGTTGTGTTTTATTGCGATTGTACACAAATATAAGTAAACAGTTTGCAGTTTGAATAATGTCCTGTATGAACAAAAGGACGGAGTATGTTTTTATGTCTACATTGTTCAATCACGTCTCACACACACACACACACACACACACACACACACACACACACAAACAAACAATTTTTCTAATCAGATCAGGCAAGTAATATTCTGTCTTGGCACACTTCATATAACTTTCAATCTTGTGTACTTATTTCATGTGTCCATTAAGTCCATGAGACCGTAGGGTGTCTCATTTTTCATTTTAGGATTCAGAAGTTTGCTCACGCATATGATATGTGCCCTCAATGCACACTTTTGCAGAGCCCACACCAATGCAAGCTCTACAGCACACATCTTCTCAACAGTCAAAGCGGGGTTAAGTTATTACCCGTCATGCACAGTAACCCTTAAGGCACCAGGGTGGCGGTGCCACCGGCTTGTTTATATATATATATATATATATATAAATATAGCTGCGAGCAGCGATGAAGGGCCAAAGCCGGCGGCACCGCCACTCCGGTGCCTTTAGGTAACTAAAGGCACCGGGGTTGCGGTGCCACCGGCTTGGGCCCGTAATCGCTGCTCGCAGCTATATTATTTTGTTTGATATTTTTCAGGATCCTTAGAATTTTTAAAATAACATTTATTTGAAATAGAAAGATACAGTACCTCTTGTACTGTTTGTCCCATTGGATTACAGTTTTTCCTGATTGCTAACACACTTAACTGATAGATTTGGCACAATTTCCCAAACCATTCATTCAGTTCTCAAAACAAAGACACATTTCTCATCGAGGACACCAGATCCCCTTTTGTTTTAACACTTTATTTCCCCCATTTTTGGACATTTTATGTTTATTTACTATAATTCCTGTCCCTGAGAACCAGTGTAATTTTGTAGTTGATCTAAGAGTATGATAGTGTTGAATGCAGCACCAAGATCAAGTAAAGATACAGCCTACAGATAGGCCTACAGCCTTGGTCAGAAGCAAGTCATTTGTAAATTTAACGACTGCAGTTTCTGTGCTATGGGGCTGGAATCCGCACTGAAATTATTCATAGATAGGCTATATATTTTTTTGCAGGAATGAGCACAATATTGAACGGACACAACTTTTTTTTTAGTATTTTAGACAATAAATGCAAGATTTGAAATGGGTCTGTAAAAAAAATACAGTATGTGTGTAAATAATTTAATGCAAATAAATTTGACAGTCACAAGTTTGAGGGTGTAGAACATGTGCTACAGTTTACTGTATATAGAATTAGTGACATTTCGGTATTTTAGGGCTCAATTCTCGCTATTATCCAGTTGCTTATTACTAGCATGCATATAGGATATTGGCTGTTTATTATAAAGTGCATATTAATGCCTTATTTTGCATGGCTATTCTACATCCCTCAATACCGAAACTTAAACGCTACAAAATTTAATAACTATTAATGAGCAGTAAATTAAGAGTTTATTGAGGCAAAATTTGTATTAATAGGGAATACGCGTTCCCCATACTGAAGTGTTACCGAAATTTCCCTTATAAAGTTACTGTTAATAATTATACTGTATGTGGAAGTATAGGAACCCATAGATTAATCTTTCAGCTCTCTCTCTCTCCAGTGTTAGGATGCATTTTCTAAAGCACATAATCACCTGTGGCCCTATTTATATTGTCCTGAGATTCTGATTGGTGTGTCATCAGTTTTGCTACTTCCAATTTTTAACCATCACTAAGACACATTTCTTGAAACCTTCACCAATTTTCATACAACATTAAACACAAAACCATATCGTTAAACTACTTTCACCAAGCCCCTGACTCTTCTGACAAAATCAAACAATCGGCTCAAACCCATTTCAACTGTTCTCAAAATCAAACAAAGCTTTCAAATCATACACCCAGTCAGTCAATATATAAACACTACAGATCACTCATTAGACACTACATCAAAAATGGAGAACACAGCATCCAGAGCATGTAGTTACAGAAAAAACTGTATATTGTGCAGTAAACAAAATTTCTCATGTGTTATTCTCATGCTTGCTAAAAGAAAAACAGTAAATTTAGTGCCTCTCAAACAAAGCAACAAAAGATACAGCAACCGTTTAGCACTGTGGTGTTGTGGTATTTTTTACATTTCTGTCAGCTTCTTTACAGGACATGAGTAAACAGTTTTAACTCTCCAGAAGAAAAAAAAACTGCTAAAACAGTTTCGGTAAAAAAAAAAAAAAAATTGACTTCCTAGTGCATGTCTTTTAATTTTCTGTGTGTGATATTAATACTGTTGCACATCCAAGAATGTTCATCCTAATCACATTGCAGTGACTCCAATGACCAAGAGAGAGAGAGAGAGAGAGAGAGAGAGAGAGAGAGAGAGAGAGAGAGAGAGAGAGAGAGAGAGAGAGAGAGAGAGAGAGAGAGAGAGAGAGAGAGGCTGGTAAGCTTATAATAAGCAAAAAGGAAAGTGAGAGGGAATCAGTACGTGAATCTGATACAATGTTTTCAATCGTTTATTTTGTTTTTCTGATCTCTTGCTCAGGTAAGATATATGAATTGTTGATATTCCTGACAATATTGATTTGAATTGATTTATTTACTATGGGATCATACAATCATTCAGTTTATGTGAATTAAAATAATGATTTTATCATTTTCATTTAATGGAAAGCCCTAGCAGAGAGTGAAAATGAAGCTCTTTCAGTTTGGTGGGAGCCAGAGATGCCTTCACATTCTGAAAACTTACACAGTTTCACGGACGGCTATGGAAATGACTTATCAGTACGTACAATACTTTGTCATTTATACTCGTACATTACTACGGCCACTTTGCATAAGACTCATTCATTTCATTATTCTGATTTGTTGACCTCATTCCCCATTCCTCGCATTCAGAGAAAGCGGCCGAACATCATCTTCTGTTGCGTATGCCAAGAGGCTGTAAGACGAGCTAGGACAGCAGTTAATCAAAAGATTTCAAAGGTAATGTTCAGTTGTCTCAGAACAATTTATGGCTCTAATGACAGGTTAACATAATAGCAATTCACAAACTTTACAATAATTGAGAAAAAGCTCAAATTTAACTTAGTCTGAGTTATTTGGCTATAGTAGTTATTTGGCTATTTGTGATTATCCAATTTAATCAAATGAGTATTATATGAATAGTGACAAGTAACTTCAATGTGAATTTATTCATTGGACAGCTTGTGTCACACAAGGACATTTAATTAATAATGAAAAGGAAAATAAGCTTTTTAGCTAACAGTTGTTTCCGTTTAATCATAAAGTTCTATTTTGTATACATTTTTTCCCTGTTATTTTACAGAAGATAAACAATGTCTGTTACAAATTCATAGAGGGTTTTCGAAAGATCTGCTTGCAGCGTGCAGGGAGATATCGGGACATCATACTGCACAAACTCTTCCCTGGTGGGAGTGCAAGGGGCACATGTTTGAAGATAAAGTTATGCTAACAACTGTGACAATGGCTGTAGAAGGGATACATTTACATTGACTGTTACTAGCTAACTTCACTGTAATCTGTTTTTTAAATGATCAAAGCTGTTTTTCATTATTTGAGAGAAAATTGTTAGTTGAATATCAGTCCAGCCATGTGTATTTTCAATGTGCATACACATTTTTTTGTCATCAACTTGAATGTTTGCCATCTATAGAGTCTTCTGTTTTCCTTTATGCTTTTCAGAAAATCAATAAAACATGTGGTAAACGGACTCCCCTTGTGCGTTCTTTCTGCTATTCTGTAGCCAACGGATACAAAAATTCCATAATGAGGACCTTTTTTCCTGGAGGTACTCCTATAGCCACCTGCAGAGTGATGAGGTTATGTGATTACAGAGATGATAAGATCAACAAATGCAGTTAAAAGTTATGTTTAACCCCTTTAAAATATAATCTAATAGATGGATGTTTATTGTACTGAAGATGCTTTTTTTGCGGATCCTGTGGTATAAGATTGCCTTATGTTTTACAAAAATTACACATTAAAAATCAAATAATATTCATGTGACTTTCTATTTGGTTATTTTCTGTTGATAGTAATAATGCATTTCATTGTTTTTTCATTAAAGTTGTTGTCTCTCCCCAAGACATACCAAGCAGTAATACCCAATAATTCACATCAATGCAGTTTAAAAAATCAATGTAAAATAAACAATTCTGTGAAATAAATATTTTTTCAAAAGGTGCTTTAGACTTTAAACTTTATCATTTTTGTTTGCTCCATTCATAGTCAAACAGTTGAACTCGGGTTACTGCACATTGGAGTTTATGGTGCTTTATCAACCCTATAGAGAATTTTTTAGGTGCTGTAGAATAGTTTAAAATGTAGTCAATTAAGTAGAATATAAAACATTATGACATAATTTATTATAATGGTAGTCAGGATTTGAACACTGATAATTTCCATTCAATGAAAGTAAATGTAACTCAAAAATAACAAATAAAGTGAATAAACTTTGAACACTGTTGAAGTTTCTGACCTTGGGTAATAGCATTGAACTATCAGGACTGCGGTTCCAGACCCATGAGGTTTAACACAGAAATTGACTTGTAAACTTGTATTCAATGATAGAGATCAGCAACAAGAAGCAACTGAATACTTTTGTTACATCATTAGAACAAATGAACAGTTGGTCCAGGGTTAGAGGAGGGTTCAACTTACTTTGCTTAATTTAGCAGCTTTGTGCTCATATCAGAAAAAACAAGAAGGAAAAAAAAACGAGGTTAGAGTGCTCTTATAGAACAATGTATCTAGCCTGTATCGTTGGATCTTTCTTGATTCTCTTTGGTAAGATATTGGTAATATTTTAGTACTGCTTTGACTCATTTATTTGATCTGATTAACTTCAGTGGAATGTTAAATCAGAATAGCATTTTGTAAGATTATAATGTAAAGTAGTTACATTATATACATTTATGATGTTATATTTTGTGCAGCTGCTGCTGAAAGTTCTCCATATGAGGCCAGTCGTGAGACGTTACAGACAATCACCTTCTATGACAACAAGGAAGATCTGTGTAATGCCAAGGTAATAAAATGGATATATCTAAGAATGTTATCATCTCTCACGCTTAGATTAAAGTAAAAAAAAAAAAAAAAAAAACATTTACAAAAAAATCCTGTGGTGAAGTTCGGAGGACATTAGTGTGGAGTATACATTCTATCAAGGATTTTCTTAATAACCATATTATTTCTCTTCCTAGATGGCCATAAAATGTTGTATATGTTTGAAAATGATAAATACATATATACCCATTATATACGCTGTAATTGACAAGGTAAATATTACTTTTATTCCTGAATTCCTGTTTTTAATTTTTTGTTTGTTTGTTGAAAACACACTATTTGTGAACTTAAACTCATATATTCATTTAAAAGGGAAGATAAAATAATGTTTATAAATGGGTTTGCTAAGCCCTCCTGGGATATATCTTGGTATTATTAGCCATATGGTTACAGCTCTGTTACTTTGTTTATGAAAGTATTGATTATGAAATGTATTTGTGTGTCTTACATTGTCTTACAGTGATGTAAGTTTACTTTTTATTAAAACCATCTTATTTTTTGTTTTCTCTCTCAGAATATGCGTTCTGTATGCAAGGCCAACATATTTCTCAGAAAAAAATGTAAAGAACTTGCCATAAAGTTGAAAATTAAGGTCTTAAATGTATATCTAAATCCTCTAAAGTCCTGTTTTAAGTACAAAATGTGCAAAGTAAAGGATTGATGATTAAACCTAAACCTAAAGTAAATCAAATATCAGCTGTTTAGAGAAGTTTGTTTCCTTTGTTTTGTCAAAAGGTAATAAATGTTTTAAATGCAAAAGTGTGAGTTGATGATTCTTTTTTTTTTTTTTATATACATCTAAAATGCCAAAAAGGAAGCACATAAATTCACATCTGACACAAAAGTAATAACCTAATAATGCTGATGTTTATTTAGCCATTTACACTATTTTACTTAAAGTGTAATCTAGCGTTTAATCTGCACATCTGCTTTGATTAAGTATGTATTACTGATGGTTAGGTGGTGAACTGAACAGACATACAGTGTTAGAAAATGCTGACAGGAGCTCCATTAAAACTTGACACTTTGGTCCACTGTGGTTTTGGTGCCCTGAACATCATCACTTTAAAAGACTTGCGTAGACATTTATTATCTTCAACGTTATACACATAACTGTGAGAAAAGAGGAGCACATGACAAACACAGAAGAGAGTGTCAGAAGTATCCCTTCAACTGAAAATCACCCAGACGTGTAGAAGCCAAGCAGCTCTTTTCTAAGGAGAAGATTTGCAGAATCATGTCACCTGTCATTCATGTGGGACTGCTTATCATGTGCTCAGGTGAGACTGAAGGACTATGAATTTAACTTCAAACTTCTACATTTGCTCTTATTAATTTTTTACAATCATATTCATTCAATTCTGCACATAAACGTTGTCTGTTTTTGTGGCTCAGTTCTTGTTGAGTGCAGCAGCACTACTAACCAAGCACATTGGAAGAGCATGCTGGAGAGAAATGAACTGAACTTTCCCGAAGAAGACAAAAACAGTCATGAATTAAGCATAGAGGTAAACTGACACACTATGTAATGCAATACAATAAAACAGATATAAAGTTACTAATGTCCAAACATTTTTTCCTTGCATTCCTCAGAAGTCTGTTATGAGCGTCATTACGTGCTGGGTTTGCAAGAAGTCAATTCATGAAATCAAGGGCATAATTCTCCATGAGATTAAAAAGGTAAACTAAAACTTTCTTCCACCTAAATTGATTACAGATATTTTGCTTGAAAATACCTCCCGAGGCTTTAATTAAATGTGTTTTTGTTTTAGGAAATAAAGGCTGTTTGCAAAGCAATGAAAGTCCTTGAACACATCTGCAAGAAATACACACATAAATATCAATTCCTGATATTTCACCTACTGTTTCCTGGTAATAGCGAACAAACCTGTCAGCATTTGAGCATGTGTAAATAAATGTTATTGCTCAGATATGGTCACACTTTATAATAACTTTAATTAATTTATAATTAACAAACATTATATAATGCTTAACAGATCATTAGTTCATTCACAAAGCTAGAAATATGAGATAGGCGTAGTGTGCTTGTTAATGTTTATGTGACGATCTGTAACGTGATGCGGTGAAGGCAGAGAGGAGGCTGGATCCAAACGCAGTGTACACGCTTTATTTAAACAAACTATAAACTTAAACAGAGACTCAGAACTTGGAACAGGAATCTTTACACAGGAACGACCAACACTCACGTTAATCCTGAAACATATAACAACTCACAAAGACAGGGCAGAAACACAGGGCTTAAATAATCAGGGACAAACGAGCTAAACAAGGGGGCGTTGGAAATCAGAAACTCCTGGGAAAACTAATAGACAGGTCAGGGAACCACAGAACATGAAAGGACAAGACACAAAACCCACATCATGACAGTTTACTAATTTTTAATGAACTTATTAAACATTGCATGTTGATTATTAACAGATCATTATTTCATGTAAATGTCATTAAACTTTCAAATCATTTGATCATGCACTTCTTGAAAATCTACAAATGCCTTTAAAACTTCAGTACATACTGTATTATTACCTAATGCACTTTTTTTTTTTTACATTTATGTACAAATGCAAAAAGTTGTTTGGTAGCTATGAGTGATCCAGATGTTCAACAGAAAGTGTAACAATATAAGAATGACTGGTCCCATTTTATGTAAGGTGTCTTAACCATGCATTTACCTCAATGAATAAATACATAAATTGTTAGGTAGTACGTATTGTGTTCATGTTCTATTGCAAAATACTCTTGCAGCTATTGAGGTGTGATACGGGTAAGGTTAGGGACAGGTTTGGTGGTACGGGTAGGTTTACGGGTTGGTTAAGGGGTCAATGGTGTACAGGGGTCAGTTTGATTACTGTAAGGGAACATTGTTTAAACCATTTATATTACATTGTTTTGATAAATTAACAACTATCTATTTTCAATAAAATGTATTTGTTTTCTCCTGTTGATGTAAGATTCAAGGAATATCCTAAGGATATAGTGCATCTGTTAAGGCAATAAAAACATGTTTTGCACCTAAATTAAAATGATGTGGTGTTGTTATGTCTGTCACAATCATTTGGCTAAACTTAACTATAACAGCCATCTACACAAACATTGTTACAGTAGCAAAAAGTCCAATGCACATAAAGGTACTAAATGATTAATTGTAAACATGTATAAACATTTACAAATGATGAATAGTTTCAACTTTAGATTGGGTACTGCAAAAACATGAAAAATGTATTAATACATGATTTGTAAAAATATAAATAAAAAATACACACCACAACAAATGAAGACCACGACCTTCACAGACTATGGTAATGTTATGAATTAATTAATAATGTGTTAAGATGAATAGTGTGTGAAGTGTTTAAAGTCCCCATGTGGTGACTAAGATTAAGTGTCCAAGTAAAGTCGTTTACAAATGTGTCCGCTGCAACTCGGAATATGCAACAATTTAAAATATTAGAAGACATGTTTGTCGTAAGAGTTTTATAGTAAACATATAGCATATCAACAGTGATCAGCAATAATGATAAGCCAACTCATAATAAAAATAATAAGGTCATATAGATCATAACACAGTCTCGGAGGTGAGAAGTGGATTATCCTTCACCTGAAATGTTTGTCTTTTCATCCTGAAATGCGAGGCAAATGTTGGATCACAATAAGTTTCCACAAATCCTTTCACTAAATTGGAATGTTCTCTTTTATTCTGGATGGCAAGGGCAGTGACTGTAACATCGAGCCTATTTTGCAGTATTAAACACTTATTTATACCGGTTTCATCAGGCTGCGAAAATTCTTCAAAAAGAACACAAAGAATGGCCTTCTCAGCTGCAACTCTTGCGTCATCAGAACAGGGTGTTCAACGCACTAACGCTTTGCAACTTTTTATCTGGGATGAACCGACAAAAACTCTCACCTGGTGTGAGTGAGTGGAGTAGGGGCCAATTTGCATATTCAGAGAATTGCTACTAAATGAGGCAAGAGTGTAGATTTACATTCAAGCTATTTTAAAGGAGAACTCCGGCGCAAAATGAACCTTTGGTCTAATAAAACATTGGTACCTAGTCAACCGTTCTCTGAGATTTGTTTTCATGATGATCGAATGTAAAGAGTTTTATCTCTAAAAACTGTTTAGCGTATAACGCTAGTAATGGGGGCATCTATTAAGTAAAAAGAAATCGCTAGTTAATACCACTAACAAGGCTCAAAATTCTCGACCGCTATCATCTCCAGACAGTTTATATGAAGGCATTTCTCCTGGTCTGACCACAGGCCAAAGACCGGTCTGCCCTTGAAAAGAGCGCCCCAACCTAAGTTGGAGGCGTCCGTCGAGATAACCTGTCAGTGTGAGAAAGCTCCGATTGTCACTCCCCGCTGGTACCAGTCGGCCGCTACCCAGGGTCTCAGTGGTGAAACACAGCTCTGAGTTACTCTGATTCGAATGCCGCCGGACTCCCAGGCTCGGTGAGGCACTCGAGCGTTCAACCAGCGTTGCAGCGGGCGCATGCGCATGCGCAGCTGACCCAGCTGAAGTACCGCTGCAGCTGAAGCCATATAACCCAGCATTCTCTGAAATGTCTTTAGAGGTGCGATGCTGCCTTTCTGGAAAGATGCGGCCAGGAGCCGAACACGGCGCACGCGCTGTGTCGACAGCCGGGCCATCATTGCCACAGAGTCCAGTTCTATGCCCAGAAAAGAGGCTGACTGGCTGGGCAGTAATGAGCTCTTGGTCCAGTTGACCGTGAGACCCAGGCTTTCCAGGTGGCTGAGAAGCACCGTTCTGTGAGAAACGAGTTCCTCCTCTGATTGTGCTAGAATCAGCCAATCGTCCAAATAGTTCAAAATTCGCATGCCCTGACATCTCAGGGGAGCGAGAACCGTGTCCATGCACTTCGTGAAAGTACGGGGTGCTAAGGACAGGCCGAACAGCAGGACGGTGTACTGATATACCTGACCGTCAAAGGCGAATCTCAAGAATGGCCTGTGACAGGGTATTATCTGAATCTGAAAGTATGCGTCTTTCAGGTCGAGGGAAATAAACCAGTCCCCGGGGCGAATTTGCCCGAGGATCTGTCTGGTCGTGAGTATTTTGAACGGTCTTCTCATAAGAGCTTTGTTCAAATATCTCAGATCTCAGATCTCCGTCCTTCTTGGGTACGAGGAAGTAACGGCTGTAAAAGCCTGACTCGCTCAAAGAAGGAGGTACTGGTTCTATGGACCCCTTGCACAGAAGTTTCGCTATTTCTGCACGAAGTAGGTGTGCTACTTCCCCATTCACTCTCGTTTCGTTTCACGGGGGATGGCGAGCGAACTGCAATGCATAGCCCTGCTTGACTGTGCTCAGCACCCATTTTGAAGCGCCCGGAATAGCTTCCCATGCTTTTGCATGCAGGGCTAGGGGCAGAATGGCCTCTGGGTTCTGATCGCCGTATACTGCGGGCTCGAGATCCTGATTTGGAGGCGCGGGTGCATCCTCTCGGTGCTGGAATACGGCGGCTCGCCGACAGCGATGGCTGGCCGTTTTATACATGAAGTTCCGGTGGCTTTGGACGGGGAGCATATCGTGCGAGGAACGGGGCACGAGAGCGTCGCCGAGGTTAAAGTGCTTTTTAGTAAGTGTGAGTGCTCGTGACAAGACTTACATCTGCAAAGCGACCGGTGGGGGGTGGCCGTGAGACAGAGCGGGCAGTGAGTAGGTGTGGGCACGGGGTCGTGAGCACATGTTCTACATCTAACACTTGAGCGGCTTTTGCCAGCTTTATGAGAGTGGGCTCTGTGAGAGACACGGGGGGTATAGTGCTTGTGTGCAGGGGTGAACACTGAGACGTGGGCACATTTTCTACACTTAAAACACATGCGGCGTGAGCCGGATAACCAGACATAATGCTCTTTTTGAGATTTCTCTGGGTCGCCGTGACAACGGCGGTTGTGTGCAGGCGAGCGGGTTGTATCACCGGCTCGTTGGCTGCAAAATACAAATCTGCAGTAGCCGAGACTACGGACTGACAGAGCGGAGAGTTTTGACGGTGGTCCGGCCGCAGCGGGCTTGACCGTCTTTTCCTCCTTTGAACTGCTAGGAGGACTTCGCGGGCTTGGGTTTCAACGCAATTTTAGGCCGGGGTCCCCGTGGGGGTGGGTGGAGGCGGCCTGTGACGGCTGGCCGAGCGCAATCTAGGGCGGCCGCCCTGTCGTCGCTGCGAAGACGGAGGCTGAGCTGGACGCTGGGCGGAGCTTCGTGCAGGCTGGTCCCGAGGACGGCGTGCAGCAGAGCTCGATCGACGAGGCAGGAAAAGATTAATGGCCTGCGTGGTCTTTTGTACCTCCGAGAAGCGGTCCACGATCCCGCTAACCGCTGGGCCGAAGAGGCCGGTGGGGGAGAGCGGGGCGTTGAGGAAAACAGCCCGCTCAGATTCCCTCATGTCGGCGAGCGTCAGCCAGAGGTGCCTTTCTGTGACAGTCAGAGAAGACATGCACCTTCCAAGGGCCTGGGCAGCGGATTTATTAGCGCGAAGAGAGAGGTCTGTCGCGCTGTGCAAATCCGTGATGGAGGCAGAATCCGAGCTCTTCTCATCCAGCTCACGGAGGAGATCGGCTTAGAGGATCTGTAAGACTGCCATGGAGTGCAAGGCTGAGGCGGCTTGTCCGGCTGCAGCTAAAGCGCAGCCGACAAGGGCTGATGTAGTCCTGCAGGCTTTAGATGGGAGGGCAGCCTTTGAATGCCATCCAGAGGGCGGGCAAAGGTGCGCTACAACCGCTTCTTCCACTGGGGGGATGGAATTATACCCCTTCTCTGCGGCGCCGTCAACCTGTGAGAGCGTTGAGGAGACATAGAGTGGACTCTCGCGGAGAAAGGAGCGCTCCACGATTTGGAAAGTTCAGCGTGGAGCTCCGTCAGGAAGGGTGCAGTCCTGGATGCGGGTGTTTGGCGGCGGCGATGGAGGAAATAGCCATCGAGTCTGTTCGGCGCGGGCTCTTCAGGCGTTGACCACTCGAGGCCAAGTTGGTCGACGGCCTTAGTGATGTAGGGTATCTGGACTGTGTCAGTTGGGACTCATTCAAATCTACAGTTGAAAAGCTTTTAACCTTTGACTCGCGTCTAGTAATTCACCAGCGAGTGCCAGGAAGTCTGTTCCTAATGGCGTTCATTGACAAATTGAATTGATAAAAACGCCTCGTGCTCTTTTAGATATATATGTGTGTGTGTCGCAGCGGCGAGCACACACAGTGGAGAAGAAAAAAGGATACTTTTGTCGCCGGATAGCGTAGCAGGCACGGATGGCTGAAGGCGGCGAAGAAGGCAGGCTTCTCCAGACGCTTCCTAAGCTTGCTGGTCGCTTGCTTCGATGGCGGCAGCTTCTCAAGATCCAGCGATGCGAAGAGTTTCGCTGAAGAGATGAAAATCAGAGTTCAGCCTGTTGAGCCCCTCTTTTATACGCTAGCCACTCTCATTCTGGCAGGCTGTGACGCGTAGAGGGCCCTCATTGGGCGTGACATCACGCGGGGCTCACTGATAGGCTGCTGCAGTTGCTGCAGGACAGCCAATGAGCACGCTTATACAGCCTGCTATGGTCTGCTGTCCTCTGCACTGCGTTGACAAATACAAAATGAAGGATAATTTTTTGGCTTCAGATCTCGAGAAAAGATGACTTTACCCGTAACGTAAGCAACTTACGCAATACGAGAGAACCTCTCGTAAGAGAACACTGAGTTTAGGGCAATTGGTTCGTAGCTTTGCTTCAACTGTGCGATGTGAGCCATTCCACCGAATGGGTGACATTTGCTTGTTGTAACTCTTCAAAATTAAACTTAATTAAAATAATTTTCAACATTGAAACTATTACTACACATATTTAACTATTCAAAATGTGCATTGGTCAATCTCAGGCAACTTTATTTAATTTTTTATTTAAAGGTTTGTTTCTAAGCAGAAGATGGATGCATGTTTTCTCAGTCCTGTTACCGAAACTCATGTGCCATTTAAAAAGCATGTTTAAAAGCATGTCTAATTCCTTTGTTTTCCCCACAAGAAAGTGTTTATTTTAAAGAAATTGTTGGTTATATGTTCAAATAATTGATATTTGTGACAAAAAAAATCACTATTAAGGCAAGGTGTATTTTAATAAAAAACACAAAGCAATTTTTTTCATTTTAAAGACAGAAGCCTCAAGTTTATATATTTTTAAATAATTTAATTTATTAAACAATTGTATAAATGATGGACCAAAAAAAATAAAAACAGTGGTTTAATATTATTTATAAAAAAAAAAATAATAATAATAAAAAAAAAAATAGTAACAGGAATGAACATTGGGTAACAGGAATGAGTGTCTATATGAGTGTGTATGAGAGAGACTGTACATGACTATGTGTGCATAAGATTTTTGTTTAAGTGATTTACTATGTGCTAGTAGTACTTCACAGCGAAGGAGGTGGAAAGAGAAAAAAGGAGAGAGAGAAGAAGAGAGGGAGGGAGAAAGAGGGAAGTTAAGACAAAAAAGGGAGAAAAGAGAGGGTTGCGGGTGTGTCTTGCTTCTTCCCAGTGCAGCATGCCATAGGTGGGTGTTTCTGGCACCTGCATAGTATGGGGTTTATCCATCTTCTACAAAATATAAGAAAGACAAAGACAAAACGTTTAAGTCACTTTGTGGTGGACTGGCTTCCTGAAGTATGGTGTTCACATTGTAAAACTAATGCTAATGTCTATAAATTGCAACATTAAACCTCATAATTCAGGTGAATAGTATTGTATCAACTAATATTTACAGTATTAAATCAACAAAACAGAGGACTCTACTCCCTCCTGTTACTTTAACTCACTTCTGTTATTTTTCATATAAGTAACAGGATTGAGTTAAGCAAAAGTTTATCAAATACATGACATATG
Organism: Rhinichthys klamathensis goyatoka; assembly: GCF_029890125.1. NCBI lineage: Eukaryota > Metazoa > Chordata > Actinopteri > Cypriniformes > Leuciscidae > Rhinichthys > Rhinichthys klamathensis. The sequence goes on from NW_026606744.1 coordinate 1,592,237, forward strand.
CTATTAGCATGTATGCTAGTATGTGGCCATAAGGACACATTGCAAGTGACTTACCAAAAGTTAATATTTTTAAAATAAATTAATAAAATCTAAGAAATAATTTAGGTAACAGTACAGCATGTTGAGATTGACCTTCTCAGTCATAGTTACAATTTAATCAAATATCCAAAAATTAAATTGTGAGGACTTACTTATGGTCTCCCCATTGCCTTCAGAAGATCCAGATGACTTCCTGTTGAAAATGTGTCTTGTGGAATATTCCAAGTTTTTCAGAGGGGGATGTGTTAGGGTAACAGGACTGAGTGAAAACCCGGGGACACAACTAAAATTTGTATTTTATCTAAAATATTAGATAAAATATTTTTTCTCATGAAAAAAAAAAACATTTTAAAGCATAGGTTGGATATAAAGTCACACAATGCAATTTTTTTTAATTTTTCTGAAGGATTTTAATCATTATGTTTCATAGTAAAGTTTAGAGATAGAGAGGGGGGTCATGCAGAAAATGCTATTTTTTTGTGTTCTATGTAGTTTTTATTAATGTTTTTAATTATACATTTTAAATTTGTAGTTAGCTTTATGTGCAGGACATTTTGATTAATAATAAAATGTAGAGTTAATTTTCATGCATTTTTATACATATATGTCCTGGGGTCAGAAATGTCACCCTTTTGGAATGGCTCATATAGTCACAAGGAGTGACCAAAATTTCTGACATGCCAGAAATTTATCCGACCATCCGATTGCTGGTCGGCAGAGGTTAGTCGCCTCTCGTTTCTCCCTGTACACTGTACAACAAACGACGCACGCCAAAGCTGATAATCGGCCCGATCCGAAAAAGAGTCGCACGAGTCAGAATTCGGCTCAAAATCGGACGAAAAACGCACAGTGTAGCCTATGCCCACCTTAAGTCAAGTCAAGTCAAGTCAAGTCCTGTCCTGTCCTGTCCTGTCCTTGGTTGTTTTGTTCACGTATTTTGTTTAATAAACTCCACATGGGTTCAGCAACTCGCCTTCAGTGACAAATTGTAAACCATCTGTCAAAATAATTTGTAGATTTAAAAATGTGCATGATCATATTATGAATGGAAAGTTTAATGACATTTGTAAGCATTTCAATTTACATTACATAATGATTAACAGATCATCATTTAATGTTGAAGTTAATTAGTGCACATTAACAAGAGCATTATCACATATTTATGTGAATATATAACTAAATATCTGTTAAGCATTATATAATGTTTAATGATTTATTAAAGTTATGATAGTGTTACCAAATAAATTCAGTAAAAATATTTTTAAATACTAATTTAGACTTGATCATTTTTGTTTCCTCACCATTCTTAGTCAAACAGTTGCCCTCAGGTAACTGGACATTGTAATGCTTTATCAGCCCTAGAGAGTTTTTCAGCTGCTGTTTAGAATAGTTTAAAATGTAGTCAATTTAGCAAAAAAAATCTGACATTTACTATTTATGAGATGTTAGTCAGGATCTGAACGCTGCTCTTTTCCATTCAATGAATGAAAATGGGGACCAGAGGGCTGTCAAGCTTTAAAAAAAGAAAAGGAAAAAAAAAGTAGTGAATAGAACTTTTGGGTGTATAGGATGCTAATATAAAATGCACTTTGAACACTGTTGAAGTTTCTGACCTTGGGTAATTAGCATTGAACTATCAGGACTGCGGTTCCAGACCCATGAGGTTTAACACAGAAATTGACTTGTAAACTTGTATTCAATGATAGAGATCAGCAACAAGAAGCAACTGAATACTTTTGTTACATCGCTAGAACAAATGAACGGTTGGTCCAGGGTTAGAGGAGGGTTCAACTTACTTTGCTTAACACCTACATTTAGCAGCTTTGTCTGTGCTCATATCAGAAAAACCAAGAAGGAAAAAAACGAGGTTAGAGTGCTCTTATAGAACAATGTATCTAGCCTGTATCGTTGGATCTTTCTTGATTCTCTTTGGTAAGATATTGGTAATATTTTAGTACTGCTTTGACTCATTTATCTGATCTGATTAACTTCAGTGGAATGTTAAATCAGAATCTCATTTTGTCAGCATTTTGTAAGATTATAATGTACAGTAGTTATATTATATACATTTATGATGTTATATTTTGTGCAGCTGCTGCTGAAAGTTCTCCATATGAGGCCAGTCGTGAGACGTTACAGCCAATCACCTTCTATGACAACAGGGAAGATCTGTGTAATGCCAAGGTAATAAAATGGATATATCTATAAGAATGTTGTCATCTCTCACGCTAAAAGTAAAAATTATGTACAAAATAATCCTGTGGTGAAGTTCGGAGGACATTAGTGTGGAGTATACATTCTATCAAGGATTTTCTTAATAACCATCCCTTATTATTTCTCCTCCTAGATGGCCATAAAATGTTGTATATGTTTGAAAATGATAAAGACATATATACCCATTATAAACGCTGTAATTGACAAGGTAAATATTACTTTTATTCCTGAATTCCTGTTTTTTTATTTTTGTTTGTTGAAAACACAATGAATTTAAACTCCTATTCATTTAAAAGGGAAGATAAAATAATGTTTATAAATGTGTTTGCTAACCCCTCCTGGGATATATCTTGGTATTATTAGCCATATTATGGTTACAGCTCTGTTATTTACTTTGTTTATGAAACTATTCCCAGAAAATGTGAAGAAATGTATTTATGTGTCTTACATTGTCTACACTGATGATGAAAAGTTTACTTTTTATTAAAATCTTATTTTTTTGTTTTCTGTCTTAGAAAATAAATTCTGTATGCAGTCCCACCCTATTCTTCTGGAGAATGTGTAGACAACTTGGCAGAATAGGGAAAAATATGGTCATCAAAGGATATTTCCCAGGAAGTCCTCTAAGGTCCTGCATTAAGTACAAAATGTGCAAAGTAAAGGATTGATTAAGTATTGATTAATTAAGTCAATCAAAATATCAGCTGTTTAGAGAAGATTGCTGTTTTGTCAAAAGCATTAATAAATATTTTAAATGCAAAAGCAGTGTGAGTTGATGATTCATTTTTTTTTTTTTTTAAATACAGGAAGCACATTCACATCTGAAACACAAAAGTAATAACCTAATAATGCTGATGGTTATTTAGCCATTTACACTATTTTACTTATAGTGTAATCTAGCGTTTAATCTGCACATCTGCTTTGATTAAGTATGTATTACTGATGGTTAGGTGGTGAACTGAACAGACATACAGTGTTAGAAAATGCTGACAGGAGCTCCATTAAAACTTGACACTTTGGTCCACTGTGGTTTTGGTGCCCTGAACATCATCACTTTAAAAGACTTGCGTAGACATTTATTATCTGCAACGTTATACACATAACTGTGAGAAAAGAGGAGCACATGACAAACACAGAAGAGAGTGTCAGAAGTATCCCTTCAACTGAAAATCACCCAGACGTGTAGAAGCCAAGCAGCTCTTTTCTAAGGAGAAGATTTGCAGAATCATGTCACCTGTCATTCATGTGGGACTGCTTATCATGTGCTCAGGTGAGACTGAAGGACTATGAATTTAACTTCAAACTTCTACATTTGCTCTTATTAATTTTTTACAATCATATTCATTCAATTCTGCACATAAACGTTGTCTGTTTTTGTGGCTCAGTTCTTGTTGAGTGCAGCAGCACTACTAACCAAGCACATTGGAAGAGCATGCTGGAGAGAAATGAACTGAACTTTCCCGAAGAAGACAAAAAGAGTCATGAATTAAGCATCGAGGTAAACTGACGCACTATGTAATGCAATACAATAAAACAGATATAAAGTTACTAATGTTCAAACACTTTTTTCTTGAAGTCTGATATGAATGTCATTACGTGCTGGGTTTGCAAGAAGTCAATTCATGAGATCAAGGGCATAATTCTCCATGAGATTAAAAAGGTAAACTAATACTTTGACCTATAAATTGATTAGATATTTTGCTTGAAAATACCTTCCGAGGCTTTAATTAAATGTGTTTTTGTTTTAGGAAATAAAGGCTGTTTGCAAAGCAATGAAAGTCCTCGAACACATCTGCGAGAAATATGCATATAAATACCAATTCCTGATATTTCACCTACTGTTTCCTGGTAATAGCGAACAAACCTGTCAGCATTTGAGCATGTGTAAATAAATGTTATTGATCTGACTTAATGAACATGGTAATTTGAAATATCTGAATAAATCAGCCTGTGGTCTGTTTGAGTTATTGGCTATGTGCTCTAATTTCCTGAGCATGTTCTACAAAATCCAGGAAATGTCTAGTGTTTGGCTACTCTTTTAAAAATATTTGTGCATTATTCACTGTATAAACCATCATAAGGTAAATCTAATAGCAACAATGCAATAAATTTGTTTACTGGATCATTTAGGCTACTGCTTTTCATTTGTATATTTTGTTCACTTACCACTTGAATTAGATCTTTGTTGTTGAGTTATCAAACTATTTCAAAAACTATTTTATAAATATATGTGCACGTTTTTAAATGCAAATAAAGCCTTTCCAAAATATTCCCAACTTGATCTTTTATATATCCATGTAAGTGTTCTGACCTCTGATTGAAGAATATTTGACCATGTGACTGCTGACATGATTCCCGCGCTGCCCAAGGAAGAGCAGGTGCACGTGCGCGCTCGCGCGAATAGCGTGTCTTCCATTTTGAAATATTTATTAAATGTTGATTTTGTTTTAACTCACATTTAGAAACATTTATTATTAATGCTATTATTAATGCACATTTATTATTAATGCTAAACACAACATCAAAAATTAAATCTTACCTATTCCAGTAGTCTATCTAAACACATACCTGAGAGCGCGTGGCACCATGCGCGTGCCATTACTGAGCCGCGGTTTTTTAAACTGAGGTAAATCTGGTTTACAATTGAAAACTCGCTTATATAAAATCACAATAACCACATAAAATTCAGCATATAAACATTTGTATTTATATCTTAGTCCGATAGGAATGGTGAGAAGTAATTTTTTTTATCTTTCTTTAGGTGATAGTTATTGTCTTTAGGACAATACGCTAACGTTACTTTGAATTGTATTTAGCAAAAGTCTGTGATTTATAAACTAACAGGAATTCAATATGCCATCTAAAATAAATATCGAATAATCATATAATGATACTATTTACACAGTGGCAGTTCGGTAATATCGGCTGATTTAATCATTGAAACATGATTAAACTGAGCCTACCATGGGCCGAAACCGCCCCATCTGGACCTACTCACGGTCTGCAGATCCGGCGAGGCCCGCGGAGAACGAGGCCGACCCCAGCGGGTCGGAACCAGTCGGACTCTTCATCTCAGCAGCCTCGCAGGAAGACGACCGGCCCGACCCTGCTGATCCAGAGGCAGGAGATGGCCGCCTTCTTCAGACTGTTCGGTGGGTTCAGGAATCCTTCTTAACAAAATGAAACCTCTGTGCCACACTGGTCACTTTTACATCAGGTTTATTTCTAGTTTAAATCAAAAATGTAAATCAAGATCTATATATATAATTCTGTAGAATAATAACGCTTTGATTTGCTGTCTGCTCAGATGATGATCTAATACAGGACTTTCTGTGGATGGACTGCTGCTGCAAACTTTCGGACAAGGTAGCAAGACGTATTTTGGTGTATTTATTAATATTGAGTGGTTTATAGATTGTTTTCATTGTTGAATTTAGAAAAATTGAATATATTCAGCTGTCTCTAAACCCAGTTGTGTATGTCTTTCTATTATAGTATTTGTTGGCTATGACATTTGTGTACTTCAGGAGGGCTCGTTTCAGTATCACTGAACACAACAGAATGAACTTCTTCCTTGCCCTGTGAGTTGATCATTCTGTGCATGTTCTGTACACTGTAAAAAATGTCCTGTTACATTTATCATTACAAAATGGCAGCTGTGGTTGTCAGAAATGCACTGTAAAAATACTGTGACAGTGTTTTACAAGATGCATGTATATTTTACAACCTATCACCATTTTATTTTATTTTATAGAATGTTAATATACCTATTTTGAACTACCCAAATCTGCATTTTTACCTTAAGTGTACTAACAACCATAATAACAATGGTTGTACAATTGAAAGCCACATGATGAATCAGAGTTCATCGTAAGTGTCCATAAAACATGGTCGAAACTCATTAGATGGTGCATAGGGTCAGACAAAACAGTCAGGCTAACACTTAAAATAATAATGCATAAAATATTAACTAAATAACAGAAAATGTAGCATAGTACACCTAATACATTACTGATAACATAGATTGGAGGAGACAAAACTAAAAAATGTAATGCAGGGACTTTGTCTTTTACTGTTTTTAACTGTAAATTATTTGGTAATTAATTTTGCAATTCATGTTTTTTACTTCCAGAAGCCAAACATTTTTACATATGTGGTTAACCATTTACAATTTTTCATGGTAAATGGTAAGGTAACTGTAAGTTACCTTACCATTTACCATGAAAAATTGTAAAATTTGCAGAATTTTGCAGTAAACATTGCAGTTCTATTGAAAAACTTTAACATCAAGTACAACCCTACATACTGTAAATACAGAAAAATGCTAGAGTAAAAACCTGTTAGTTGGTTTTTACTCTAGCATTTTTCTGTATTTACAGTATGTAGGGTTGTACTTGATGTTAAAGTTTTTCAATAGAACTGCAATATGTTATTATGTGCACAACAGAGAAGTCCTATTTATGGGTACAACCTTAATTCCTAGAGTCTGTTTGTTACATTTTTCAAACTCTAGCTATCTGGCAAACACAATGGAAGAGGATGAGGAAGAGACCAAATATGAGATCTTCCCATGGGCTCTGGGAAAAAGCTGGAGGAAAAATTTCCCACGATTCCTAAAGCAAAGAGACCACCTGTGGGCACGCATAGAGTACCGAGCTGCTGTCAGCAGACGATGCTGCGAGGAGGTACGCAGCTCACTAAACATGCACTGTAAATCATTTTTGAAGTTGCTGGTTCTGAAATATAGCTCTAAATCACTTTGTGCTTGATTGCAGGTGATGGCTATTGTGCCATCTCATTTCATCTGGCAGCGTGAGCGTGCAGAGCATCACAGTGGTGCTCAGAGGTTGTACCAAAACTGTGAGGGGATCCACATTCCCCGCGGGCCTTCTGCTTCTCCAGAGCCTTGTTCTCTCTGTGCCAAGACCTCTGCTGTTCCTGTGCCTCGCCCATCCTCTACTGTGGCTTGTTCTTCGTCTGTACCCCCGAAGACCAAAGCTTCACAAAGGCCCAGTAAGATGGCCAAAGCTCAGTACACCTTTAACTGCACAACTACAGCAGGTAAATGAGTGTGTGACGCCCTCTAGCGGTGTAAAGGAAATTTATGGTGTGCACCACTACTTTTTATGACTGATGGGTTTTACTTTGGCCACTGCAGCTGAAATTCTTGCATTTGATCTGTACTAATCCCTCTGTAGAAATATTTACAATTGGCTTTTCTTCTCTTATGCATATTTTCAGGAAGTGATGGGGTCAGCGAAATGTGTCAAGATCATTCGATGGACTGGATCAATGAGGAGTAGCTCGATTGCATAACATTAAACCGATCATATTTGCCTCTTGTCTATATTAGAGGCACTTCAGCTGTCTAAGGGGCAGAACAGAATTTCAGTCTCTAAACTGACCTTAAAAGAAATGTACAGCATTGGTGTGAAAAGAGTAATGGTCATGTACATTGTTCATATAAGATCTAAAGAATATGTCAAAAAATCCTCTCACTATGTGAAGGTTTGTACATGTATTTTACTGTATCATAATCCTCATGACTATTTATTTATTTATTTATTTGTTATTGTTGTATTGTGCACTTACTGTCAGAGAGTCTGTGTCTTAATGAAACAAGTATAACATTTGCCTAATATAAATATGAATGTGAACGAACACCTATGAAATAAATTGAGCAGATATTTAGATTCAATATACTCTTGTCTTAAATACTCAAGAGCATGAAAGAAAAATGTACAATAAAAGACTTTTATTGGACAAGTTTATTGATAAAGCATATATATGAGACACTGCAGCTTTGTTGTACTCTTGTATTCACATAAGTAGTGCATCTATTTCAAGACCTTTCGTAGTTTTATGAGGAAAGCTGAAAAGAAACACATTAAAAATCAGGTACATTTCAATCACATACAAAATACCTAGAGAAGGTATACCACTACTACTATTTCTGTTAAATGCAACAATGGAGAGCTGTAACTCACCTGTATGACCAGTCTGTTCAGGATGAGGACGTGCAATGTACGGGACATCTCCAAACGGCACCGGATCTTGACAATTCAAATCCCCTTAAACACAGACAGGTTAGCATGATTCTAACCAGGAATGATTTGTGCTGATGTTTGAAGTTTTGTGTACTGTAATATAAGCAATGCAGAATCTTTGATTTGTATGATACGAGAAAGACCATGTTATAAATCACCTGCCGTGTCTTCACTTGGTTCACATTCATCTTCATGTGGAGCTTTTCGTTTGTTAAATGTTCCATCCTTTTTGAGTGACGGGCCAACAAGCCAATCCCTGTACTGAACCTCAACAATGCGTTCACACACCAGAGGAAGGGCGGAGCATCGCAGACCCTCCATCAGATCAATGACCTGTGTGATACTGGCAACAAAATCAGGAAAACATTATTTATACATTCTATACACTAATGTTCAATTTTTTATTTTTTTAAAGAAATGAACACTTTTATGAATAAAGGTATAAATAAAAAAATAAATGTAATATTAATTAAATTGATTTTAAAAAAGTTTAAAATAAATACTGTTCTTTTGAACTTTCTATATAAAAAAACTATGGTTTCCACAAAAATATATGGCACAACTGTTATCAAAGTGGATATAATAAGAAATGTTACTTGAGCAGCAAATTAGAATGATTTCTGAAGGATCATGTGACTGAAGACTGGAGTAATTATGCTGAAAATTCAGCTTTGCCATCACAGGAATAAAGTACCTTTTAAAATGTATTCAAATAGAAAACAGTTTTTAAATTGTAATAGAATTTCACAATATTACTGTTTTTACTGTACTTTGATTAAAAAGACGCAGCCTTGGTGAGCATAAGAGACTTTAAACAAAATCTTATTGACCCCCAAATTTTAAATGGTAGTGTCAGATAAGGTTTACATTGTTGCTTTGTGTATGAACAGAATTTTGTATTACTTTGCTTGATAAACAGCACACACAGATCCAGGATGGAGGTGAGGAACCACAGCAGGTAAGGCCAAATATGGATTAACCATATCCAGAGCGATCTAACACACAAGAAGTCTTGAATATACAGACAGCAAATGATTCTTATATTATGATAAAAACATAAAACACATCACAGGGTGTGGCTCCTCACCGAGTTAAAACCCCGCCCAGCTAGAAGAGGAGCGGCAGATATGAGGTCTCCATGGTGAAAGTGAACATTATCAGGCCATTCCTCCCCTCGCCGAAGACTCCACGTGGACCGCCAACGCTTGTAGTTTAATACAGCAACTCTGTGATGGTCCTCTCTTATCTCCACACTCAAAACACTTCCTTTATAACCCACTGATGACACAAGCATAAATTAATAAGTGATATACTGTACTGCAATAGTATACCCACATCTACAATACCCTCATAATCAGGCGACTCATTACATTGCTTTTAATGAACACTTAAAAGATGGAAGAAGACTCGCACACCTGCCCTGGACAGGAAAAGGCTCATAGCACCAGATCCAGAGCCTGATTCCAGAACACAATCTCCTTCGGTCACATCCATCATTGTCAACATCGCACTGGCGTCCTGCAGAGGGAATAAATTACCAGATTTAATAATCGTCACATCACTGACCCGTATGCAAACAGTGCAGATATTACAGATTCACTGATGTGTAGATGACTGACTGCTGTTTTGTGATGACGATCATTTCTTACTTTAGGGTATGCAATAGCTGGCCCTCTCTTCATGAAGAGAGTGAACTCATCCAGGCTGGGTCGGCGAATGAGAATCGGGATTCCCATTGAAGTGCGTATGATGCTTCCAGCAGGATGTCCCTCCATGTCCTCATGAGCTATGAATCCCCAGTTACTATGGAGCTTCATGCCTTCCTTTAGCTGGAACATCTTCCGAAACTCTAAACGTCTCTTTCGACTGAACTCGGACAGTAGAGTCTCTCCGAAACATATTGGCCTTTCCCCAGGAACACACACATGATGTGGAGCAAAAGATTGAGGTTCCTCTGTTGCCTCTTCTCGTTCCTTCCCCAGACTCTGAGTGTCATGTTCAACCTCATTGTTTCGAGTGTCTCGTAGTTCACAAACCTCTTGACTCAGACTGTCTTCAGGCAGCAGTTGACTGACTCTCTCCAGTGGGGACAGAGGTCGACGTCTTCCAGACAAAGAAGATCTTTGAGAGAACGGTGGGAAAGTGGACACGGGTGCATCTGAACCCTTGTCAGAATCATTTTGGTCAGTCCCAAAACTCCTCAGGCCACAGAGAAACGGTTTAATCCGAACCACATGATGTCTATCCAAACACATGACATGGACTTTGACAAATTTACGAGTCATGAATGAGAGACCCAAATGCAATAAAACTGTCATGGTTTTGAGCTGAAGAAAGAATAACTTGAAGGATGAAGATGGTACACGTTCTTCTCACCACACAGAGATCAGAAAAATCACACACAGCAGCTATTGAGCGCTTCTACACAGACCAGAATAGACGTACTGGTAGGAACTCGCAAATCATGCATTATATAATTCACTACAATAAGTTATACCTCTACACAATAACCTTTGCTTTGACAAAAAAATAAAGTCAAACAAATTTGTAGTAAATGGATCATTTCAAACGACCTGTAATAATACCTAAATAATTCGCTATATAATTATTTACTGGCAGGATACTAGCGTAAATGGCAACTTAACCTGTGTCCATTATGTTAGAAGAAAAAACAATCCAGCATGATTCTCAAAGGGCGCCGCCATGATGGAAAAGACGTCACTGACAGATGCAGTACCATCTGGTCACCGGTAGATGGTTTCTTTCTCTTAAACTTGTTCAGATTTGTCTGTTATTGTCCTGATTCAGTTTCCCTAATAATAAATATCTTTAAAATATAAAATATAGCAATTTACGAGGGTTGTATGATTAGGTCAAGGGAATTATTTTCTTAAAGCCTATATAATATAGTCTATGTGAATGTTTTCTTTATTATAAATCTTAATCACCTTATTCGCTACTGTTAGGTTTAAATCTGTTTTTACTGTTGAAACAATACATTTCTTTATACAAAATAAATAAGTAAATGGTAACACTTTACAATAAGGTCTCATTTGTTAACTTAGTTAAATGTGTTAAATTAGTTAATGTATTATCTAGCATTAACGAACAATGAGCAATGCATGTGTTACAGTAGGCCTATTTATTAATCTTTGATAACGTTAGTTAATAAAAATCTAGCTGGTCATTGATTGTTCATGTTAATTCACAGTACATAAACTAATGTTAACAAATACTAATTTGATTTTGAAGTAGGCAATTAATAAATGTTGAAATTAACATGAACTAAGATTATTAATGCTGTAGAAGAATTGTTAATTCTTAGTTCATGTTAACTAAAGTAGTTAACTAATGTTACCTAATGAAACCTTATCGTAAAGTGTTACCAGGTAATACAAAAAAAAATCTTTGCAGCAACATAAACAAATTATTGTACTCGTTTATAAACGTACATGTATCATATTTCAATAAAATAAATTAAGCTTTTTTAAATAGAACGTTATTGGAATTATTTGTTAAATGCACATACATGTTAGTATAGGCTATTTAAATGCTAAATAGCCTATACATGAAGACACATGACATGATATGACCCATAATTATTTAGAATAATTACATGTACAAAATAAATGTGTAACCGTTTCCATTATATGTTACAGAATGAGAATTTTGATTAGATGTCTATTTTTTCTGTAACAGTTATAGTTTTTATATTTTCTGTTACAGTTAGTAAATACATATAAATACAATTTAAAATGAAATATACTTAACTTAGGCACTATGTAGTAACGCGCATTCATTTCAGTTATAGAAAGCAAATGAAAATTGCATTTGATGATAACAAAGAAGATAATTCAACTTCCACTATAACAAAATTCGAGTATGAAACTTCCGCGTCCGTCTGTGGTTGGGTAAAAACAATGGCACGCCCACAGAACCCAGGAGGGCCAATTAGCGTTTTCGTAGCGCCTGTGCAGCTGCGCATGTGCACTTTGGAATTTTCTCTCACACGTGTTTCCCGTGAAGCAGACGGACACACGCGGACTGCTAAGATGGCGGCGGACGGAGGCCGATCTGCGCTTCCCTGCGCCTTTAGCCCCAAATCACAACAGTTTCTGGCTCTCTGCGCACAGGACGGGAGACTACGGATTTGGAATACCGAGAGCAAAACTCTACAACAGGAATACGTGCCTTCCGCGCACCTGAGCGCAGCCTGTACCTGTGTGACATGGGGACCGTGCCGAGCAGTTCAGGTAACGTTAACACACAGTGTTCGGGGTTCAGTCGGGGGATGCGGCCTGTTGGATCGCAGTGCACCGTTGCAGAGTCTTCGGGTCGCTTTGACTGTATTTACCCAGCATATGATCATAAAACTGAACACTGATAATTTGACAATGTAATTTACTGGGTGCTTTAGAGCTGCGCTCGTGGAGTGCGCTGCGCACATGTTGCGTGTGGCACATGTTCAGACGCAGGCCGCGAGACGCGCAGATGCAACACTAAACTCACATATGTTCTCAACATAAAACCTTTAAAATCACTACACTGATTCCAGAAGTTCAGCTACATGCGCATATTGGGGCTCGTAAACATTGTTATAGTCTTCGGTTGGTTGTCTGTGGCTAATAACGTAACGTAGGCTAATAAGTTGATGTTGGCTAAAGTGATGATTCCCTGCTATTTATTTTATAACTAAAAAAAACATGTCAACATCTCTTTTAGTGTGTTACTTATTTTTGTGTAGTTTAAATGACCAGTGTTGTATGTAAATGTACTTTAGCAATCTAGCACATGGTCACATGGCTGCACAACCCTCACTCGTGAACTTTCTCTTGATGCTGTTTGTAAAGTGTCTATCAGAAATCAGTCTTTCTGTCAAACTGATATATATAGTAACACGCGGACCGTCAGGGTAGTTGATTCTAGCTAGTGTTGGAGAAAGTTGGGCTTAAACATCTTTGACAAGTAACTCTTCCATTGTTACTAGTAACAAATGTTAAATGTTTGACTTGAAGTTCTTTTCTGTTTGTGATTCAGATATCAAACACTAACTTACTAGTACTCACAGGCTTACAACTGTCCTTGATTTTAATGTTGAATTTTCTGATTGGTGTTTTCGATGTACACTCCCTTTATCATCTGTTTTGCGGTCTGTCTTGTTTTTTAGATATGCATCTTGTTGTACAGCACAATGGCAAGCTACTGTTGCTTTTATTGTGCTATATACATAAAAGTTGATTGATTGATTGATAGTATGTTTTCTTTTTTAGCTTTGTACCTGTGGGTTTACTACTTATTAACTATTAATAGTACTTTAGTTGTAACTGCAAGTGGTTATTCATAACTGCTCCAGTTTCCTAGTGCACATGGATCCTAGTACCTATATAATGGATAATAGCCCATTACTGGTAGCTAGATATCATTTTTAATACTTAATAAATAGTCCTTATTAAAACTTAATAAATAGTTTGTCACCAGTAACAAAACAGGCTAGTTTTTATTTACCAGTATCAAATGAATTTTCTAGTGAAATTGAGAACTTGTCACTAGTATTTTGATTATTTGCTAGTAATGTTAAAACAGCTCTCGATAGGTTACATACATTAAAGTCTTTTTAATGGAAATGACTGGGTAAACAATGTCCAGTAAGAAATGTTTAAATATTATTCATAATTAAATAACAAATGAATTTTTTTTCCTGTTGGACTTTCCTAAAAGGCAGAATTAATGGTAATAATTTTCTTTTTCTTTTTATGTGTGTGCACTTTAGGATGTTCCACAGAGGAAGAGGAGGAAATGTGAGGCCGGGTCGGCAGTTGAGCAGACAGATCTGTTGGCTCTGGGCACTGCTGTTGGGTCTGTCCTCATCTACAGCACAGTGAAGGGAGACCTGCATTGCACTCTGGTAAGAATTCACCAACAGCTGGTCATTATGATATTTGGCCAATGCATCTCAAAGATTTAAAGGGTTAGTTCTAGAGATGCACCGATTGATCGGCTGGTGACCGGAATTGGTAGCCTGGATACCAGCCCGATCCCCGCCCACAACATTTTTTGGTCGGGAAGTTCGGTCTGCACTCGATCCATTGAGGAGTAATTATGATCGGTTCAGAATTAGTCGGGCCAATCAAATTGCCAGGGTGGGCTTTATACGATGATGGACAGATGATCTGCAGTTACGTAATCATCACGTTATCAAAGAGCGCTTGGGTTGAACTGGTTTCCCTCAAAGATGACTGCAGCTGGAGAATTGAGATGTATAGATTCCGCCATCGCGTCTGTTGTAAAAGAAATCGACAGCGCATTCATTTTAAAAGACGAACAGAGAACTGCAATCAAGGCATTTGTCGATCGGAAAGATGTTTGCCGTCCTTCCTTCGGGATTCGGCAAAAGTTTATTTTATCAGCTGGCTCCGATGGTCGCTAAGAAGATGGGACGCAATGAAAACCCTGTGGTCGTTGTGGTTTCTCCTTTGGTCGCACTCATGGAGGACCAAGTTAAAGAAGCAACACTCGTTATTTTACTACTTCTTCCAGCGTGCGTGTAGTTCTGTTGACAACTTTGCGTAGCTCATAAAAAAAACACTTACTGCGTTGCTCTGATTGGTTGTAGGTCTATCCAATTGAGTGCAGAGTTTTTTTTTTTCCTGGTTCGGTTAAGACACACCTCATAATCAAAGCCCTATGGAGCAGTATCAGACTCACATTCTGACTAGAATATGAGTATGACGAAGTCAGGCTACGGAATTCGCCGATTTTCACATGATCGGCGACCGGCCGGTCAGTCTGACATATGCCGGTCAAATGCATCAAATCACACGTGCACATGCAGCGCATATTATTCCCGGCATGCATGTAAATCAATGAGTGCATTCACACCGGGAGCAGCGGTGAAACGTGGGTTTCGGTGCAGAATCTATTTTTGCTGCACTGCTCACGCTCCATTAAACTGAAAGCACACTTTTGATGGACAAAATAAATATGATTTCACACAAAAGTTCCCAAAATACACAGAATTTGCATGTCTGGTGTGTTTTAACAAGAACTGGAGTATAGCCTATGTCAGAAAAGAAAATGAATTTTCTTTTTGAAATGAACACATTTTTTTAGTTGGATATTGGATGTGAAAAGAAGGAAATGGTTCTTCCATAACACTGCACTTTAGATGTGTGAATTTCCCACACCAGGAGTAATTTATATAGTCCTATTTTTATCAAAAATGTTCTATGTAAAATGTTCTACTAAAGAAAAGAGAGAAAATAAATATTTGTTTGTGCTGTGAAGTGGTTAGAAAAAATGAAATCGGAATCGGCTAAAATCGGTATCGGCACGTCAAACTCTGAAGAATTGGAAATCGTAATCGGCCTAGAAAATTGTAATTGATGCATCTCTAGTTAGTTCACCCAAAAATGAGAATTGTCATCAATTACTCAGCCTCATGTCCTTCCAAACTAGGGATGTTAACGATTAATCAACGATCGATTAATTGTTGTTAATACGTTAAATCAATAAAACGATCGTCGATTAAGCAGGTTTGTGCGTGTGCTGCTCAACCTCGAATCTTTTATAGCAGACACGAGGAAAAATTAAGCGAGCAGTACAGAGTTATGTTTGGGACCAGTTTACAACTAGATACATCTTCATCACGACTAAGTTTGCGTGTTCATTCGCAGCCTTTTGTCCTTTTGTTTTGTGCAAATGTAAGTTGTAATATTGTTTATTTTGTGTAGGCCTATCTATATCTGATTTATCTCATATAGGGTGCATTTGGTTGAGAATTAACGCTGTATAAAAAGCACCGGTGATCCATTTCAGGGCATGCTGCTCAAACAGCAATGCACAACTAATGACTATGATTGGAACTGTCGTATTACATAATTATTACATCGTATTACATTTTAAAGAGAACAATATTGTAATAAAACATTTGGGTTATTTAATTTTTTGGGTTTACTTGCCGTGTTTCATCGCGTTGCTCCAAGAGCGCCACAACATGAGTCACACATTCTGAATAGAATGTAAATTAGTTCAAGTTCACTTGTACATTCGTGTCATTTTGTGCAGATATAAATTGTAATATGTTTATTTTGTATGTATCTGATTGTCTCTTGTAGGATTCATTTCTTTAAGTAACGTGCTAGCAAAGGGCTTCAGTAACGTGCTAGCAAAGGGCTTCAGTTTACCGTTTTTTCATTCAGTGCATGCTAGTGTTGTCACGATACTAGAATTTCTAACTTTAATACGATACCTTGAAAAATATCGATTTTCGATACCACAGAGAAAAAAATTGCCACAATATTAAGGGGGTATTTTTTGTATTTAAAGCTAAATATAACAAGTCTAGAACATGACAATGAGGTATATTTTACATGAACAAAAATGTCCTGAGTTCTATTTGTTTATTTTTTAATTGGACCAGAGCTAACATGATCCGTTGTATTTTTATTACCTACTGTTATCAAAGACTAAAATATACTGTAACAAAAAAGCACTTAACAGTATCAAATTGGAGGATAGTGTCAGTAATGTATAATAATAAGATTAAACATTCAATTTTCAGTTAAAGGCATGTCATTATTGAATTCAGAGATGCCATTGTCTAGCTGTTTAGTTTAATTAGTAGCCTATCTGTGTAATCAAATTGATGATAATCGCTAATGAAGGAAAATTGCAGAATTAAATAATAATTTTTGAATAAAGTTAAATAGGCACAAGTTAATTTACATTTGACCACAACAATATTTACTTGTCTAAGATTCCTCAGTCAGATTATGTTAACTTTTAAGAAAACGGTGAAAATACTAGACAACACAGACTCATATCAACAACAATACTAGGCCATCTTGGTTAATGTTTCAGAAAAGTTAAAATGAGAAGAGTTACAGTGTTTCTTTTAGGATGTTTTTAGCAGTGGGGGCAGGTCTGTCCAAACAACACACACCCCTGATGCTGAGCATATATGCTGCTAAATGGTACCCCTGGAGCCTGTTCCTTAAGTCTGTTTTCACCTATAAAATAATTTTAAAAAATGAGTGATGTTAGGGATTATTGATAGTCAAACAATCTTTTGGGTGCCCGCAGCACGCTCACAGTGTGAAGCGCGTGTCCGCGTATTCTCCACATGCCTGCTCGCGGTGTGTTTTTTATGCGTGTGCGTGCTATTCTCCGACATGCCCGAGTTGAAAAATGTTCAACTTTGGATAAAACGCAGCCGTCCAATCACAGTGGAGGAGGGGCGGGACTACTACCACACCGACCAACTGTCACAACATTCTTTCTGTACAACGACATCAACCAAGAGAGCTAACCGAACAAAATGGATGAAAAATAAATTTTCAGCATGAAACAAATTATCTGCGAAATCAGTTTCAAGTAAACTGTGCTGCGGATATTCTGTATCATAGCAACGAAACGTCTCAACGGAAAAAACGCTGTGCTGCCAAATGCTCAAGCGCCCACAGCTAGGCGTTTTCAGCAGAGCGTCAAGCGTTTTCAGCTGCCTAAAAACGCTTTGGTGGACACACGGCCTTACTGTCTTTTTGCGTGGAGTTTGTGTTGGGGTTTATGAACTACAAGCCGGTCTCTTTGAATCCATCTTCTACTTTTGTCGAAAGTTGACTGAAGTTTTGTCGCTCGAGTTGTCTTCGCTAATACGGAGAATGGCGGCGAATACACAAACCTGCCAGACATAGCCAGGGGAGCGTGAACGCGCATGACGTCACGCCAAGTCTCACGTTCCGGCCCGAATCCCTCTTATTTATTTTACTGTACAGGATTATAGAGGCAATCGCAGTGATAAGAGAAGGGCTCATTCAGCCCATCAGGCAATTGTTTAAGCATGGATGGGTTAGAAAAACGGGTATTTTTAACATATAATGTTGCGCAATGCACCTTTAATTTAAACGACGATCGAACATGGGAATTTGTGTAAATTGACATCCCTATTCCAAATCCATAAGACTTTCGTTCTTTGGAACACAGATGAAGATATTTTCAATGAAATCCGAGAGATTCCTGTCAATCCATTGAAAGTCTATTCAACCAAAACTTGCTTCAAATTAGGGCTCCACGATACTGGGAAAATATGTGATATGCGATGAGTGTTGCGATAACGATATTTCTTGCGATATAACATTTCCCTAGAGAAATGCTATTTTTATTAAGCTTTTAAAAAAAAAAAATCATTTATATATGTAATGATCATACTAAAATAAACAAGTAGGCTAAAAGATATTCTTCTGATCTTCCGAAGAATATCAGTTTACACTTGCAAAACTTTGATTACCGTATTTTCCACACTATAAGGTGCACCGTATTATAAGGTGCACCTTCAATGAATGACCTATTTTAGAACATTTTTCATATATAGGGCGCACCGGATTATAAGGCGCATAAAATACTGCAGTCAAACGTTTGACTGGGTTTACATTATGCATCCACTAGATGTGCTAAAGGGAATGTCAACAAAACAGTCAGACAAAGTCAAACTTTATTAAGCGTTCTGACAACTCCGTTCACTCCCATGGTAACGTTGTTCAAACGTTGAAGGAGAACTCCGGTCAATTTTAACATTAAGCTCATTTTTTTTGTAAATTTGGAGTGCTGTCAGTTACAGATAACAACGACAAAAACCGACAGTGTTATCCTCTTTTTAAAATTCGCACCCTGTTGACTTAAACGGGACAAGTTTTAAACCTGCTTTTAGCCTTTTAACAACCTTAATGTGTCATTACAACTGCACAGCCATGTGAGTGAACACGGTGAATCTGACTGCAGTAAATGTGAAAGATATGAATAAAAATGATGTTTATTCAGCCAGCTCACATACCCGTATTTTCTTCACGTTTTCGGTCGAAGTCCACAGTAGGCGATTGTCGAGTGCGCGCGCGATCATTGGTAACTAAGCAACAGTGGAGACTCAGACTGTCAGCTGTCAGCCGATGACGGTGCTGTGTGGTGTTCTGAGAATATCAGCTCAAATGGATAGTTCATCCGAATCAGATGTTGAACACACGGAGGAGGTTTGATCGCGCACGCGAACTCGACAATCAACTACTGTGGACTTCGACCGAAAACAGGAAGTAAATACGGGTATGTGAGCTGGTTGAATAAAGAGATTATTCCTGCCTTCGTGAAAGCTCGGATCACAGTTGAGACTGATATATCAGCCCAGGCATCCACGATCCATTGGCAGATAGTGGCGTAAGTCGCCCGGCGCTGTCTCCCCGTCTTGGTGAACGTGTGTTCACCATCCATATATAAGGCGCTCCGGATTATAAGGCGCACTGCCGTTTTTTGAGAAAGTTAAAGGCTTTTAAGTGCGCCTTATATTGCGGAAAATACGGTAATGGTTGTCTGTGAGACTCTGTTATTGTTACTTGGCATTTCGTTAGCAGTTTTGGTAGATGTGGGCTTACACTTTTTGAAGTCTTCATATAGCTCCCTGAGGTTGCGTTTCAGATGACTGGAGATTAGTTTCCTCTCGACGTGGGCAGAATTTTTTCCGCACGACTTAGTGACACGTCACTTATGTTCACCTCGCGCTTTTTGTGCGTGCAAATTCGTTATTTCAAATACAGGCGCGCGGCAAGCACGCTCAATGGAAGCACATTTTTGCAGGCCCGCCTATGCCGCGACGAGATGAGAACATCTTAACTTTTCAGAATGCCGCAAGCTTACCGCAGGTCATGTGACAAAAACCAACGATCAGCTTCGGCCGTTTCGTAACAACATCGAAAGCTCGGCCCGAACAGCTGATCATAGCTGTACAGGGCGGGTTTTTGTTTCTCATCTCCATAAATATATCTAGAAGTAAAGCTAATACAAGGGCTAGAAATCAACTAATCCTTTGCTGATACTTATTCGTCATCATGGAAAGCCCTCAGCGCAGCTCATGGTTGCATAGCAACGACAGACGCAAGCGCTTGTGGAAAGGAGATAGCGGTGCGGCTGCGCTTTCCAGTCGTTTTTAGACGCGATATGTGAACGACCCCTTACACAGTACCTGCATTTGTGACACTTCTCTATTGAAGCCAAAATATTGCCATATTTCAGACGTACAGTTCTTTTTAGGCACAGGTTCTTTGGTGTTGTCATTTTCCTCACTTGTCTCTACTCTCGCCATTAGTTTTTATTTTCCACTCTCTGCTCTGAGCCACTAGGTTCCCCTTTGGGCCCGATCTAGCCAATAGCATAACAGCACCTACTGGGGAGGCGGGTATAAAGATTGTAAGGCCCCATTTGATTGGTCGAATTTGGATAAACAACCTATGCATGCACGCAACACACAAATGCTTGGCACATGTAATTTATCAGACCTCTCTGCGATACGGATATCGCATATACTATTATCGCGATAACGATTATTTTTCTATATATATCGTGCAGCCCTACTTCAAATCATAAACTATAGAAAATTTAGTTGAGCTTCCGTTTGCCACTTTTGAGTGATCTATGTATTTTTTCGCTGATCAAAGTTTATATGTGATTATATGATGAATAGATTAAATTTAGACTCATTCACAAAGCAATTGTGTCTCTTTAGAAGACTTCCATTAAACCACTTGATTCATATGGATTTATTTTATGTCTTTATAAATGTTTTAAGCATCAGAATTTTGGGCGAATAGACTGTCATTTTATTAAAAATATCTTAATTTGTGTTCCAAAGGTAAATAAGTCTTATAGGTTTGGAATGACATGAGTGTGAGTAGTTGATGATAATTTTTAATTTATGGGTGAACTATCCCTTTAAGGGAAGTTTGGTGAACTACAGTGGACTTGAAAATGGCAAGCAAACAGCACACGTTACTTCCATAGGTTTGTAATACCCAGGGGAGAAAGTAGTTCACCTAACTAAAAAAGACACGAGTGATTTCTGTTAATTTAGGTGAAATTAAGAATGTTTAATGGTGTCTTATCCTTTCAGGATGGAGAACACAGTGGACCAGTCAACAGCGTCCAGTGGCATCCAGAGGACTCTGTGTTATACAGTGGCTCAGATGACACGCACATAGCCGAATGGGACCTGCAGAAAGGAAAAGTTAGTTGGTAAGTGTGTGCAGTTATTTGTGTTGGATGTTCCTCTGGTTTTATTCAATGTAATAATTTTGTGCATCTAATTTACAAGCAAACATGTTCTGTGTTCAGCAAATGGAAGGCAGACAGATCAGCCGTCAGCAGCCTGTGTATAAGTCCAGATGGAAAGCTGCTGCTCTCGGCAGGAATGATCATCAAGATGTGGAACCTGGAGACTAAGGAAGTGTACAGGGTGAGTCTGACCTCTATGCTATTAGCAGCCACGGGTAAATAAAAACAGAAAAGTTTCGGATTTAACAATACCTCCCAAATTTGCAGAAATTCACAGGTCACTCTACCATGGTAACAACTCTCTGCTTCGCCACAACACGACCCCCAGACAGCAATGGGATGTACTTTCTGTCAGGAGCTGCTCACGACAGGCTCCTGAGTGTGTGGTACGTTACACCTTTACTAGCTAACCATAGCACACAGAGATAAACCCATAATGATCATTTATGGTTGGTGTACAGTTATTACAATTTGGCCTATCTAATAATTAGGGATGCGCCGATCCCAATTTCGACATTCGACACAGGGGTGCGTTTCCCGTACAACGAGGTAACTCGCTATTTAACTACCATAGTACGATGCATCGTTGAAGAAATCAACTAGCTAGTCACGACTGATTCCCGAAACCGGATCGTCGTTCAACCACATTGGTTAATGATGTCACACAGGTGGTGGAGTAATAACTACATTTACATTTACATTTATTCATTTAGCAGACGCTTTTATCCAAAGCGACTTACAAATGAGAACAATAGAAGCAGTTAAACTAACAGTAGGACAACAATACGTAAGTGCTATAACCCCTCTCAGTTTAATTTTAGTGCGTTTTTTTTTTTTTTTTATATAGAATAGAAGAGAAAGTGTTAATTCTACTGAATCAAGTGCTGCCGAAAAAGATATGTCTTCAGCAGTTTCTTGAAAGTGGCTACTGACTCAGAAGCTCTGGTTGAGTTAGGCAGATCATTCCACCAACAGGGAACAGCCATGGTAAAGGTCCGAGAAAGAGATTTTGTGCCTCTTTGAGATGGTACCACAAGACGACATTCGCTAGCAGAGCGCAGGTTTCTGGATGGCACATAAGTCTGGAGTAATGAGTTTAGGTAAGAGGGAGCAGTGCCAGTGGTTGTTCTGTAGGCAAACGTCAGTGCCTTGAATTTAATGCGAGCGGCAACTGGCAACCAGTGCAATTGTGTGAGGAGAGGAGTGACGTGTGCTCTCTTCGGCTCATTGAAGACTACTCTGGCTGCAGCATTCTGGATCAATTGTAGAGGTTTGACAGAGCAAGCTGGAAGACCAGCCAGGAGAGCATTACAATAGTCCAGTCTGGATAAAACAAGTGCTTGGACAAGGAGTTGTGTGGCATGCTCTGTAAGGAAGTAAGGAACTACTTTTAATGAATGTTTCAGATCGAATTAATGCTAGATGTTTTGCTATAAATTACGGACATGGCATCTGAGGACTTTTTCTAATTTTTCTCAGTTATTTTGATTTATTTCCAGGTTCTATCTAGGCTCATTCTTGCGTAGTAAAGCACGTAAAAAAACGACAATTTAAATCTCTTGACAAACTAAGACGTAAATGACATTTGTATTCTAAATAAAAGACACCGATTGTACTGAATGTCAGCTTGCTTATTGTGCTCAAGATAAGGTTTTATTGAGTCCACATGTCATGCAAACAAGAAACAATGCTTCTAACCACAGGTCGAGAGCTGTCGTTCCAACCACACAACTTTGCGATGCTGTTTTCGAATGTTCGCTGGAACTGGTTTCGGGAAACACTGACTTGTTGAACTATGCTGATAACAACGGAACTTGCGACCATAGTTGGCTAATGATGCTTTTGGGAAACGCACCCCAGATGGGACCGATCCAAATACGATATTGTGCGTATACTATTCTGTGTTAAGCCTCACAAAAGGCACAAAAACGTTATAAAGCACCATCAACTTTTTGTGCACTATATTATGTTAAGCCATTCCATAGTTTAATGTGACATAGAGATGAATATTGAAGTCGTTAAATTCAAGTTCAGGTCAGTGCTTCCCTCACTCCGCTGCGGCTGTCATTCTCCATTCAGCACTCAAAACAGCGTGTCGCGTTCGGTTATGATGGTCACCATGATGAAACTCTCCCTAAGATGATTCAGTGTTCCTATTATACTTGATCTGTAGATAAAGGTCTATGGTTTTGCATAAAATTACTTGATCTTGCTCCTTTCATATTATAACACTTTTGTGCAATGAAAGATATATTATATATAAATATATTTACTTGGTTTTCATGAATGTATTTTACAACAATACAATTACAATGTAACATTTGACCAGATTTAGTGCTACACTTATTCACTTTTATTTGTTCTCCATCTCCACTAAATGTTTAGATTTAATACAATTATTGTGCACTCAGGATTTTTCTAGAGTAACTTTTGTTGCTGAATTTTCCACTAATCTAGTTTATAATCGTATTTTGTCATTGATTATGATCATAATTTTTTTATTTGTTGTTTTTCTTTATAATAATGTTTAACACCCAAAACAGTAATTATCAGTTCAACACACGGGTATTGAAATTCTACCTTTTTTTTTATCACAGTACTCAGAATTTTTGGTATCTGTTCTGAAAAAATGGTGTCGGTGCATCCCTACTAATAATAGTGGGATTTTAATATTGTGATTACAATATTAAAGGGATAGTTTACCCAAAAATGTTAAATTACCTCATAATTTGCTCACCCTCAAGCCATCCCAGGTGTACATGACATTCTTCTTTCAGACAAATAGTTATATAAAAAAAATGGGCTAATCCAAGCTTTAAAATGGGAGTGAATGGCTGGTGAAAATTTGAAGCCCAAAAAAACTTAATCTATCCATTATACAAAAATACTCCACACGGCTAGTGGTAGTTAATAAAGGCCTTATGAAGAGGAGCCATGTTTTTGTAAGAAAAATACCCATATTTATAACTTTATAATCTAAAATAACTAGCTTCCGCCAGACGACTGTAAGCATACTACGCAAGTCGACTTGCGTCACAAGAGTAACCAGTGATGCGTATGACATAGGAGTATCGTAAGCTTAGGCGGCTCTCGCGGTTTAAACAAATAGGGCTGTGCAACAAACTGAAGCTCCTCTTCTATTATATACAATTATCAGACCTGCAAACTTGTCGCTTTTCGGCGATAATCGCCGTTTTCTTGGTCAATTGGGTCATTCACGTGAATCGCGTAGAACCGGAGAGTTTTTTTTTTGTGTGGGGTGGGGGGTGTTGGTGTAGGCTGCACCTAAATCTGCACCCAGGCTAGAATTGCGAAACATTATTGGATAATTCTTATAATTGACATTTCTCTGGGCCAATTGGAATCTTAGTACTTTTTCTCTTGGCCAATCGGAATCTTAGCACTTGCGTCAGAATCGCCATTGGATGAGACACCTGGCTACCACGCGAGTCTGATGGAAACTCATAACGTGAAGGAATCTTATGTGAAATTCGAGGTAAATCAAGCTTTTTTGGAGCAAAAACAACAGCTAGTTGTTTGCTTGATTCAATTAACGTTAGCTACCGCTTTGTTATGCTGCGCTCGTAGAGAGAGAGAGAGAGAGAGAGAGAGAGAGAGAGAGAGAGAGAGAGAGAGAGAGAGAGAGAGACGCGTACACTCTCACTGTATTCAAACTGCCTTGCTCTCCCTCCATCGCGCATATTAATCAAAATCTATTGAGAATTGACACGATAGTAAAAGATCAAAAGACCAAAGTTTCACGTGGAGATTTTTTTTCCTGAATTACCGCTGGGTGTGAATTGCAGCCTGCTAAAATTGCCCTATCCTCTCTGAAAAGCGTTCCGCACATTCAGCTGACATAAACCACATTTTCAATAAACAAAAAACCTATCCAGTGATTAAATGTTTTCTGTGTTGAGAGTTGAGACAAATCTTGTGCGATGTCCTTATCTGCTGGGATAATCACACAACGCGTGCCGTGTGTGTCAGCTAATGGCACGTCCGATTCGCGAACTATGACTCATTTGAACCGATTTACTTTTATGAATGGTTAAAATAACTGATCTGTCCAACATCTGTCTCTTCAAAAGAGATCTGAATCGGTGTATAACAAATTGATAACACCACACTAGTTAATATTAACTATTCATAAACTGCACTTCTTAATCTTTATAAATAAATAGCATTTATTAATCTTTGGTAATGTTAATTTCACTATTTACTATTAGCCTTATTACAATTAAAAGTTCTATTTGTTAACATTAGTTAGCCTAATGCACTGTGAAGTAATATGAACAAACAACGAACAGCTGTATTTTTATTAACAAAGAATAAATACAGTAACAAATGTATTGCTCATCATGTTTCATTTATATTTTACTGCCTTTTCTCCTTTGCCAATCCTATGATAATTATATATACAGTATAGTGTTCATCCAGAACAACATGTAACTGTGTAACCACGTCACCCTAGCAACCGTTTAAAGCTACCCAGCAACCATATTGCAACATATAGAAGCCATATTGCAGCTCCACAACATCGTTAAGACATTGTTGTTGAGAACAATGTCCCCCCCCCCCAACACTGTCACCTTTCTTACTCTGAGGAGTTTGCAGGTCTGATTATATATTATCTTCAAAATTTCGAATTCGCGACTGGGGTTTTGTTTTGCTCTTTCCTCTGAGCTTCTGCGTTTGTCATTACGTAGTGCGTCGGGTCAGGAGTTGGTCTTCCACCATAAATCGATGCGTACGGCCGTCTGTCGGAAGCCAGTGATTATAGTTTATAAAGTTTTAAATATGGGTGTTTTCCTTACACAAACAATGGCTTCACTTCAGAAGGCCTTAATTAATCCCCTGGAGCCATATTGATTACTTTTATATAATGCATCGATGCACTTTTTTTAGGCTTCAAATTTTCACCAGCCATTCACTCCCATTATAAAGCTTGGAGACAGGACATTTTTTAATATAACTCCGATTGATTTCGTCTGAAAGAAGAATGTCATAAACACCTAGGATGGCTTCAGGGTGTGTAAATCATGGGCAAATTTTCATTTTTGGGTGAACTAACCCTTCAACCAAAACAATACAATTAAGACAGCTGATTCATGATATTGTAAAAAAAAAAAAAAGCTCATAGAAATCTGAGGCTCAATAAAATGATGTCTGATTTAGTTCCTTCTGTGCTCCTCAGGCAGGTGAGGTCAGATGGCAAGGACAAGAACTCTGTGGTGTCATTTACTCTGACAGATGAACCGCAACACATAGATCTTCAGACATCCAGCCACAAAGAGGAGGTGAGGATTTAATGGGCTTAATCATTATCCATGATTGGAGTTATGTGCTTGGGTTTTGACACCTCTCTGTATGTTTCTCAGGCTATGAGGTTAGCAGTGGTGTGTAAGGATGGTCAGCTTCATCTCTTTGAGCACTTTCTGAATGGGTGAGTCTGTCCATCCTCTATTTATCATTGTGAATGGTTATGCTTTAAACCAGTTCTGTGAAGCTCATGTTCATATTTTTCTTCCTCAGGATATGTAAGAAGCCACTGTCACCAGTGTGCTCACTGCAGGTGTCCACTATGAAGGGAGACTCACCTGTCCCAGTGCCTCTGCTCGCAGCAGCTTTGTGTGCAGACAGACAGAACCTAAAGCTGGCATACGGACATCACCTGCAGCCTGTCATGGAGAAAACTGTAAGTTCAGCAGAAATTGATCATTGATTTAAGTGGGTTATTCAATTGGTCAATTTTCTAACATTCCGTCTCTTCCCACAGCCATTTAACACGTCAGAAAGACATGCGTGCTTAGTCCGAGATGTACTTTCCACACTTTCTCTCTCTGTAGACATGGCTGTCTCCAAGGTAAGACGCCATCAATAAATGCTTTGTTACATGTTCAAATGCATACGATCACAAGGAATAGGGGATATATTATTGTTTGCGATATACCGGTAAAAATTCTCCTCACGACAAGAATTAGTCTTCTCGTGATAATAGCGATAAAGCCTTCTTGATGATGTATTTCTGTTTGGGACCCATTCGCAGCTCATATGCAGAGTGAAAACAACTATGGTGGAAGGTAGACGTGAAGCTAGGGGTGTGCAATATCGCGGTGTTTGATCGTGGACGATTAAAATGTCTCCACGATCTGCTTTTGAAGAAATATCGTAGTATTGTGCCTTCTATCAGTTGCAGTTCTGGCACCTCCGTCTCAACATACTGTACAACACGATGTATATTCACATCAAATGTTAACGCAGAGGAACGGGACACTGCAGTTCACAAAAGTTCATTATTTGCATGAGCTTTAAAGCCTTGCTGGTTAAACATGTAATTAACGTGCTGATGCGCTGTTCTAACGTGCGCTTTCTGAGCAAACTTATTCGGGTTTAAAACAACTTGAGAGTAAATGATGACAATTAATTTTTGGGAGAACTACCCCTTTAATGTTAATAAAACAACATTACTCTTGACTGAGAACTTTAATAGTAGCTTTAATAAGAATAAATGTATAATTTATAAAGTGAAGTCTATGTTGTGTTTTATTTTCATATTTGTTCATTTAGCCTAATTACTTTCTTCAATGCTACTGTTAAATACACCTACTGTAGCTGAAAAAATAAAGCACTGTTTATTTCATTTGTATATTAAGTTGTGTATGTGTACACAAGATTTTTATCTTCACCACTTTGGCCTAAATGTCTGCCATTCTTTTTTTATTTTATATTTTGTTACCTATAAGGCTTTGTTTTTAAAATAGGGACATTAGTTTGGCTGTAATGCAGAGTCACTTGCAAAATAGTAAAACCAACATGAAAAAGAATCGTGATAAAATCGTCATATGATATTTTTGCCAAATCGCCCACCCCTACGTGAAGCTGAGGCGGAGTTTATCGCTAAACGAGGAACTACCTCTAATATATGGGACTGGTAGGTACTAGGGGTGGGCGGTATGACCAAAATTCTATTTCACGGTATGACTAATTTTATTTCACGGTAACGATATATTTCACGATATAGTTATTTATATATGTAGAAAAATCGACAAAAAGGGCTTTGTATAATAAATAAACCCAAATACTTTAGAAATGAAAAGTACTTCACATTGTTTTCTGTTTCTCTTATTTGATAAATTATTTCTTTGGTAAACTATTTAGATAGCTAAATATAAACAAAACACACTCATCAACTTTTAGATGAACTGCCCCCAACTGATTGATATTAAATACAAATCATAGGTGCAATTAAACTTTAAACAAAGTGTTTCTGAATAATTTTTCAATCTCATGTTATGCTTTACTTCATCAATCAGTTTCTGAATATTTTATATTGAACTATTCTATTCATGATAAATTAGTTATTTCCTTTTAATTTTGTAGGATAGTAATACTAGTTATGTTTAAATGTGTTCCCCGGTACATTTTGCCATGTCTGCTTAGGCTGCACTGCGTTTTTAAGGGGCTTGTTTTGCTCTTTTTGTGATATCTGGCAACCTGTCACCCTGCGCTTTAATCAATAGAAGTTCAGAAGTGACTAGAAGGAGAGCAGCAGTTTGAAAACCGAACAGCAGCTACTGTTAGTGTTGACAAAGTAGCCTAGATTAAATTATACACACCTTGTAACTGCGTCATTATTTGAGCATAGCCCGGTGAACACCGCGCTCCCTCAGACTCAGTGCGTGTGCACGCGCGCGTCTTCTGCATCAGTAAAATGCGATCGGTTAATTTGAGTGTCAAATTGTAATCACGTTTCGAATCAAAGGAAGATTTTATCAGCTGGTTCGGTGGCCAATTGTTTGGAGTTAGAAATATATAACTCGCAATGCATATTTAGTAATTTTGCCTCAGATAGGCTACAGGATTATACATTCACTTTAACAAGCAGGATGTTCATTACCACGGGCGGCAAACTGTTTGCGTGTTTAAAAACTATACATAAGAGAAGGAAAGATGCAGATAACTATGCATTATTTAAGGTTATTTCTATTCGTTACGATATTGATATATGAACTGTTGTTGTCCAGCTTTCCCCGTTGCGAGCGTGCACTCCTCTATCTGTAGCCTGGGTGCTGCACTGCTCTATAGTGACTGCCTGCGCCTTTCCCCCCGAAAATATCACGTTAACAACAACAACAACAACCCTTTAGAAAATGTAATTCCTTTGTGGATCCTCTTGATCTGCTTTCTACGCGTTTCTTTTTACAATTCGCTGTGTTTCAGTCTCAGGCACGTTGCACGCGAGTTAACCACGCCCACTTATTTGCATGTCGCGGTATACACGGAATAAAAAAATCTGTTACGGTTGACATTTTCTACCGCGGTAACGATATATACCGTCATACCGCCCAGCCCTAGTAGGTACACAGATATATTTTCTCTCGCCGATCACTGACTGAGCGTTTGAGTTTCACTCTCCGTCAAGCGGTCTGTAAAGCGCACTATTTCAGTTCATCTCAATGAATGCACAGTGTATTTGACGCACAGTAAACACTAGTGTGAGGTGCCCGACTTGCACAAATATTGTGATTATCATTTTTAGTCCATATCTCCCATCCCTAACGAGCACACTGGTGTGATCGGTCTTGGCTGGTCCCTGTTGATGTTGTGTTTGAAAAGTGCTTAAATTTGATTATGCTTAATTTTAACACTTTCTTTCACAACAAATACCTATCTGACTGAATAGTTTGTTTATTAAATAGAGAAATAAAATGTAGCCCTTCAGATACAGAGTGATTTGCGCTACACTGCCCAGAGCAAAAGTAGGCGGAATTTTCATTTCGGTTTCCGCGCTTGTTTGGATACCCCGTTTTTATTTGACGCGCGAGTAATCGTCACAGAGCGCAGTGGCAAAAGTTGAACTATTCTTACTTTGACCGCAGCGTGCGTGCAAGCTCGCCTATGCTGCGCTCCGCTTTGGTCGACGCAGCAACAAAACATCCTCGCGCGGCGCAAGCCATTGAAATAAATGGGTTTCTTAGCGCAGCGCATTCCATATTCTGTCTGAAAGGGCCATTAGTGACAGAGTACTTGGTGTGATAACGTAATGTTAGTATTGCATGTTCGTTATGGCACCTTCATTTGTGGAATATGCAGTGAACATAGCCAAAGTTACAGCACAGTAACTGTAACGTTAACTACCCGCAAATTAAAACCTGCAAACGTTTGCCCAGTGCATTACATACAAGTAGCCAACTGTAAGGTTGTTTACACTGCACAATATTTACACTGCTCTATTCCAGTAGATAAATGTAGGCTTGGCAATGTAAATTATTTATCAGGCAGGTGTCTGTGCACTGTCAGAGTCTTCTAGGTTACATGCCCTGAGGATGGTCTTGTGACCGAAAGCTTGGCGATTAAAATTGCTTTAAAGGATTCAAGTGTGCAGACAGTTTATTTATTTTCTGAGTCTTCTAGGTTAAAATGGAATTATTAAAAAGTTGAAAAGTATTATTCATAAGCATTATCTACTTAGTGATACATTTTGAAAAATAAAGCTTATGATTTGCTTAAATATCTGATCCTTCTGCTATTACAAAACACCATTTTGGCTGTTTATTGCATTATCTCTTTTAATGTGATAAAAACACTAAATAATAATTTTGTGACTATGCATTGGTATGTAATTTACGGTGGCGTAAGGTGCTGGAAAAAGCTTTAAAATAGACCTTGAACTTGCTTGAAAAGTGCTTGAATTTCACCTTGGAAAAGGTGTACGAACCCTGTAGGAAACTATAACGTTTACTATTATTCTCCCACTTCACCAGCCACTTACTTTCATGTATTTCTGGAGAAGTGGATGAATTTACGTGTTGTAAATCTGACCCATCCGATTCTCTGAATTGTGGCACAAATTAACATGGCGGTGCCCATCGCTCGTTATAGATCAACTAAAATGATCCTTATAAAGGTTTTTAAATGACAAAATACATTTACTTGCACGTATTTGAGAATCAGAATATCAGGTAGGTGATAAAATGGCTTACAGGTTTGTGAATATTCTGAGGGAAAAAGGGAATAAAAGCGATACATCTGTCATACAGCGCTATTGTGGCTGCAGTGTCTCGTGACAATCATGACGCGGCGCCATGGAAATAAGATGATACGTTAACTCTGGGGGCTTAGCTAGAACATTTTAAACTCGCATTTGAAAGGGTTAAAAACTGCTTTGTTTCTGATTCTGTATAATTACACATTCCTGTCTTTAATCTGTCTACCTGAGATATTTGTAACATTTGTCACACTGCAGAACAATTTAAGTGAACCGCAAAAAGAAAGAAAGAAAGAAAAGGGTGATTTTAAAATATTTTGAACAGGGGTGTCCAATCTCGGTCCTGGAGGGCCTTAGCTCTAACTTGCCTCAACTCACCTGCCTGAAGTTTCTAGTATGCCTAGAAAAACCTTGATTAGCTGGTTCAGGTGTGTTTAGTTGGAGTTAAAGTTAAACTTTGCTGGACAGTGGCGCTCCAGGAGCAGGATTGGACACCCCTGATTTAGAAGAAATGGTATCCGGTTACAGCATATGAATGTACACTACAGTTCAAAGTCGACAAGATTTAAAAGGAAAAGTCTCATACTCACTAAGGCTGTGTTTGTTTAATCAAAAATAGTTCTTTTAAAATATAATCATTTTAATCATTTAAAAGCTCCCTTTTCAGCAGCCATTACTCCAGTCCCCAGTGTCACATGATCCTTCAGAAATCTTTTTATTTTGCTGATTTGCTGCTCAAGAAACATTTCTTACTGTTATTATCTGTGTTAAAAACAGTAATTTTTTTGGAAATGGATGCATTTTTTTTTCAAGATTCTTTGAATAGAAATTTAAAAAAACAGCATTTACTTGAAAGGGAAATCTTATGTAACAATGTAAATGTCTTTACTGTCACTCAAACTAATGCATCTTTGAATAAAACTGTTATTTTTTTAAAGAGAAGTTCCTGAACCCAAACTTTTGAACAGTAGTGTATATGTAAAGAAAAATAAAACCTCAAATCAAATTGTTAAATAAGTTCATGGTCAAATTACTAAATCAACTACCCATTTCCTCTGTAACACTGGTACGGTAATGGTTTAAAACGGTTTGACTGTGCATTAATTTGAACATCATCTTCTAGGTGAAGACACCAGTTGTTAATCAAAAGAGCAAAGTTTTAATGCCAGGACTAACAGGACACAAAGCACCAATCAAATTAACTCCCAATGAAGCAGAGAAAAGGAAAAAAGAGGCCAGTACCACAGAGGTAAGACTCCAGACAATTTGTGTAAAATGCTTAAATTATATCACCCAAGAATTAAATTAAGGAATTCCTTCAATTGAATATATGAAAAAACCTCTCCATCCTACTCTAGTTGTCTATCGAGGAGCGGTTGGAGCAGATTGAGTTGAGTGGCGGCAGGAAGGGTGCTGCTAAAGGCTCGTCCTCCCTGCAGACGGACAGCTTTGCTGTACTGCTTGTTCAAGGCCTAGAGAGCAAAGACGAGAAGATCCTTAATGTAATTAACACTCAGATTGTTGTCTGTTCATAGGCCCTTTGTCAATGACCGCTGTTCATGTTCTCATTCTGATTTGATTCATTCTAACAGAAAATATTTCAAACCAAAAAAGAGATATTGATAAAGAACACTGTTTCCCGGTTACCACCCCCAGCTATCCTGCCATTGCTGGAAGAGGTATGTCGTCGACACTGTTAAATAGTATTAGGTATTTAAACAAACTACAAAAATCTTAAAAAAAGACCCCTAAACTTTTGATTAGTGTATATTATATACATTTAAATTATTTTATGGTTGTTTCTTTAGCTGTCCAGAAGACTGCAGGGGCATCCGTTCGCGTGAGTATATTTTTACTTTTGGTTCTTTTTAAGGTTTTTAAGGCATTCAACTTTTTGTAACATGATTCTTTTACTGTGTGCAGGGCCTTGCTTATAGTTCAGTGGTTTAAGGCTGTACTTACACAACACGCATCATACTTGTCTTCGGTAAGTGTGTGTGTACATCTATACCTGTCAAATAGATTTGCATAATCCAGATCTTAATGGTTGAGCCAGTGCTTATTTAGTCTTGTATCCACGGTAGATAATATTTCTCACATTTTTGGGGGGTTCCTCATTTGATCTGTTCGTCTTGTTGTGCCCCATAGCTGCCGGATCTAGTGTCTCAGTTGGGCTTGATCTACCATATGATTGAGAGCAGGGTAAAGTTATATCATCAACTCAGCAGGCTTCATGGCAAATTGTTCCTGCTTATGTCACAGGTGAGCTGCTCAAACACAAGCAACCAGAACAAATGGCTTAAAGGGATAGTTCACCTGAGAAGGAAAACACAAATTTTTCTCACTTTTGCATATTTTTCCACTAGGTGGCGACCAGCACCAGCTCTCAGAAAACTGATGTCGATCGCACAGCAAAACTGGTTTATGAAGAAGGTAATGAGCTCTTTTATTTTTTAGTAACCATTAGCAGTTTGTTTTTGTAATAAAATACACTCAAATATAATGAACCAATAAAATTGTAGTTTAATCACTTAAGAAGTTTAAATAGTTCTTGATTAGTAGTTTAATCAAGACTAATAGAGGGTATGCATTGACATCACTTTCCCACCGGAACACGGCCCTCAGCTGGACTGAGTGACAAAAGAACAGCTGTGTGACTGCAATTTATAGGGGAAACAGCGAAAACGTATGATTATCAGTTTAAACTAAAGGTTGGACTCGATATAGTGTTCCTTACAACTTACCCAGGATTCAGTGATCCATGGATATTGCCATGCAGCCAGGAATTGTTTCCTGACATTTATATGTGCCTGATTTTGACACTGGGGAAATAAAACAAATTTGTCTGTGAACGCTTTGTTAATATATGTAGGTCTAAGTCTGGGTGATCGCTTATATCAATGTTATATACATTATGTTGTCCAGCTCTAAAACTTGTGTCGTTTTTTTTTTCACCCAGTATTTATTTAAAAGCATCCAATTATGCGGAGTATAAGATGATAAATATTTAGTCCAGTTGCAGTCCAGTTGTTTCTGTGAATTGCATTGATCCATTTGCTTTTTTCAGTAGCTTTCGGCAGTCTGTAAAATACCTCAGATTTTGTGTCTAATCTATTTATACAGTCAATTGTCAAAGCTCTTTCCTGGTTTAGATGTGGTTTGTGTTTTTCGCAGCATTCACGCTGAAAACCAATGCTGCTCAGTGTTTCCCCTAGGATTTTTTTTCAGGGGGGGGACTGCTAGTGTTGCGGAGCGGGCGTTACGGATACGTGTTGTAAATTTTTTAGCAATCAAAAAGCATGTCTAATTAATTGAAATAGTGTATTATGAATCATTAAACGTATACAACATTTAAAAAAAAAATATGAAAAAATTTCACACTAATTCTGTGTTGTGTTTTTTCTGGTAATAAAATGAAGACATAAAACACAAATTTTATCATTTATCATCAATTTTAATCATATGAAATTAAATAAACTTTTTGTCAAATAACGTGCTGCACAATGAGCTTTACTGTTAAAATTAAAACATGGATTATTCCTTAAATTCAGTTTTGATGATAATTTATTTGGATTAGTGTTAGTATTATTACATTGGGACATATTTAAATTCTACTGTACAACGGTTATATTTCTGTCAAGTTAAACCGAACTTTTATTTTGACGGGTTGCCGTGAAGACCTTTTGAGTTTGTGTGTTTATGTCATGATGATAGTTTTTCTCAAATGAAGCGGTTAAATGATCACGAAGTGACTTTCGGAGTGGATCTAGAGCCTGGAGAGGAAGTTTATGCATTTGTGTCTTCATATAGGCAAAAAACAGCGCAAGCGTCACACGTGCTTCAGTGTGTGTGTGTGTGTGTGGTAAATGAAACTGCGCGTCGGCTGCACCATTCATTCACACAGAACAAGCAGGATTCGTATTTAAATTGTCTTTGTGGTTTAATATCCACACACACTTGTCTACATCGCGATTTGATTTCAAGTGTATACTGAACTGCTTTCTATTTATTACTCAAAAGGTCGACAAATTCCACGAAATTCCGCGTTATACAGTAAATTTCTTTTTATGACTGGATTTCGTCAGCAATTTAGGGGGGCGGGGGGTCGTTTTGGGGGGGCGGGCTGCCCCCCCAAAACAATGATAGGGGAAACACTGCTGCTGCTCAGTCTTTTTGCCACTCAGTTGGCAAAATTGCAGTCATTCCGGTCAACGGTGATGTCATGCGCATACCCTCTATTGAGTAGCTGACTAAAATATCTTAATATATTTTATCATTCTGTGTATTCAGTTTAATCTTAATTCCTTTTTAAGTGTTATTAGTGTACCCATTTCGACTGATTTAACCATCAAAATGGCATTGAATATTGACATGGCAAAAATAAATAAACACTTCCTTTTTTTCTAGAGTCTTCAGATGAGGATGAAGGTTCAGGAGATGAAGGGCGTCCTGAGGATGACTCTGATGTAAGATGCTCTCTCACAGGTTTTCCTTCTGGGGTGTTTGGAGAGTGGCATTATGGGATTGCTCTCATGTTGACTTGTCTTTTCAGAACTGGGAGGAGGATGAGACGGCAATGGAATTGACAGAAGACAAAAAGAACCACAAAGAGGAGGATGAAGAGGAAGATATGAAAGATGAATCAAAAGCAAATGGTGATTCAGATCTGGACCCTGAAAATGAAAGCGAAGAGGAATAATACCCCCCCAAAAAAGCACCCTTGCATTTATATATGATTTCATTTTATTTTTCATTTTGTTGAATTTTATTGTAACGAAACAAAAGGTTATGTTTTATAGAATTCCGATAGCCAATGCAGCCTGGACTTGTGGTTGTCTTTCTCAGAACAGTCATAAAGGGCATGTGACCCTCAGTCTGGGTGACTGACAGCTCCTCGTGGAGAGAGAGCACACACATTTGAGGTCCATTCGTGTCACTTTTCCTGTGACCTCCTAACTGCCTCTGTTTTGTTGCCCAGCTACAATGGGATACTGTGGGTTTCCCAAACCAAATCCCCCTCGATCCCCCTGCTCGATTGCATCCTTAAACAGACGTCCGATGTCCCGGTGGTCCGAGCATATGAGCTTATCATGATTATGCTCATCAACATTTGTCCTCTGTTCACATCCTTGATTTATCTGTCGTCATTGCTCTCTCTGTCACGGTCATTTCTCATGTTTGATTTCTGTGTCCTGTGTGTGATTTCAGATGAGGTTTTTTACACCCTCTGCAGTCATAACCCAGTTCTTGGTCTTGAGAACAAAAAATGTGAACCTCTCCCATTACAACATGAATATAAAAAAACACAAAACCAGAGGCGTTGTACGTTAATTATACAGTGGTTGCAGTTAGCGTCAACCAAAACCTTTCATGCAAACAATATATCGGCGACTGTTGTACAGTTTAAATGAAATAAATACAGCTTTGTTCTCATCTCTTGTTTGGATTCATTTCATCTCATCTCAGCTCTAAATGACAGCAATGATGTGAAATGTATCAACCTGAAGACTGTCTGTATGCATGTAAATAAATACATATATATTATTTCTCTAGCTCTACAAAAGTAATGGGAATTTGTAAAATTTTATGCTTTGCTCTAAACGATTTCATCAGCTATAAATTTCTGTTTGTTATTGCAATCTATGTTAATAGTTTTTTATAAATGCTTATTCAGTAGTCAAAAATGACTGAAAAAATATGTAAAAGATGAAAATTCCTGGGTCATTACCAAAAGAAATTATTGGGTCAATAATGGTTTTTATCTAGTCAGCACAAGTGATTTACAGTTTTTAGGATACAGTTGCTCTTCTCAGGTGCTCTGTGTATAGGTACATCTAAAAAAGGTTTGAATATGAAGTTCATTTTTTTTGTTGGTAATTTAATACAAGTGAAACTTTCATATATTTTAGATTTATTGCATGTAAAGAAAAATATTTCTAGCATTTTTTTATTTGGATGATTACAGCTTCCAGCTCATCAAAAATCCAGTATAGCGAAATATTAGAATATGTCCTAAGATCAATCAAATGATTTACAATACAGAAATGTTCAAGGTCCTCACTGCCGAACACGAAATCAAGGGGGAGGAGTTGGATCCAGATCCAACTCCTCCCACGTTACATATAGGCTACCTAAACCTATACCATCTCCGCCCCCTGATCCCTAACCCCACCCCTAATCCTACCCATCTCCACCCCTTAGATCTGGATCCAACTCCGCCCCCTGTGTCTAGTGTACTGCAATGAGGTGCTACTGGAGGATTCTGGGCATCTCCACTCTTTCTCCAGACTCTGGGACCTTGATTTCCAAAAGAAATGCAAAATTTACTTCCATCTTAAAAGAGGATTTTGGACCACTGTGCAACAGTCTAGTTATTTCTTCTAGTCCAGGTTAGACGCTTCTGACTGGTTCAGGAGTGGCTTGGTTCTATGAATGTGACGGTTGTAGGGCATTTCCTGAAGACGTCTGTGTGTGGTGGCTCTTGATGCACTGATTCCAGCTCCAGTCCACTCTGCTTGACAGTCTTCTCAAGGCTGCTATCATCCCTGTTACTTGTGCACCTTTCCTGCCACACTTCTTCCTTCCAATCAACTTTCCATGAATATGCTTGGCGATGATCGTC
Source organism: Rhinichthys klamathensis goyatoka (assembly GCF_029890125.1). Lineage (NCBI taxonomy): Eukaryota > Metazoa > Chordata > Actinopteri > Cypriniformes > Leuciscidae > Rhinichthys > Rhinichthys klamathensis. The sequence goes on from NW_026606744.1 coordinate 1,630,239, forward strand.
TTCTGGACAACTGTCAAGTCAGCAGTCTTCCCCATGAGTGTGGTTGCATGTGCTAAACTAGAACTAAAGATACTGGTATTTTATATCAGGTACATTTACACACACCTTACTGTTTTCTCCTGACCATAGATGGCGCAAAATTTTTATTTTTAATTTTGTCATTTCATCTGAAACAGTTGAGGTTAATTGGTCTAATTTTGTGTCTCTGAAGAATAGGGATTTATAACATTGTATCATGTTGAATATCAACGTTTTTTTATTTGTGGACACACTGATGTTTTTAGATTTGTGGGGTAAAAGTTATAGTTTTTATTTTGAAGAAAAAAATATAAAATTAGACCCTTGGGGTAAGATTTTACCCCATCTTACCCCTCTTTAATATTTGAAATGTTGTACTAACTAAATGTCAAATGTCACAATAGCTGACGCATCATCATCATGCACATGCTAAACATATCTCAATATGTTACAATTTAAAAGTAAATCCAGATTGTTCTTAAGAGGGGCCTCTTCCCCCATCCTACCCTACTGTATGTTAATGTTATCATCAAACTTAAAATGAAATATTTTAATATTTTGAGACTCTTGGCCGTATCGACATTGAAAATAAAAATGTTGCTTGAAACATCTTAGTTTAGGCTACGTTATGATGAGTCTAGAATATAAATGTATTACAAATATTATTAAATATATTATTACTTTTTCTTTTAAATATATTATTACTTTTTGTTTTTTTGAGACACATCAGTTGGTGGGATCAAAGCGTCGCTCAAGGAGTTCTCCACTAGGTGGCGTCGATGTGTACACTTCATCACACGCTTGCCTTTACGGTTGTGTTTGGTTTAACGCCCGCAGCTCGCCAGCCCGACCCTGTACATACAACACAATCACGGCGCTGCGACTACAGTGAAGACGACTGTGAATTCTCAGACTGTAAGTAGGCTATACACTAAATAATCCTCCGTTGGTTTTACTAATACATTTGGTGTTCATATATAGAGATTATCAAGTCTCATCTACACATTCCGTAAGTTTTTTTTAAACAGTCAAAAACTTTTGTAGATGGCTTTTGTAGATACATAGCCTATTTGTGAACCGACTCGCCAGTTTAAAATAATACCCGTCTCTATTTTTTTCGTTTAACATCCTATAAAGTGGAAATATAAAGGCATTTCTAAACTACTTGCCTGAATAGTGAAACACAAGGGGATTTTTCTTTTTACCATTGTCTTGTTTATTCTTATAATTGTTTGATCATAACTCATTTTATGATAAAAGAAATAAAGCATGCAGTGTTAAGTGAACTTTTTTTGGTGGGCAAACGCTGCTTAAGTGAAAGTTTAGATAAATGCTTATGCGCCTCCTTCATTCAGATGTAGTATCATTATATAGTAATATAAATGACTGTACATCACTAGCAATTATTTTAAAAGCGACATAAAATAAGTAAATGTATTAATAAGGTACTGCTTGTAATTATAAGCCTGCCTTCAAATTCAACACTCAGTTGCATTCAATATAACTTGTTTAAATATAACTTTCTAAAAGATGAAATACCCCCTGCTTTAATAGCAAATTTTGAATTATTACAGATGATGTGTAGTTTAACATTATATAACAAAAACTACCCAAATAAATTGTAATGTGTGATAATGGCAAGTTTCTTTGAGATGTTTTGTCTAACTCTCTCTCTTTCTCTCTCTCTCTCTGCACCCCTCCCTTCCAGGTGAAAGGTATTCAGGTGAGATAACCTGATCGCTCGCAGGTGCCATGAATTGGGCTTTTCTTCAGGATCTCTTGAGCGGGGTCAACAAGTACTCCACCGCTTTCGGTCGGGTCTGGCTGTCCATAGTCTTCCTTTTCAGGATCATGGTCTTCGTTGTTGCTGCAGAGAAGGTGTGGGGCGACGAGCAGAAAGACTTTGCATGTAACACTGCTCAGCCTGGCTGCCACAACGTCTGCTACGACCACTTCTTCCCGGTGTCCCACATACGACTGTGGGCGCTGCAGCTCATCTTCGTCACCTGCCCGTCATTCCTCGTGGTCCTGCATGTGGCGTACCGTGACGAACGTGAACGCAAGCACTGCCTGAAATACGGTGACGACTGTCAGCGGTTGTACATCAACACCGGAAAGAAGCGCGGTGGTCTTTGGTGGACGTACGTCCTCTCGCTGGTATTTAAGATAGGAGTGGATGTGACCTTCGTGTATCTGCTATATCACATCTATGAGGGCTATGACTTCCCCACCATGGTGAAGTGTTCTGAGTCTCCCTGCCCCAATGTGGTCGACTGCTTCATCTCTCGGCCCACAGAGAAACGAATATTCACCATCTTCATGGTGGTGTCAAGTCTGGTGTGCATCCTGCTCTCGCTCATCGAGACACTCTACCTGGTGGGCAAACGCTGCTTTGAGTGTGTCCACAGGGTGCAAGGGTCACGGCAGGTAAACAAGGCAAGGTCCATTGCAAACATGAGGGGCTCAAATACTCTTTTAGAGACAAACAGCAAGAAACTGGTGAGGAATGACCAGCCAGCGCCAGCATACAGTGTGGTCATCTCATCCTAAAGAAAACATGAAAAAAAAAAAAAACTTTGGCCCAATGTGGGACTCCAAGAGATGGAAAATGTTCTTCACGTTCACCACGATGTGAACTCGAACCAGACTGACTCAATGGACGGTTGGCAATAGAGGAAGCTGCTTGTATGCTTACACTATATCCACTGGATCTTTTTGCTGGAAAAAAAAGTTGTGGCCTGATAAAAAACATTGTATATTTGAAAAACGCCATCATTCAGGATGACACTGTCTTTAGTCTGACTTAAGCAAGTCAGTTCAGGGTTTTGGGTGTGGTGTGGCTTCTGTTAGGCCAAGCTCCAGAACACCAACGGGCACTTTGATCAAATAACAAATACAAAACACTTGGTATAAGACCAGATAATTACTATTAAATACTACATATTTGCCAGTTTTTAAATTGACACTAACAAGCAAAACGTGACTGCAAATGATGCTAAAGAACTCTTCCGTTCACATATTTTAATAATTGTTCGATTGTACTAATTTTTTTGTGTGCAGGAAACAAAAAAGGCCATTATCTATGAAAACCTGTTTCCATCTTAATATTTCACAATTTGAAAAATCTGTCATCATTTACTCACCCTCCTGTCATTCTGAACCCATTTGACTTTCTTTCTTCTGTAGAATATAAAAGACTTCAGAAGAAGGTTTTAAATGTTTTTGTCCATATAATGAAGGTAAATGGGATCCAAAACAACATTGCACCCCTTTGACTTCCATTGTATGAACAAAAAACACTGAGGATTTTTTTTTTTTTTTTTACTTCTTTTGTGTTCCACAGAAGAAAGAAAGTCAGACAGGTTTAGAATGACATGGCAGTGAGTAAATGATCACCGCATTTTTATAAATTTAAATTTTTGAGTTGACTATCCCTTTGAATATCAGAATTCTGACTCACAGTGTGACTTTATATGTCACAATGTGGCCTTATTTCTTATTTTAGTTTAAACTCATCTCATAATTACCTTTTCTATTTCTTTCTTTGAGGCGGAAACAGGCTTCCATAATTATCTTCAATCGGCTTTTACTTGTAAAATGTATTTATTCTGTTGGATGTAAGAACAGCATGTCTACATTTCTTCTCCATCTATTTACAGTCATCACATAAAGCACATGCTGTTAAACTCAACACATTTTTACAAATACATCCCCAAATCCATTATTTTGTAAACCTAGAAAGTGAGCCCTAATTTATACTTAAATTTGAATGTAAATTTGTTTACAAATTTGTGCATTTTATTTTTTATTATTACTATTCAATATTTTGTAATTTTTGCTGAGGTTTTTTTGTATATTAGCTGGTGTGTGTGTGTGTGTGTGTTTATGCTAATGTGTGCATAAACTGTGGTGCTTCAATCTAATGTCTTCCAAGAATTTGCAGTATTTAAAATTTCAAGAATTTATTGATAAAGACTTTCAACACTGCCAAGATGAGCAAATTCAAAAGAGGCTGTTTAGCCTGTGTGTGTGTGTGAGAGAGAGTTCTTCATTCAATGAGAACATGTATCCATAAAAGTAAACATTCTCTGAGGTTCCTCTGTTTGTATGGTAACCTTTCAGGATTCTTTCCTCATTGCTGTGTTTAGAGTTGTTTACATTTGAGATACATTAAAATCTGCTTTTTATTTTCTTACAATCTGTTGCCCATTTAAATCAGTGATGTCTGACTTTAGAGGATGCAGATGAAAGCTGTGACTTTGCTGTTTGCAGATTTGATTTAACTTTTATAACCAGTTGTTCTGCTTGTGAGTGTGCTGTGGAGCAAAAAAATGTCAAGTATGAAAATACACAGAGATAAACATCATGTGCTGTGTCGACATGACATTTCATTTTCTGCATCAAGCTGCAAAATGGCAAGACAGAATGAGAAAGAAATCTAGTTTAATTTTTAATGTACTTTCAAGGAAAATATAATTCTTCATATATACATTTTCAAATCTAAAGCCAGAAATGGCCAATTGAGAGATGTTGTGTGTGTGTGTGTGTATATATATATATATATAGAGAGAGAGAGAGAGAGATTTTGCAAATGCCTGTCACACTGTGGAATAACAAACCACTTTTCTTAAATGAATCTTAAGGCCGTTTTGTAACTAGATTGTATTTCAACTGTATTCCGCTAACACCATTCAGTATCCACACCTTTTAGTAGATAACATTACCCCAAGACAAAAAAAATGTCCCTCCCTGTTTCACTACCAGTGTACCTCAGCCTGTCTCTCTCTATTATTCTTGATATCTTCATAACCTCTGTACAGTGAAAGGGTAGATGTAGTTAACTTCATGTTGAAGCAGGTTTTGTAAGGCGTAGAAACCGATCCAACGAGTCTCTTTCCTTTTTTAACACAACCGACATTCCACTCCCTGTTGACTGTGCTCTTGCTTTACTTCCTCCATCTCTTTTCATCATCGTTAATGCTTTAATTCATAAATACCAACATTTGCTAACCATACATAATCTGTATATGCACTTAGCAAGCTTGGTGCATGTTTAACTAATGTTTTTGTTGGTAAAAATCCAATTTAGAGGTTCAATTCCATATACAAATGCAAATCCAAACGAGGTTAATCATTTCCCCACATAAACAAGAAGTGTAAACCATTTGAAAAACTTTAAAACAGACCTGACCGATCTGGTTCAGTGTTTCTTCTGCAATGTTTCATAATGTTTCCTCTTGCTGAACAAACAAGTTCGGACAGCTCACATGGCCTGAATAACTCAAAGCAGGCATGATTTCCTTTAATACTTTGAAAACACATTAAAAGGAAGACTGGCAGTCCTGTAAGAAACTTATAGATAGTTTTTTTTTTTTTTAACTAGAGCTTATTTTATGCCCAAAGCAGAGAATGAATCATCGTCTTGTGGATGTTTTAGCAGTGAGTCAGAGGGCTTCACACGTGTGACCGAACAGAATTTCTCTTTGCTTTGATGACAAAACCACAGAGACTTTTCCTGTGGAAAACTCAACTTCTGGCTTTCTTGGAATCAAACCTGCAGTCTTTTGTATTACCATCCCAAATCCTTAACCATTAGGCTCCCGCCACCAGCTAAAACTATAAATAAACTCACATCCAAACCAAATGAAGGGCTTTTGCCAAGGATTTGCCATAGACCTAATGCAAGAGTTGCTTGGAATACATAAACAATAATTACCCAAGATAATTAGTATACCGTATTCTCAGCACGACACTAAAAGGGTGTCTGAAAAAATATTAAAAGTATGCCTCCAGAGACCCACTGCACAAGTTTCTAGGCAATAAAAAGGCATTTAAAGCTATTGTTCAGGACGAGGTGTGGTCCTTTACGTGACTAGGGAGCACAGACATTCATGGACAAGTTTGAACATAGAGAAGCCTGCAGACGTTGGCAACTCCACAAACCACTAACAAACAGTGTTTGGTTGACAGAGCTGTCCAAACAAAGGGAGTCTTATTTATTGAGCAATAAGATGGAAAATGTTACTAGGCTTCACAGGCAAGGGTTTCCTATTTGTCGCCACAAAAACACAATGCAGTATCATCATGTTAACAGTAGGGCTATCCAAAACAACAACAAAACCTTTATGGAGTCATATTACCAAGTAAATTTAGACACTGTAACTTAAGAGTAAGAACAATGCTTTGTTCCCCACATTGGACATTTAAGATAATACACGGGAATGCATGATGATTTTACGAGCATTTTACACACACACACACACACACACACACACACACACACACACACACACACACATTATATGCTATGTATTTAATTAGCATACTATGTCTTTAAAGTAAGAGGTTTATTATACAGTGTCCTCTAGTCTGGATACTGAACTCCACCCTCAGTGAGGCGTGTTAACTAAACCAGATCCACAAGGAAGAAAGAGAAGAGAAGAGTTTAACAGCAGTTGAATTATAAGAGAACTGAAACACCCAACGTAAGTAGTAAACTTTGTTTTTGTGCAATTTGTTCAAATGACAATCATCTGCGCTAAAAATGTTTTCATCACTATAATTTCCTCGTTTCCGTTCATTTACCTTGATATGTCATTTCTGCTTGATCAAAGCGATTTTATTCATCTGGAATTGAAGGCAAAGAGGTTGAACTTTTTAAAAGTAGGCCTATAGCAATTAAACTTTCGCTTACGATTTTAGTCGGTTGAATGTTTTAACTGAAATCTATCTTTAGAAGCGCTGTTATAATTATCTTATTATAATAAATATGCCTGCCTTTACAAAACTAAATATTGTTATAATCAGTGTTACAAAACCGCGAATGACAATTAAAAACGAAAACCGCCGACAGCCATAGCATAGAAATTCTGGACATAAAGTAGCAAGAAAGAGAGCGGCACTCGTTTTACTTTGACTAAAAAAACAAAAAAACAACAACAATAGATATCAGCCTCAGATTCAACACATGTGTAGCTACTACATACTTAAATATCATCAAATGTTAAAGCACATTCTTTCGGTTGAGAGAAAAATGTTATGGGTCTGTCAAGTTTCCAAATAACAAAAGAACACCATAAAAGTATCATTACTCTGTAGCCTTAGCCTTCTGAAGTCATACAATAGCATTCTGTGAATAACAGATTCAAAATTAAGTCATTATTCACTGTTAATTCTCCCACTAGTGAAGATCAGATCATTGAGTTGATATTCATTGATATTCTTAAAAAATTACCTTTGGGGGCCGTTTACACAAAACCATTTTCAACTAAAACCGGAAAACTTTTTATGTGTTTTGGCCGGTTATTTACACGCCAACTGCGTTTTGGGGGCCTGAAAATGCAAACTTTTGAAATCGGGTTTCAAAGTGCACGTGTTTGAAAACATGACTCTTTGTAAAGAACAAAAAACACACTTTTGTGAAAATGGTGGCATGCGTATTATAGCCTACGCATGCCACCATTTTCACAAAAGTGTGTTTTTTGTTCTTTACAAAGAGTAATGTTTTCAAAAACTTGCACTTTGAAACCCGATTTCAAAAGTAGCCTACATGTTTAGACTACAGGCGCGTAGTTTTTCTTTACATCGCCAACTACTGGCCTGGCATGAATAATATAGCGTTTTTTAGTTGTTTTTCCCCGGATCCGTGTGAACAGGGATGTTTTTGACAACGTTGTTGTCTGTACACGAGAAACGCAAAGGACATTTTTTCAGTTTTTAGGACATCATTGTTGTGCAAAGATGCCCTTAGTGTGTTGGAATAATGTGAGGGCGAGTAGGCCTAAATGATGACAGAATTTTAGCTTGAACTATCCCACCATATTGCTTTTTATTACAATACGTTGTTTTGAATGAGTTCACTCATTGTGATTTTTTTTCCTCCAGTTTTTTTCTATCAGACAGATTCAGTGTCGAAGAGGATCAGAGGAAGAATTCAGAGAAGAGAAGAGTGAGTTGTCTTTGCTCTGAGCCATGGACTGGAAGACTTTTCAAGGCCTTCTCAGTGGGGTCAATAGATATTCCACCGCGTTCGGCCGGATCTGGCTCTCTGTGGTTTTTGTGTTCAGAGTGATGGTTTACGTTGTAGCGGCCGAGAAAGTTTGGGGCGATGAGCAGAAGGACTTTGACTGCAACACCAAGCAGCCGGGCTGCTCGAATGTCTGCTACGACTACTTCTTCCCCATTTCCCACATCCGACTGTGGGCTCTGCAGCTCATCTTCGTCACTTGTCCGTCGTTGATGGTCGTCATGCACGTGAAGTACCGTGATGAGCGCGAACGCAAGTATTGTGTGAAGCATGGAGCTAAAGCCAAGCTCTACGACAACACGGGGAAGAAGCACGGTGGGCTGTGGTGGACGTACCTGATCAGCCTTTTTGTCAAGACCGCCATCGAGATCACCTTCTTGTACATCCTCCATCACATCTACGACAGTTTCTACCTGCCACGGCTGGTGAAGTGTGAAGTCCAGCCGTGTCCCAACATTGTGGACTGTTACATTGGCCGACCCACAGAGAAAAGAGTCTTCACCTACTTCATGGTCGGAGCTTCGGCACTCTGCATAGTGCTCAGTGTCTGTGAGATCATCTATCTGATCTCCAAACGAGTCATTCGCTGTGCCAACAAGTTTAAGAGACCCCACAGAAGTAGCACACCACTTGATGGACGATACCGAGACGAGGACACCAACTGCACCCTTCCTATGCATGAGTTGGACAGCAAACCCCATTATAAGACGGAGTCTAAACCAGACTTTAAGAATGAGTATAAACCTGGGTCTAAACCGCAGTTTAAATCTGAAGTCAAGCCAACATTTAAGCCAGCCTACAGGTTGAGCGTGGACATGAGAGCTTCTGCTCCAAATCTCTCAGTACCTATGTACAAGTTACAGTCTGATATCCTCTAAAGAACATGTTTCCCTCTGCGTCAAGTATTTACAAAGTCACCCAGAGTTATAAAACAGGCTTTGAAGGTCTGGAGATTCCCAAAGTCTTTCATTGTCCATCAAGACCTTTTGAACTGCCAGTCTTGGGTGTTTGTCATTTTGCAGAAGGTTCGTGAAATTCTGTATGCCAGATACATTTCCCTTGAAAATAGCAGGGATACAATGTTTTGCCTTATGGTGAAGTGGGGATTAATCAGTATTGTGATTTCACTGCTACCTGGGTTCAAACCTGGAATAACAGCCTAGTTCCTTTAGGCTTCAATAACAGCTCAAATGACTGCATTATCACCATGATCCTAAGAACTAGTGCTGACGAAATCATTCCTTTTCTTCTGATTCATTCTTCTCATTCATTTCTTAGAAAGAACAAAGGCGAAAACTCACGAAAAAGCAAAAGAGTAATCAAATAACCAGGAAGGCATTCATGGAGAACACACCTTACAAAACCCACCTCCGCCTTCACACGCACAAAGAACGATAGGAGGAAGAGTGTGAAACCTTGTATGTGAGATGTAATGAAAATGACTCATGGGTCATTGATTGTTTACTATCATTTCTCAATGTCCTGGATTTGTAGTAAAGATCAGAACCAAGTTTCATAGTTGAAGCTGTTTTGACTATCACAGTTTCAGAGAGATCATAGTTGATGTTTATGTGCGAAGACTCCTGAACTCTATCTGAACTCAAATTCTTATGCTGGAAAAATGAGTGGTATATAAAATAAACCACAGTGTCTAAAGATGGACAACAATGGAAAGTTTTTCTTCTACTATGTGTTGTAAAAGACTGTGGACTAACCTCTTCTGATCTACACTTGGCAAGCATTTGTAAGAATCTGACTTTGTTCAGACTTGCTGTTATGATCGTGTTACATATTTTTGCTGAGATGTTTCATGCTGCATACCCTGCCTTTGTATAAAAAAAAATTTCAATCAATGCACTGACATATTATTTTATGAAATATCTTCAGGTTATTGTTTAAATAGCTTTTGTGACAATATGAGATGGTTTTGTAAATTGAGGAAGTTTTGAAAATGTATTCATTTTGATACTCTGTAAATAAAGTATAAAAGAACCATTTTGTCACATTTTTAAAAGATTAACAGTGTGAAATTGCAATAGCTGAAATCATGAACAGACATTTGAATCAAAGAGGAAACTATAAAGGAAGTGGATAAACAACTTCAATTCATTTTCACAGAACATGAACATTGTTATTCATTATCCTTTGTCAGAAGTTGCACATTATAAAATGGGAACTTATTGTAATAGTAATACATTTATGATTATCTATTTAAAATAGCATTCAAATGTTTAGGGTCAGTAAGATAAAAAAAAAGAAAGAAAAGAAATGAATACTGTTATTCAACAGCATATCAGAATGATTTCTGAAAGATCATGTGACACTGAAGACTGGAGTAATGACGCTGAAAATTCAGCTTTGCAATCACAGGAATAAATTACATTTTAAAATATTCAAATATAAAAGCGATTTTAAATTGTAATAAAATTTCACAAAATTTCAATTGTTTTGACTGCTTTAAAAAAGTTTACTTGCTCTTAAAGTCAGAATTTTAATGGATCAAAATCTCTGGAACATATAATGCCTACCCAATGTATAGGTACCTTTATTATGAATGTTTGGACATATAAACACCATCAAAAAAAAAATGTGTTTCATATAGTGACATTAATATATAGAGAACGTTTTTTTATAAAGTCATTCTTCAGAATAATCACATGTATATGCAGCCCCCAGCCATACATTTACGCCACTTACTGATGAAAGTACGAGAACGATTTGATCAAGTTTTTACTGCTGATGAACTCTTCAAACCTTAGTAATACATGAACTCTAAAATATGTTTTTGAGGGTGCGTCTATGATGTCAAACAAAATGCGTAAATGTGCAAGAGTTGTTGATCCAGTACATCAACCTTCAACAGATAAGTACATTCTTTCCTCTTGCCAAGAAGATTCCAGTTTGTTACAGTTGTAAAAAGAGTTCAGCTGCCTGTCAGCCTAACCAGCAAGATGATTCCAGTTTTTTGTTTGTCACAGTTGTAAACAGAGTTCAGCTGTCAGCCTAACCGGTTTTTTAGTCTAAAGATAAGTTTGCCACATTGCATAAGGACTCATGAATTCACTTTTTTCATTATCTTGGTTTTAATCAATAAAATGAATTACATCAATTAAACATCATAAATTGTGACCAAAAAATAAAAAAATAAAATCACAAAATGTCAGTTAACAACACAAAGAGAAACAATAATAAGCCGTTTCACCCACAAGACATGTCTAAAAACCTACAGGCATTCAGCAAACCTGCAGAGCTTCAGCTTGATTTCTGCCTGTAACAAACACTGCTTATGTAAAGGGATTTTCCTTCAATAATTTCCCTCAAATTATTCAAGTCTTTTCCTGGAGAGGAACAAAATTCATCAGTAATCAGTTATCATATTGGTGCATCAATTCCACTCCCTGAGAGTCTTTTCATTGTAATGGGTTTGTTATGACTACCAGTGTTGTAATGCATTTTACTGGTAATAACAGATACTTCCGTTTTAAAATGAGCCAAATTGGCATTCGCAGACACATATCTGGGGATGTTAGACATAAAACCATGTGTGACGCCTCATTCCATGAGGCATTAGTTATAATACTAATCAACATTAGTAATGTGATGCAGTCTAACCAGCAAGACATTTGCACCTATATTATTAACAATATTCTGCAAAGTCAAATTAGGTCCCTTTATAGCATTAATTGCTTTAGGCATCATAAATTGATCTTACTTCAGCAGTACATAAAACACTGAATTAATTTATTAGAAATAAAAACTCTGTATTTACAAAGAATGGTGTGAAAAGGGAAAAACATCCAGTATGCGGCAGTCCTGTGGGCGAAAATGCCTTGTTGATGCTAGAGGTCAGAGGAGAATGGGCCGACTGATTCAAGCTGATAGAAGAGCAACTTTGAGTGAAATAACCACTCGTTACAACCGAGGTATGCAGCAAAGCATTTGTGAAGCCACAACACACACAACCTTGAGGCGGATGGGCTACAACAGCAGAAGACCCCACCGGGTACCACTCATCTCCACTACAAATAGGAAAAACAGGCTACAATTTGCAAGAGCTCACCAAAATTGGACAGTTGAAGACTGGAAAAATGTTGCCTGGTCTGATGAGTCTCGATTTCTGTTGAGACATTCAGATGGTAGAGTCAGAATTTGGTGTAAACAGAATGAGAACATGGATCCATCATGCCTTGTTACCACTGTGCAGGCTGGTGGTGGTGGTGTAATGGTGTGGGGGATGTTTTCTTGGCACACTTGAGGCCCCTTAGTGCCAATTGGGCATCGTTTAAATGCAACGGCCTACCTGAGCATTGTTTCTGACCATGTCCATCCCTTTATGGCCACCATGTACCCATCCTCTGATGGCTACTTCCAGCAGGATAATGCACCATGTCACAAAGCTCGAATCATTTCAAATTGGTTTCTTGAACATGACAATGAGTTCACTGTATTAAAATGGCCCCCACAGTCACCAGATCTCAACCCAATAGAGTATCTTTGGGATGTGGTGGAACGGGAGCTTCGAGCCCTGGATGTGCATCCCACAAATCTCCATCAACTGCAAGATGCTATCCTATCAATATGGGCCAACATTTCTAAAGAATGCTTTCAGCACCTTGTTGAATCAATGCCACATAGAATTAAGGCAGTTCTGAAGGCGAAAGGGGGTCAAACACAGTATAAGTATGGTGTTCCTAATAATCCTTTAGGTGAGTGTATTTGAAAATATACAGAATAATATATGGTGTTAATTACAATGTATTGTATACATAAGGTATTTTTATATATTTAAAAATGCGAGACAATATATTTACTAATATATAATGTATGTAATTTTATATTCAGTAATACACTTCATATATATACAGGGATTAAAGATCTCCATCGCTATGAGAGAGTATACGACAGATTTCCGTCAATATGAGGGTTGCCCCCTGTCCTTATGTCTTAAATTTACTTTTCATAATTTTAAGGCCGTAAATATGCTTACATTTCTCAAATAGTGTAATAAATGTCTTAATTTTAGTTTGAATGGGTCTTAAATTAAGGAAGGACGATGTGTTCACCCTGCTTAGGGGGATGTGATCAAAGCCTGGAGTGGAGCAAAAGCACGTTCCTCTCTGCACTCTAAAGTCCAATTTATACTTCTGCGTCGAACTCACGCCAAAGCTACGTCGTAGGCTGTGTGTAGCGCGCGTACCCTCAAGGCCATAGACATAATAAATACATAGACGCCCTATTGGCCGCTGGAGCGTACGTCAACGGCGCCGCCATATTGGGGATGGGAACTTTCCCATACCTCTGAATTGAGAAAAATGCCTGTTTTGTGCGCTGCTTGGGGCTGTACACATCGCCACACTATTGAAAACAGCTTTCGAGGAATTACCTTTCACAAGCAAGACTGAACGTTTGTTTTTTGTTGTATTTGGTCATGATTTAATTAGTAATAGTAACGTTCAGAGGATAAATTTAAAAATACTACTGTTATTGTGTCACGAAATGTAGTTTTAATAATTTTTCAGTCGACAATGTAGTTGTTTAAAGCTCAAATATGTGGTTTGTTTATAAAGATAGCGCCTATTTAAAAATTTTATCTGACGTTTTCGGAGTTGTAAGATCCGTTCACCGGGCGCCCAGCGCTCTGCACCCCGCCTGGAACAGCCCTACCTCGGCCAGTGCTTCTGAAGTTTGCAGCTGGCTCGGATGTCTCTAGTCTAGTGGTTAAACGTGAGATATAATTCGTTTTGTGTATATCTAACGGGCGATCTTTGGTCTCATTAATCTATAAATGGTTCCCTGGTAAATCGTTTTGGCTGAGGGCAAAGTGAAGTTTCATAACTTTATATTTAGGCTATTTTAACGTTGTATCCTGCTGTATGTTTGACTGAAGCTACTTCTGTTATAATGGCTATTTAATGATCAATAAAACTGAAATTTAACAAAAAGAGTTCAATATTAAATATAAGTCACTATTTAACTTATTTTTTACTGTGTATATTCTGTAATTGATATTTATTATTCTATTGCTATTATTAATAAACTATATGCTATTATCAATATTTTTATGATTGTATTATTGTACTTATGATATTATATAATTATACTATTCATTACTATTTTATTTGCTGTATACTATTTGTTTATTTTATTGACTAAACTATTTACTATTACTTCTCATTTTATGTTATATTTACTATTTGCACTGCACTGTAGTTGTACTGTACCATAACATAATGTATTATCATAAAGGATCCATCAGTTATCTTTGTTATTGCTAAAATCTGGTCAATCACAGATAATGCTTTTTCCACAATAAGAAAACTTAAATTATATCTCAGTATGGGGGTCTTCACCATTCTTATCCATGAATAAAAAGCCAGATGCATGACAATTGTCAGCCTGAGCTTTGACCATTCTTTATTAAAAAAAAATATTTTACAACTATCGAGATTTTAAATAACTAGAGATGGAACTTTTTGTACACCACATACAAACCACTGAAATCGGTTGATAAATGTAAAAACAGTTTTTGTTTTTATCCAGAAAAAACGCAGCTCACCGTTTACTTGCATTAGATTACAGTGCAGTCTTGCCCTCCGCAAAATGGCGGACCCGTTGACGTATCGCAGCAACGTTCCAAAGCGGCCAATAGGGCGTCTATGTATTATTATGTCTATATGCTCAAGACCGTCCATAAAGGGGGGATAAAGGGGAACATTTTCTAGAGCCCAGCCGCTAGGGGGGGCCCATGCAGTCCAGCAATAATTATGTTCATCCTAAATAAGCAAAGGTTAGAACTTAGCCTACCATATTTTATTTTGAACCAAAATAGCACCATTAATTGTTGAAAGTGAGGAAAAAAAATGCTTTTTATTTCATGTTGCTTGAGTAAAATGTAGCCTGTGTCATAATGAAACACCCCTCTCCTGAAAATGGTCTGAGTAGGCTATTTTTTGTTGTACGTAATGCAACGTCAAAACACCAGTGCATCGCGCCAATTCGCGGGTTCGCGGTCAGCAGCGCAAGTGACCTGAAAAAAATAGCTAATGTTGGAGTAAATTTACTTGCTATGCCAGGGCCTGCACATAAATCAGGGTGCCAGAAAAAAAAGGAGAAGAAAAAGAGGGAGCTGGCAAGGGCTTTAGACCCAAATAATAATGTATTGACCAACTTTTTTAAGTCAGCTCAGAAAGCTGCACTCCCAGGCTAACGATATCCAGGAGCCGAATGTAACAGCTAATGACTTTATAGACATTATAAAGGACTTTGCATCCAGAAATACAAGGAAGATGGCTGTATAAGAGGCAAATATACCATAAGGTAAGAAACTGCATTTCTGGATTTCCTTATGAGAAATGTGTATGTGTTGGAGATCGTTGTTTGTTAACCTTGGTGTGTGTGTGTGTGTGTGTGTGTGTACCTATGTTGTCCCGATCACTGAGTAAGTCTCTCTCTCAGTTAAATGTATGTTAAATGTAGGAGAAAGAGAGAGAGAGAGAGAGAGAGAGAGAGAGAGAGACCTTTTCAGGGGCCCAGTCTTTTCTGTGGGCGGGCCTTACCCTGACCTGCACCTCTCCAAAAATGTAACAACGTGTCAATTCTATGCGGACGCATGCGCTGTGATTGGTCTGCTAGAACCGCTCCCGGGTTTCACATGCTCCCTCTGCATGTGTAATTGCGCGTCAACGCGGACAACGACGCAGAAGTAATGGCGTAGGTCCGACGCAGAAGTATAAATCAGCCTTAGCGTTCTGTCATCACGCCCCTTCCAGACACGCCGGGTTCACACCGGACGCGGAAGCGACGCGGAACGGAAATTCACGCGCGGTCCGGCGCCTGCCTGTTCACACCAGACGTATATTCTTCGCGGAGGTCGACAAGCGCTTCTGCTCAGTTGTTATTTATTCAGAGCTATTTTTTTACATCATGGGTAAGTAAATAACCTCATAATATACACCATGTTTCTGTAACCAAGAAGTTTGTACACTTCTTTTATTAATCCGTTGTCGAGACACCGCAGCCAGAGAGAGAGACAGTAGTGTATATATATACCGTTGAAATATACATCCTCTCTTCAAATTTATTAAATCTATTTTTACTCTTCCTGTTTCCCAGTGCGAGTAGACAGGAGGAGAGCCCTTGCCCTATATCTTTTGATTATAGGGTATTATAGGGTATTTTAATTTGAAAATTGCTTATATTTTGACAATTGACCGGATGGTCGAGTGTTTCTTGGTGTAACTTCCTGCCGGAATTGACGCGGATCACTCGCGGCTCGCGGAAAAAATAGACCAGACGCCGAAACTGGCGCTTCACGGTGCGTGCCTGCTGCGACACCATAGGTTAACATGGGCGCCGAAAGGAAGCGGCCTCCGTTCCGCGTCGCTTCAGCGTCCGGTGTGAACCCACGGGAAAAACTGCTCCGTGTACTGTTCACTCAATTTTAAAAGTTATTCTAATGTTTATTTTTTTTATATCATGAACGTCTGAATTTATAACACTATAGGCTATGTAACGGTTAGGAAAGTATTCTACACGTTTAATAAATGTTCCAGCTGCCCTTGCTTGCACAAGTAAACAGCAGGCCTGGCAAAACGCACCCAGGTAAAAAGAAAAAAGGGAAAGAAAGTTACAGAAAACAACTTCTACAAACTATTTTAATTTGCCAACAGTTAATAATAATAAATAAAAGTGCATTTGGGGTGAAAATTCCAACTGGAGTTACTGGACGACAGCACAGATAACAGTTCCCTATCAAGGCTACGGAACTCGACATTACGGATGTCGTATATGGGAACTCCTCTCATCCTTCACTTCCGCTGAAATCTTATAGGCTAACGCCAGCAGAGCTGGCCAATTGACGCAACTATGCAAATACTGAACTTCGTAGCAGTAATAAGCAAGTGCAGCGTCAATTCCCTTCAGAATCTCTCTCTTCACGCTCAAATCGTGTGCTAGAAAGCTGATACTACACTACAACTTGGATTATTTCGCCGTCGTTGAAGTTGCGCCGAGATACTTGCACTGTCTCCTGCATCCGATGGCAACTAACTGCAACTTGTGCTCGGGCCATATCTTGCCCCCCGACACGCACCTATTCTGCGTCGCGTGTATGGGGCTGGCCCACGCCGAGTCAGCCCTCAGGGACGGAGGGTCCTGCGACCACTGCGCGTACATGTCTCTTCGAGCTCTCAAAGCTAGGAGGGAAGAGGCTCGCGCAGCAGCGGGGATCGGGCCTACCGCCGCCACTGAGCCGCTGGTAGCCCCCCCCCAACCGCGGAGTCGAGGTTCGTCCCCCGGTGAACTTTCCCGACCCCACCTTTCAGCCCCCTCGCGAGGTCGCTGACTTCGTTTCCTTCGGGGCGAGTGAGGAAGACGACTCCATGTCTCTGTCTGCCTCCGGGAACGACTGGGGTGCGGAGCAGGCCGCATCGCGGACGGCCGCGGAGCAAGAGACCCCGGCGGACCTGCAGGACGAGCTCTTCCGTATCCTCTCGAAGGCCGTCGAGGAACTGGACCTGTCGTGGAAGGCTCCCGACGAACCTTCAAAGAGCAAACTGGATACGTGGTTCCTCCAATCGAGCCGCCGTCAGGCCGCTTCGAAAAGAGGAACACCGTTTTTTCCTGAAGTGCATGAGCACGTGGTGAAGTCGTGGGTGGCCCCGCAATCGGCGCGCACCCTCACTTCCACCCAAACCATGTTTGCCCCTGTGGACGAGGCGGGGGACCACGGCTACCTCCGCATCCCCCCCGTCGAGGAGACCGTCGCCGCGCACCTCTGCCCGTCGGCTCCCGCCCTGGGCTCGGACCGCAGCCTGCCGTCCCGAGGCTGCAGATTTACGGCCCACCAAGCAAACAAGGCCTACGGTGCCGCGGGGGAGGCGGTTTCTGCGTTGCATGCCATGGCCGTTCTCCAAGTGCTGCAGGCTAAGCAACTCAAGTCTCTGGATGACGCCGCCTCTATCGACGCTGACGCCATCCGAGATCTCCGTTCGGCCACGGACCTCGCGCTCCTGGCCACGAAGCGTTCGGCCCAAGCAATTGGCCGTTCGATGGGGTTCCTGGTGGTCCTCCACAGACACCTGTGGCTCACCCTGTCGGACGTACAGGAGGCCGATAGGAAGACGCTGCTGAACGCACCGATCTCCCCTGCAGGCCTGTTCGGAGACGCCGTGGAGAAAGTCACTGAGCGTTACTCCGAGACGCAGAAGAAAGCGAAAGCCATGAGCCACGTGATTCCTCGAGGGCGCCGCCGCCGCAGCCGCAGCCTCGCTCTCGTTCGTCTTCCGCCTCGGGCCGCCAACCTCAGGCCGCGGTTAGAAGACAGGCAGCGCCCCGCCCGGGACCGGATGCCCGTAGAGGCCGTAGCGGCCAGTGGCATGGAGCGGGCAGCAAGAGGACGCAGAGGAGCCCGCGCAGAAAGCCCACCGCGTCCCCTGCGAGGCCTAAGCAGTCGTCCTGACCGCTCGGGCAAGAGGAGAAGAGAGCGCCAGGTTGGCCCCGCGTCCAAGCGGCGCGATCTAATGCACTTGGTCCCTCGGCGTTCTGCGAGCGATGCGTGCAGTTGTTTTGTGAATGTTGTCAATGTTGTTTCTTGTTCAAAAATAAAGCAGATCACTACTTCACAAACAGAGCTTTTTTCTCCTCTTGCACCACACACTGTGTTAACCGCCCTGCCTTCGAGCAGCGCAGAGTCACGGTCAATAAATATTCCCAGCCCTCACATAGCGGCGATGACCGCAGCGGCGATGACCGCAGGTTTAGATCAGCCCACACTCAGTCGTTTTCAGGCAGCGTGGGAAGCTATTCCGGGCATTTCGCCGTGGGTGTTGAATATAATTCGGCGCGGATACACACTTCAGTTCAAACGCAGACCACCCCGCTTCTGCGGCGTAATTCAGTCATTAACTTTGCCCCAAAACGCTCACGTGCTGAGGCAAGAAGTGTGCAGCTTGCTCGAAAAAAAGGCTATAGAACCGGTTCCCCCGAAAGAGTGGGAGGACGGATTCTACAGCCGCTACTTCGTTGTACCGAAGAAAGGAGGGGGTCTCCGCCCCATTCTGGATCTGAGACCGGTCAACAGAGCGCTTCACAAGCGCGGCTTCAGGATGACTACTCTGAAGCAAATCCTGGCGCAAATTCGCCCCGGGGATTGGTTCGCTTCAGTGGATTTAAAGGACGCTTACTTTCATATCCAGATAGTAAAGCATCACAGGCGATTCCTGAGGTTTGCGTTCGAAAATTCGGTGTATCAATATACGGTGCTCCCGTTTGGACTAGCCCTAGCCCCCCGAACGTTTTCGAAATGCGTGGACGCGGCACTTTCACCCCTCAGATCGAGCGGGATGCGCGTTTTGAATTATCTGGACGACTGGCTGGTTCTCGTGCAGTCGAGAGAAACGCTGGTCAGCCATGTGGAAGCCCTCCTTCGACACCTGGAGATGCTCGGTTTGAGGGTGAACGTCCAGAAAAGTGTGCTCACACCGAGCCAGACTACAACATTCCTGGGAGTGTGCTTGGATTCAGTGAGAATGAGAGCGCGCCTTTCCCCCTAGCGAGCGGAGACTCTGAGCTCCTCTCTCGGTCTCTTCAAACCTGGCAGACTCGTCCCACTGAAAGAGTTTCAAAGGCTACTGGGACGGATGGCAGCGGCTTCTTCGGTGTGTCACCTGGGGCTGCTGCATATGAGACCGCTGCAACACTGGCTGAAAGCGCGCGTCCGCCCGAGCGAGTGGTTTTCTGGCCACAAGCGCATTATAATCACCCGCGGATGCGCCCGCGCCCTGGCCCCGTGGAGGAATCCAGATCCCTTCAGCTCAGGCGTCCCTATGGGCATAGTGACGCGGCGCGTGGAGGTCCTGACGGACGCTTTGTCCACCGGATGGAGAGCCGTCTGCTTGGGAAAGCCCGCCTCGGGTCGGTGGTTAGGGAAGCAGATGGAGTGGCACATAAATCGTTTGGAACTAGAAGCGGTCTCTCTAGCTCTAAAAGCCTTCCGGTTTCGGCTGAAGCATCAGCATGTGTTGATTCGGACCGACAACACTTCCGTGGTCTCGTACATAAATCGCCAAGGCGGGGTACATTCCAGAGCCCTTTTCAGGCAGGCGGAATCCCTTCTGCTGTGGGCGGACCGATTTTTCCTCTCGCTGAGAGCGGCTCACATCCCCGGCGTTCTGAATCGCGGGGCGGATATGCTCTCGAGAAGCGGGATTCCCCAAGCGGAGTGGAGGCTTCACCCCGGGATAATTCAGCTGATATAGAATCGTTTCGGCAGAGCGGAGGTCGACCTCTTTGCGACGAGCGAGAATGCGCATTGTCAGATGTTCTTCTCGCTGTCTCGTTCCCCCCGGGAGGTAAACGCGCTGACCGCGCGATGGCCGAGAGTCCGCCTCTATGCTTTTCCTCCGGTGAAAATTTTGCCCATGGTGTTGTGCAAAATCAGGGAGGAGAAGGCAGCTGTCACTCTGGTAGCCCCGAACTGGCCGAATCAGCCCTGGTTCGCGGATCTGGTAGAGTTACTGGCAGGACAGCCATGGGAGATTCCGCTCAGGAAGGACCTTCTGTCTCAGGCAAGAGGAACGATCTGGCATCCCAACCCCGGGCTGTGGAACATCCATGTGTGGCCGCTGCAGGGTCGCTGAGCGGACAGGACACGCTGCACGATACCCCGTTCAGAGCGCAGATTGTTTCTCTGCCTGCCCTGTCCACTGAGCCATCAACCTCTCAGGATCCGGTTGCTCAGAGTGCTATTTGCCCAGTCAGAGCGCTCAGGGAATACATTTCTCGCTCGGCAGCTTTTCGACAATCGGACCAGCTGTTTGTGTGCTTTGGTGGGTGCAACAAGGGACGGGGGGTCTCTAAACAGAGGCTTGCTCACTGGATTGTGGACGCTATTGTTTTGGCTTATGATTGCCTGGGGCAGGAATGCCCCCTTAAAGGAGAACTCCGGCGCAAAATGAACCTTTGGTCTAATTACACATTGTTACCTAGTCAACCGTTATCTGAGATTTGTTTTCATGATTATCGAATGTAAATAGTTTTATCTCTAAAAACAGTTTAGCCTATAAAGCTAGTATAACGCTAGTATATTGGGCATAGATCAATGACAAATAAAAATCGCTTGTTAATACCACTAACAAGGCTCAAAATAGCCCCACACTAACACGGTAGCATAATGAGGGTCCCTACCTTCAAACCGAAGCATTGAGAACTTTGTCAGTGTCCAGACAGTTTAATAAGAAGATATTTAATACATACAGTCAACTTCGCGTATACAGGCAGGAGCCATCTTTGAAATACAGTCTCTACCAGTCAATCTACGAACGCCGATCCAAGTGCGCTGGTGAGATGTGAACGAGCTATAAGTTGTGATAAGGTGAGCGCGAACAGCAGGCTTGGATCGGCGTTCGTAGATCGACTGGTTGACTCATTGATCTATGCCCAATATACTAGCGTTATACTAGCTTTATAGGCTAAACTGTTTTTAGAGATAAAACTATTTACATTCGATAATCATGAAAACAAATCTCAGATAACGGTTGACTAGGTACCAATGTGTAATTAGACCAAAGGTTCATTTTGCGCCGGAGTTCTCCTTTAACGTCAAGGCCCATTCGACTAGAGCGATTGCCTCCTCGTGGGCTTGGACTAAGGGTATGTCTATTCAGGATTTGTCTTGCGGCTGGCTGGTCTTCTCAGAACACGTTTGCCAGGTTTTACAAGTTGGATTTGCCCTCTGTAGCGTCTCAAGTGCTTTCGGTGAGTTGATTGCGCACACAGCACTGGATAGAGCTGCTCTGCGCTTTGCTTATGAGTTGTTCTGTGTGCTATTTGTGTGTTTGTACTGTTGTCTCCGCTATGCGTTGACCTTCTCTTACTGTTGTTATTGCCCTGTTTTTCGACAGTGCAAACTTCCCCCGGTTATACTGCTTGGGATATGCAAATTCTGGCAGTGTTTGTGAGCTTGTGATTGGTCCCCTTGGGCCAATCAGAGGTTAGAGGTTCGCTATTGGTCAATCTCGGCCTATCAGACGCTTGCATACTGGGGAGGGGCGGTTTTGGTATTGGGTCTGTTGTCAGTGGTTGTTTGCTGCCACGGCGGGATTCTATACAGTTCCCATATACGACATCCGTAATGTCGAGTTCCGTAGCCTTGATAGGGAACGTCTCCGGTTACTTTCGTAACCTCGGTTCCCTGAAAGGCAAGGAACGAGACATTCTTGCATTAGTGAGTATTTCCATTTCATGCAACTTTACACATTTACTACTATTATTAGTTACCAACTCCAATAGGCCTGAAATATATTTTGTACGTTTTAATCCCCTGGATCATGCTACAAACATGATGATCTTATAGCGGACGCAAGGCGCTACCCAGCTCGTCAGGAGCAGCTGGGGTTAGGTGTCTACACTTGGTCAGGTGGAACCACCAATCTTCTGGTTTGTAGACAACCTACATGAACCACTGAGCCACTGCCGCCCCTACCGGCTTGCCGGTTGAACTCCCACCTCTCACGTTGAAGTTGATTAGGTTTGGTGTTTGTCTGGATAACAAAGATTGTGATTTTGTTATTAATTTCTTATGTTTTGGAAAGTTTTTCATTCACATTTATGCAGATGGTTTAAATCTAAACCTAACTTTAATCACTGGATGAATGAGGTTAAACTCTTGTGCAAATCTTTAAAATTAGTTAAAAATCAGAAAGCCCTTAAATTGATTTCTCTTTTGGATACGTTTAAATTAATTTAAAAGTCCCTTTTTATTTATTTTTCATTTTATTTATTTTTGTATTGCTTTTTATTTAATTATTTGTTTGTTCTATAGTGTGTTTTCTGTTCTTTGTACTAGCTATGCTCAACCTGAACAATTGAGGTTATTTTCAGAGATTTGTTAATCTACCTTGTTTGTTTTTGTTGTTGAAGAATAAAAAATAAAAAAAATAAAAAAAATGGCCGCCGAAACCGGAAGTAGGGTAAACTCTTTTCCGGTGAAAGCACTCTGTGAAAAAGTCAATTAAGTCCTTCTCGTCCGGACTCTGGACGAGGACAGGAACAAGAGACACTGGACGGGAGGTCTCAGCGGAATGAGACTCAGGACCGGGGATGAGGACAGGAGGCGTGGTGATGGCTGGAGATGGTGGTTGAGTGGCGATGTCATCAAGTTCAAGTTCATTTTATTTATATAGCACATTTTATAACAGCCACTGACTGACCAAAGTGCTTCACAGAACTACAAAATTAAAAGACACCAACATCAGCCTCACCAACGGTGAAGGTTGAGCCACTCAACCAGTACATGATCCAGGTACCGGGCAAACGAGCCTGGGGTTGCCGCCGCTGGAGCTTGCTGGTACAACAATTCATCCAGTCCCCACCAGAATAGGGTCTTCAAAACATTGTTAGCCCAGTCCGTGAGGTGGGAAATTGAGGAATTTGGCCACATATTCCTCAATTGGGAGGCCATCCTGAAAACAATGGACCAGACGATTGGCTGGGGTTAGAAGGAAGCAGGTAACTTCCATGCTTCTTGTTTGGTCGATTCTTCTGTCACGGTGTGGTGTGGGTTTAAGAAGACTCAAAAGTCAAAAGGCTCCAATACAAACTTTTACTAATAACAAAAAGGTACAGGCAGGCTGACAGGCAGAGGGTACACACACAAAGGTAACAATCACAAGGACTGACTGAACAGAGGGAAACCAGAGAAAGTCTAATATGGGGAGAACTCCCACTCACATTAAACTTCCGGGTTCTGAACTGGTTGCAGTTTCACTCTGGTTCCATATGAGGGCGCTCACAGGACGAGTGCAGAATGAATGGAGGTCTATGGAGTTAAGGGGTTTAGGGGTATAGCTATACCCCTAAAAATCCACTTTTCTCAGGATATAATTTTTTGTCTAGTAATTTGAATGTTGTATTTGAAAGGAGATGCAAAGAAATTGCACATTACTGTGTGTTAGATTTTTTAGAGTCACTTATTTGCTTTAAAAAGTCTTTTAAAATGTCAATGACGTCACACACATCTTACGACCAGAGACCTGCTTTACGGCAATCCTTCAGTCACTTTGGAGCTTTCGCGCATAGACAGACGAGAAAGCCGCGAAATTTAAAAATACTACTGTTATTGTGTCACGAAATGTAGTTTTAATATTTTTTCAGTCGACAATGTAGTTGTTTAAAGCTCAAATCTGTGGTTTATTTATAAAGATAGCGCCTATTTAAAAATTTTATCTGACGTTTTTGGAGTTGTGTGATCCAGGCGGTAACCGGGCGCTCAGCGCTCTGCACCCCGCCTGGAACAGCCGTACCTCGCCTAGAGCTTCTGACGTTTGCCGCTGGGCTCTGATGTCTGTAGTGGTTAAACATGAGATATAATTCGTCTTGTGTAGGCTATATCTAACGGGCGATCTTTGGTCTCATTAATCTATCATTTGTTCCCTGGCAAATCGTTTTAGCTGAGGGCAAAGTGAAGTTTCATAACTTAATATTTAGGCTATTTTAACGTTGTATCCTGCTGTATGTTTTTCTGAATCGTTTACTTTATTTCTTGTTTTGTATAACTTATACCTTTTAGGCTTCTTATACTGTTATAATGTCTATTACTGATCAATAAAACTGAAATTTAAAGGGGTCATATATGGTACATGCACTTTTACAAGTTGATTGTACTGAAATGTGTGTTGGCAGTGCCTGTACACAACCATCATAAATAAAAATCCATCCAGTGTTTTTTTTTAATCGAGGAGGCGGGGTGAGCAAAGCTCATTATCATTTAAAGTCATATGCACTGAAACGGCACGCTGAAAATAGAGCTGTTTTTGACCAGGTAAAATAAGTGTTTTCTTACAATACTAATGAGAATTTTTAATTAAAGTATATTACAAACTTTTAATTTAGACCCTAAAGAATCATATTAGCTTGTACATATGACCCCTTTAACAAAAATAGACAGGGTTGTGTCATTTTATTTTATATAGCCTATATTTTATATAGCCTAGCCTTTTCATTACTATTTTATTTGCTGTGTACTGTTTGTTTATTTTCTTGACTAAACTATTTACTATTACTTCTCACTTTATCTTATATTTACTATTTGCATTGCACTGTAGTTGTACCATATCGTATATTACCATAGATAAAGGATCCATCAGTTATCTTTGTTATTGCTAAAATCGGGTCAATCACAGAAAATGCTTTTTCCACAATAAGAAAACTATCGCAGCAACGTTCCAAAGCGGCCAATAGGGCGTCTATTTATTATGTCTATGCTTTTGCGCTCTGCACTTTCTTTTCTCTCGAGGCATCGACAACACAGCTGACACAGGTAAATACCATGGTAAATAAATAAATGTGTTAGAAGAGTTAAGTCCGCCTTAACATTGGTCCCGCTTCGGATGCTCCGATGCCATCAAGCGGTGTCTCTGGTTGTAATCAGTCCTTCACTGACCAATCAGCGTCCATTAGCAGAATGCTAGCGTGTTATGGGCAACAACAACTCAACCTGTAAGAAATCGAAAGGACATACTCGTTCATTCAACTTTCGACCTATAACCCACGTTGAACTTGCAAAACCTAGAATCAAATCTGAGATTTCTCAACGGCAATCGGGTGAAAGAGACAAATTTAGCCATCTAGCTCCATAGACTCCTATTCATTTTGCACTCGGACGATCGCCCCCAGTGGAACTCTGGTGGAACTACAACCAAAATTCGGTACAATAGGACTTAATAGGGAGTGGCCAGGCTTTTCGTAGACAGGCTTTGGGGAAACTAAATACAGATACAAATGAACACTAACGAGGTGAGGACAGGTGACACAGATGATGATGACGATGAACAGGTGGGTAATAATGAGGGAGTGAGTTCAGGTGTGGAGACACGAGGGATTCTGGGAAGTGTAGTGAAGACGAAGACATGATGGTGCAGACGATGACTGTGACACAGATTGTCTAAGACTCTTTTATCTTTATCAGCTTTTGGAATCAATGTAATCAAACCTTGCTTCATACTTTCAATCAACTCTTTTTTTTCAATACCTTCTTTTAGGACTGTAGAGAACTTATTTCTTCTAAAGTGTAGGAAACTCAGAAGCGAAGACCAGGAGACTCGGTGTATCTTTTCTAAGCAGGATTCTTTATTGCTGTTGCATCGCTGTAGTCTGCTTCGTTCAAAAATCTTAGCCAAGTCTAACTAAGGCAGTAAACATTGTAGTTTATATACATTTCAAGGGGGTGGGATTACATAGAGGTGGAGACACTCTGTAACAATACATGTAAATGAGGTATACAGGTTTTGGAACCTGCTCAGCATGTTGTCTTCACCCGGTGAGACACGAGAACAGGAAAGGCTGTCCTTCTCGTATACCTGCTCAGCAGGGCTTCCCGCACTGAGACAGGAATCCCACAACAAATGGTTTGCATTTAACTTGCAATAGAAAGATCAGGACAGACAGGAAAAGGCAGGTTTGTGACATTTACAGTGCCTTGCGAAAGTATTCGGCCCCCTTGAACTTTTCGCCCTTTTGCCACATTTCAGGCTTCAAACATAAAGATATAAAACTGTAATTTTTTGTGAAGAATCAACAACAGGTGGGACACAGTGGCGGCCCCAGGGGGGGTCTTGGGGGGTCTCAAGACCCTCCCAAAAAACGCTTTGACCCCCCACTCCCTTCCTGATTAAAAAATATATAAAGATTTTAAAATGTTTCTCTTCAAACTACGCAGAACAATAGAAATTAATAATTTATTCGACATATAAAAAAATATAAACATAGAATCACTGCGACGCCCCAAGAGCTGCTACGCTACAGCGGGCATGGATGGTGGGAATCCTGGCGGCTGAGTGGATTTAACGGGGGATTTAAGCCATGGCCCAGCCAAGAAACCAAGACAGCCTCAACTAAAATCATACCCGCGTCGTTCTTTTGGATCGCAGGGGCAGCTAGCATCCAGGGGTTTTAGTTGCTTGTGATTCAAACAGTACCAGTGGCTTGAATAGGCTATTCTGTGTCAAAAAAGACGCGGCTTTTTGTTTTGCCTGTCGTAATTTTTTTTCACAGTGTGCATGGATCTGGTGGTCACTCATTATATCCAGTCTCCTCAAAAAGTGTTAATTTTAACATGCTATATAAAATTATCTGTGGGGTACCGGCTACGTAGCCTATTTTGAGCTAAAACTATACACACTCTGGGGACACCAAAGACTTATTTTACATCGTATGAAAAGGGCATTATACCAACCCCTTTAAACTTTAGTTTTTTTGTGAGTAGGCTATCAAAAAGTAGCCTATTTCAATCCTGATTCAAGTCAATTCTGTAATTACAGCTACAACTTCAGCAGGCACAAGACAAAATTTACGAAATGGCTGAGACATCAATTAGACAGAGAGACGCTTGAAAAAAGGAATGAGAGATGATCTGTTTTATGACACAGATTAAACACTGTTAGGTAGTAGGTACATTACCGTTCAAAAGTTTGGGGTATGTATCACCAAGGATGCATTTATTTGATAAAAAACTGTAATATTATAAAATATTATAACGAAATTTAAAATAATTATATTTTAATATATTTAAAAAAAGTAATTTATTCCTGTGATGGCAAATGTCAGAGAAGAAGACAGGAGGAGACTGGACAGAAGTAGGGCAATCAAAAGGTAGTGAGAGCATGACAATAATAGATACTATTTTGTAAATATGTTTTCTGTCATGGGTGTGGCTATGGCAATTAAAATTCAAGCATATTGTTTGCAAAATGCAATTGATTAATTCATTAAAAACAAAGTAGTTGATATGCTGTGTTGTTTTTGTTGTTAAGTAGCAGTAATATGAAGTTATTAGCCGTGTCCACTGAATTTTTTGTTGGTTTTCATGAGACCCCCCTTGAAACGACCAGGACCCCCCATTGCCCCCCCAATCAAAATTGTCTGGAGCCGCCACTGGTGGGACACAATCATGAAGTGGAACGAAATTTATTGGATATTTTTAACAAATACAAAACTGAAAAATTGGGCGAGCAAAATTATTCAGCCTCTTTACTTTCAGTGCAGCAAACGCTCTCCAGAAGTTCAGTGAGGATCTCTGAATGATCCAATGTTGACCTAAATGACTAATGATGATAAATAGAATCAACCTGTGTGTAATCAAGTCTCTGTATAAATGCACCTGCTCTGTGATAGTCTCAGAGGTCCGTTTAAAGCACAGAGAGCATCATGAAGAACAAGGAACACACTAGGCAGGTCCGGGATACTGTTGTGGAGAAGTTTAAAGCCGGATTTGGATACAGAAAGATTTCCCAAGCTTTAAACATCCCAAGGAGCACTGTGCAAGCGATAATGTTGAAATGGAAGGAGTATTAGACCACTGCAAATCTACCAAGACCCGGCCGTCCCTCTAAACTTTCAGCTCATACAAGGAGAAGACTGATCAGAGATGCAGCCAAGAGGCCCATGATCACTCTGGATGAACTGCAGAGATCTACAGCTGAGGTGGGAGACTCTGTCCATAGGACAACAATCCGTCGTATACAGCACAAATCTGGCCTTTATGGAAGAGTGGCAAGAAGGAAGCCATTTCTTAAAGATATCCATAAAAAGTGTCGTTTAAAGTTTGCCACAAGCCACCTGGGAGACACACCAAACATGTGGAAGAAGGTGCTCTGGTCAGATGAAACCAAAATCAAACTTTTTGGCAACAATGCAAAACGTTATGTTTGGCGTAAAAGCAACACAGCTCATCACGCTGAACACACCATCCCCACTGTCAAACATGGTGGTGGCAGCATCATGGTTTGGGCCTGCTTTTCTTCAGCAGGGACAAGGAAGATGGTTAAAATTGATGGGAAGATGGATGGAGCCAAATACAGGACCATTCTGGAAGAAAACCTGATGGAGTCTGCAAAAGACCTGAGACTGGGACAGAGATTTGTCTTCCAACAAGACAATGATCCAAAACATAAAGCAAAATCTACAATGGAATGGTTTACAAATAAACATATCCAGGTGTTAGAATGGCCAAGTCAAAGTCCAGACCTGAATCCAATCGAGAATCTGTGGAAAGAACTGAAAACTGCTGTTCACAAACGCTCTCCATCCAACCTCACTGAGCTCGAGCTGTTTTGCAAGGAGGAATGGGCAAAAATTTCAGTCTCTCGATGTGCAAAACTGATAGAGACATACCCCAAGCGACTTACAGCTGTAATCGCAGCAAAAGGTGGCGCTACAAAGTATTAACTTGAGGGGGCTGAATAATTTTGCACGCCCAATTTTTCAGTATTTTATTTGTTAAAGTTTGAAATATCCAATAAATTTCTTTCCACTTCATGATTGTGTCCCACTTGTTGTTGATTCTTCACAAAAAATTACAGTTTTATATCTTTATGTTCGAAGCCTGAAATGTGGCAAAAGGTCGAAAAGTTCAAGGGGGGCGAATACTTTCGCAAGGCACTGTACCTTAGTTACAAAATTCACACTAATAAACTTCCTCAGTTTATATACTATAAATTTAAATTAAACATTTTAATAAATTTGTAATCCTACAGGGCACAGAATAATAGATTTCTCAAATCTCCCCAAAAAAATTAAAAAAAAATTATTAGTGACCCCATCTGTCCCTGGGGATTTGTTTAAAGGCATCTTCTCAACAACTGAATCCAATTCTTCTATTTTAAGATCCGAATCACATAAAACTTTGAAAGAGTCCTCAATACGTGGAATATTGTTCTGAATTTGAGCAACAAAAAAAAAGATCTGACTCATAGGAGGAGAAATCTGAGGAATATAATTTAGAATAGAACTGAAACACTTCTTTTTCAATTATTTTAGAATCTTTGCATTCCTCTCCTTATTAAACTACTGACAGAGTTCCTTTGCTGTCTATTTTTTTCTAAATTACTGAAGTATGAAGAGTTCTTTTCACCTTCCTCAATCCACTTGGCGCGCGATCTTATATAAGCACCCTGTGCCCTCTCAAGATACAAATTATCTAATTTACTTTGCAGCTCCATCACCTTATCATTTTCATAATTATTTAAAACAGGTTTGTTACAACACTGACTTATTTCACAAATTAAATTCCTTTCATATTCTCTTTTTTCTTTTATTAGTTTCTTAGAGAAACCAATGGAAAATTCTCGAATTTTAAATTTTAGAAATTCCCATTTACTTATATTAAAATCAAAAGAATCATTTATCTCTAATATCTCTTATTAATTCCTTAATTTTATTGCAAAATTCTTAATTTTGTAAGAGGAAGGCATTGAACTTCCAATAACCTTTGTTTCTAAATTGCTTAGTGGTGGGTTCTAAAACGAGATCTATGAAACAATGATCCGTTAACGGAGCTTTAGAAATTGTAGATTTTAAAGCATATTTTAGAATGTTGTCGCTGACCATCCAATAATCAATTCTAGATTTGCTCTCCCCATTTGTTTTAAACCATGAAAAGCATTCAACCTCAGGATTTAAATATCGCCAAACATCACTCAAATTATTTTCTGTCATCAAAAAATCAACACATTAAGCCGCCCCTTGTTAAGTCTGGGAGGCCATCTATCTTTCCACTCGTCAGGAACCAAATTCCAGTCCCCTCCTATTAAAATATTATCAGATGGGTACCTCACTTTAGTTTCGGAGATCATATTAGAAATATCTCCTAATAATTTCTGGTTTTGTGCTGCATTGTTAAATCCATAAAAATTAATTAGAATGAAAAAAATACCATAAATTTTCAGTACCACCATCAACCAGTGACCACTTCCATCAGCTTTATGAACGATGACTTCCCCAGGACATTATTTTGTTGAAATATATTGCCACTCCTCCAGAACGGTTAGACCCATGGCTGAAAAAAATCTTCTCCCCCCATTGATTAGTCCAGAAAGATGCATCCGAGTCCGAAGAATGAGTCTCTTGTAGAAACACACAATTAGCTTTCTGCCCTTTACAAAATAAAAAAAACTGCTTTCCTTTTAACAATGTCCTTTAAGCCCCTAACATTCAAAGAACCAAAAATTATTTTTTTTGTCCTTAATCATTACGCTAAAAAAAAAAAAAAACATAAACGAAAATTAGAGAACTATAGATAAAACCAAAAATCGAACCACCACTTGTAAGCTCACTCAGTCACTATATGAACCGCGACTTTCAAATAGAGCTCTAGTGTCCCATTGAAAAGTTTCCAACTAAGTTACCTGATTGACACTTAGAAATGTATAATTTCACCCGTCAACGTCGATCCGTCGTCCTTCAATGAAGCCATATGGACCGCGAAAGAAAGCGACCTTTCCTGCCCTCCTTGCTTGATCAATTTGAGGGCAAAGCTTTCGTCTGTCTTCCAAATCCTCTCGAGGAAGCATCTCCGCGAAACAAACTCCTTCCGTATTGCAAATAAGAGAATTTTTGCTTCGACGCCAGATTCCATCCTTCACCCGTCTTTGAGTGAACAGCACGATGACATTCCTGTTTTTATTGTCTATCCTTCTTCCCAGCCTATGGACAATGTCAACAGCCTATTCCATCTTTCCCTCCATCTCAGGTGCAAACTTGCTGAGAATCTGAATGACGTGATCTGATATCTTCATCTTTTTTTCTTCAATGCCTTTGATACGAAGACACCACCTCATTCTATATCTTTCCTGTTCTCTCACCCTCTGCTTAAAGGAGAACTCCGTCGCAAAATGAACCTTTGGTCTAATAAAACATTGGTACCTAGTCAACCGTTCTCTGAGATTTGTTTTCATGATAATCGAATGTAAAGAGTTTTATCTCTAAAAACTGTTTAGTGTATAACGCTAGTAATGGGGGCATATAATAAGTAAAAAGAAATCGCTAGTTTATACCAATAACAAGGCTCAAAATAGCCCCACACGAACACAGTAACATAATGAGGGTCCCTACATGCAAGCATTGAGAACTTTGTAAGTGTACAGACCGTTTAATAAGAAGATAAAGATAAAGACAGTCCACTTCGTGTAAACAGACAGGAGCCATCTTTGGAAAACAGTCTCGACTAATCAAACCACGAACGACGTGCTAAGTGAGCTGAACTGTATGAATGGCGTTCGTGGTTTGATTAGTCGAGACTGTTTTCCAAAGATGGCTCCTGTCTGTATAGACCAATTTTCAGTTGGTAAACATGGTGACGTTTTTATGTGGGCGGAGCTTAGGTGGTGGCAGAACGATCCCTCTGGCCGCTTCACTAACGTAAAGTCTGCAAGTTTTGTTAGCTTGTTTTTAACAATGACTGGAGAAAATCCGATTTTATCTTAATGTGCAAGGTCACTCACTGTCCAGGACCGCGATTGTTATTTGCAAAAGTTAATTTTAACGGACGGAACCAGATTGGCTGACCCGTACACTCATTGAGGATCTGACAGGATTAACGTTAACGCTACCTCCGGTTGAGTGGCCTGACATCTACACCAACCTGATAGAGAAACGGAGGGCAAATAAATCTTTAGATGCCTATAACTATGTGCTGAATGGTGATGTGCAAGACGTGTGTGTACGATCCGCAGTTCTGCCTAGCCAGCGCCATGAAGACGACAATGTAAAGAGTGACATTACGGTGCAATTTTAATGAGGTGAATATTTTCTAGAAATAAAAAATTGCAGATAAAGCATATTAATGTTTCATTGATTCTTGCACCCAACAACACAACAAGATGACATTTAATAATAATAAGAATAATTTAAGATCCTTATTTTGTAGCCGAATCTGTGCTGGTTTGTATTCACCGCCTCCAGTTTTCCCTTTGTTCTGCCACCAGCTAGCGCTGTGACGTAACTGTGACGTCGGCTGGAAATTGGTCTATACACGAAGTGGAATGTCTTTATCTTTATCTTCTTATTAAACGGTCTGTACACTTACAAAGTTCTCAATGCTTCGTTTTGCATGTAGGGACCTTCATTATGTTACTGTGTTCGTGTGGGGCTATTTTGAGCCTTGTTAGTGGTATAAACTAGCGATTTCTTTTTGCTTATTATATGCCCCCATTACTAGCGTTATACGCTAAACAGTTTTTAGAGATAAAACTCTTTACATTCGATTATCATGAAAACAAATCTCAGAGAACGGTTGACTAAGGTACCAATGTTTTATTAGACCAAAGGTTCATTTTGCACCGGAGTTCTCCTTTAAGATCATCGTTATCCTTGCGAAGAAGCTCATTTTGTATCTCCAAGTCCTTGACTCTTTTCTTGCTCTATTCTGTGTTGAACTGAATTGCCTTTGTTAAGCTTGCAATCTTTGTTAAGAGCTGCTTTGTTCGCTTAAATCCGACAGCTTCTCATCCACCTTCCTTTCAAGTTTTAAAATTGCCTCCAAAATGGTTTCGTTGCAGATTTCCACCTTCTCACTGTCAGCTGTTGCCTTGACCCTTTTTTCTGCAGGATTTTTACTTGACGTTGCAGGAAGAGAGGCCTCACCGCGTCCTCTTTTGCTGTTTACAGAGATCTCCATTGCGTGGTCGTGCTCCGTTCCTCTGGCCTCAACTTTCTTTTCAATATTAGGCGACAGATCTTTTCCTTTGGGGTCTAGTTTTAGTTTGGCAGGTTTAATTCGTTTTTGTGAAGTCATCGCGTGACAAGTCAGTTGGAGTTACTTCAGGCAAACTTTTGGGAACAACTATAACGAGCTTCAGAAAACACGACTGCTCAACTCGCCATCTTCGTACCGTCACATTACAGGACTGTGCTTCAAATCTTCTGACACTGCAATCAAATTTTACCTCAGATGAAATTCTGGCAATGGTCATTAATCGGCTGTCGGTAAACATATCAAAATAATTGTCAAAGACATCTTTTAGGATTTACAAAATTTGCCCGTGGACGGCAACATTGCTCAAAAAGTTGCCCTGTGTATCATCACCTTTGGGCCTTGTCCACACGGACACGGGTATTTTTATTAGGGATGCATCGATCCGATACTCAGTATACAGATACAGCCATTTTTGCCGGATCGGGTATCGGTCAGACGAGGCCGATCCAAATCCGATATTGTGCATATTATTCTGTGTTATTGTTAAGCCCCACAAAAGACACAAAAACATTATAAAGCACCATAAAGTTTTCATGCACTATCTTCTAAGGTACGGTGGCCGAGAGAGCTCAACACGCTGCAACAGAAGAGAACACATACAAATAGAAAAAAAACGCATGCAAATAGAAAAAAACGTGTGCAAATAGAAAAAAACACATGCAAATAAAAAAAACACCCACAAATTAAGAAAACATCTGAAACATCAGTTTCACAACACAGCTAGGTGTGCTCCAGCCTCCAAATACTCACAACACCACCAAATACAGAAACGCGCTGCAAAAGCTCACAACAGAAATACATAAACACGCTGCAAAAAACACGGACCACAACGGAAATGTTTCCAGGGGAACCAAATAAGTGACGAACCCGGCTGGGACGTGGTGGCATAGATATCCATAAATCTATGCGTGCTGGTGCTTACAGCTTAAAATTCTACTTTATTTATTTATTTGTGCAAAACATACAGAGATTAATTTTTTTATGACATACAACTTGTATACAATGTACAAAATGTATTAACAATATGTTCAATGTCATCAGAATACAAATGAGAAAAGAACAATGAATTGGAAACTAAAATAAATAAATAAAAAAGATAAAGAAGAAAAACATGAAGGAAAGATATTTATCTATACATCAGTTACACTGGACAAATTGTTTCATGTTATGTTTACATTTTCATAAAGAAAAGTTTCGTAAGAAATGTTAGGTAATGTAGGGTCCAAAATTTTAAAGTTGAGACACACAGATATATAACGCATATTTAAAAAAAAAAGTAAAAATACAAATATTTGCAACCGTTATGTTAACAGCATTATATTTCTGTCGTAAGCCCAGCTCTTCAGCTGATGGACGCCGTGCTGCGTTGTCATGGGAACATCCCAGGTGAGAATAATGAGGAATTACGTTGTCTTTAGTTGCTCCTTCATCAAGTGCGTTCCACACGGCTATAATGGCACACTAGAGCCCTGCTCACTCCAAAGTCCCACTTTAAGGCCTCTGCCGTCTGCCCTTCGAAGGGAGTAGGGCACAGAGACCCTCACGAGCAGTGACCCCTCATTTACACTGCACACGTCTGCGGCGCATTACGGCTGCGACACGGTTTTATTCCGTCCTTCACACAGTGCCAACTCACACCAGGAGCATTTCAGACACGAAGCGACTGGATGCGCGAGACCACGTGATTTGCCTGTCCGGCGTGGTTTTTCTTGATTTTTGTGTGTCTACCTACAGTCTATGGATTTTACCAAGGATATATTGGTGTGCAATACAATTGGGATTCTGCACAGGGTGTTTATTATGAAATTGACAGTGTTTTTTGACTTTTATTTTGTATTGACGTGAGGCTTAAACGCGGCGTCCGTCAAAAATAGACTAGGCGCCTATATTTAGCGAAGCGGCGCGGAGAGCCGCTTCTGGGAAGCTTCTGAAACGCGCCGCTTCGCGGCCGGTGTAAACACACGCATTGACTAGAATGGCCGCGATCAGCTCCGGTAGCCGTGTCGCAGCCGTAATGCGCTGCAGACGTGTGCAGTGTAAAGGCCAATTTATACTTCTGCGTCGGGTCCGCGCAGTAGTTACGGCGTAGCATACGCACAGACGCGTACCATACGCCGTACCCTTCGCCGTACCCTTCGCCGTAACCTGACGCGCACCTCCTCAAAAATGTAACTACACGTCGCGACGACGCGGACCGCAAGATCTGTGATTGGTCGGCTTGGTAGCATCGCGTTTCCTCCTATGCATTTCCGGCGTGTTCTTCTGCACCGCCCGCCATTTTTCAATTCTAAGTACAGCGAAACTGTTAAAAAAACTAAAAATTTACCTTTTCCACCTCGATAAGCTCCAACTCCAAGATGATCTGCTCTCTTTCAGTCGCCATTGCTTGTAGTAACCTAAACTCAAAACAGCCGCGAGGAATCTTCTTCTTCTTGCCGCGAGGAATCTAAACACAGTGGAACATTAAAACCCTCCGCCGCCAACTAGCGTTTCGGCGCTGTACTGCAGAGCAACGCAGACCTAAACGCAGAAGTATAAATGCTCATGACGGCGTTGCCTACGTGCGTAGCCTACGCCGTACACTACGGCGTACACTCGACGCAGAAGTATAAATTGGCCTTAAATGAGGGGTCAAAGCAAAACGCGTGTGTCCTGCTTCCGCTCACCGTACGCACTGCTCCTGCGCTGCTTACGCTCTGCTAACGCGTGCAGTGTGAAACCGGCGTAAGCACGCAAGCACGTCCCAGCCGGGTTCGTCACTTATTTGGTTCCCCTGGAAACATTTCCGTTGTGGTCTGTGTTATTTGCAGCGCGTTTATGTATTTGGTTGTGTTGTGAACTTTTGCAGCGCGTTTCTGGATTTGGAGCACACATGTGTTGTGAAACTGATGCAAGATGTTTTTTTCTATTTGCACGCGTTTTTTTCTATTTGCATGTGTTTGCTTCAGTTGCAGCGCCACCGTATCTAAGTGTTCTGAAGCCATTATATAGTATAATGTGAGATATAAATTAATATTTAAGTCATTAAATTCAAGACCACGTAAACTTTTTCCCTCCGCTGCGGCTGTCAGTCATTCTTCATTCAGCATTCAAACGCCCGTCGCGTTCGAGTCAACATGAAACTCTCCAAGATTCTTGGAGAGTTTCAGATGATTCAATGTTACTATTATTATGCTTGATCTGTAGATAAAGGTCTATGGTTTTGCATAAAACAACTTTATATTGCTGGACTTTATTGCTGTAACTAAATCATGTTACTTTCTACCGGGCGTCTGTTAGATCGCAACACTAGAGTCAGAGCACTATATAGTTCTTCACGCGCACAGTAACTGACATTTAAAACTGTTAAAAGAAAAGGCTCAATAAACGATTGCGTAGATAGATACTGTGTAGCCTACACTACACTACGCATCGGAGGGAGTTGTTAAGATGGCGGAGTGAGTGGTAGCACTTTTGCAGGCTCCGGTAAAAAGCTTTTTTTTTGTCCTTGAAATGTGATAAACTAGTGTAACAACCCTTCTACTAAACAGACATATAACGTAGTGTCTAAATTAAGGGACAAAAATAAGTTATCATAACATTCTGGAGGTTTTTTTGGAATCATGTCCGTCGATCACAACTACAACTTGGCTGCTCTCCACGAGGCATGCGAAGATTTTGACATTGAGGAAGAAATAGAAGCGGAGCAACATTCATCCAAAGAAGACAAAATTAACAAAGAACATACACCAATTAAACAGCCGAATCCAAAGAAACAGAGACACCAAAGAGAAGTTGAGGACGTGAATACTGGCGCTGCAATTTTACACACAGTACAAGCTCTGACCAGAAAAATGGACGAGCAGACGGAACTTTTGAAAAGTTTCGACAGACGTATTGAAGCTAACACAACCGCAACTAAAGAAAATCGAGAAGAAATCGGCGTGCTTCAGAAAAAAATAGGAGGCCTTCAGAGAGAAAACAGCCTGTTAAAAGAAGCATGTGCAGAGCAAACCCGATACAAAAGAAGGTGGAATTTGAGGATGATTGGTCTACCTGAAAAGGATGGAGAGGACACGAGAGAAGTTGTAATCGGGATACTGACCAGAGTTTTGCCAATGTCTGTGGAGCGGCTGCGAGACACCGTGGACACCGTTCACCGGCTGGGAAGGAAAGGCGACGCCGCTACCTCAAACAACACACCGAGAGCAATCATCATTCAGTTCGGGATGAGAACGGTGCGGGATGATGTGTGGAAGAAGTCGAAGGATGCGCGAGTGTGTAGGGACATGCACATACGTTTCAAAGAAGACTTCTCGAAAGAAGACCGGGAGGCGCGTGCAAAGCTGTGGCCGCTGGTCCAAGAAGCCAGAAAGACAGGTAAAAGGGCATTCTTAAAGGAAGGATACGCTCTGATCGATAACCGGAGAGTAGACCCTAA
Source organism: Rhinichthys klamathensis goyatoka (assembly GCF_029890125.1). NCBI lineage: Eukaryota > Metazoa > Chordata > Actinopteri > Cypriniformes > Leuciscidae > Rhinichthys > Rhinichthys klamathensis. Next base: position 1,668,231 of record NW_026606744.1, read on the forward strand.
TTGAACACTTGTTTTGCTTGCATTTGAATGGCTGTCAGAATTTCAGCCTGCATTCACGTTTGACTGAGAAATTTTACCTTTATTGTTTGCTTGACATAAACGCTCTGATATGTAAGTATCAACACCGACACTTTGCTTGTTAATGCATCAATGAACATTCAGGGTTAAATAATCCGATGTTTTGATGTTGGGAGCAATAATGTTGATGACTTTTATTTTTTGCACGCCAGAATATGGCATATACTGAATGTTTACTTTGTTTAGCTGTGTAAATGCTTTTAAAACGTGTTATCCTTTAATGATACTTGTTATGGTCCGCTAATAATAGCTTTATGGCTGCCAAAATTAAGAAAATTACAATAAAGTAGGTGAAGTTGATTTCATGTTTAAATAGACCTTTGCTACTGTTCGTTTTGGAGTTTTCATTTTCTCCCTATATAACGTTAGAGGGTTAGTTACTATAGACATGTAGATTTAGGACTAATTACTCATTCCTGCGCATCGTTACACTCTTTTGTGCATTGTTTGTTGGTTATCTACTTATCACCTAAATGTTGTCCTTTATTTCTTTAAATACTAGGGGGTTGAAAGATAATGTTAAACGTAAGGCTATTTTTCTTTTCTGTAAGGAGCAAAGGGCTAATTGTGTTCCCTTTCGAGAGGTTCCTCCTATTGCGTAAGCTTACGCTATGGGAAAACTCCTTTTCTCGAGAAATATTGAAGTCTTTATGTAAAACGCATTGCAGCTGCACAGCATACAGCAATGAGCGAGGCAGCTCGGTCATTGGCTGTGCTGCGGCAACTTGCACGAACCAATGACGGGGCGACTCTGAACCCGCTTCCAATGAGCGTGCTTCGCGCCCACGCGCGTCAGAACCCGCCGAGATGGGCGTGGCCAAGGGCTATATATTGGGCGCCCCGTCGTCTGAGTTCTTTAGATTTAATCTCCTTCAGCAAAGAACCTTCTCTTCGCTGGATCCTCTGGATTTGTTGGAGTCTTTTCGCCGCCGCCGTCGACAAGCCTACAGCAGGACTGCTTTGAGGACGCCGCCTTCGATCGCCCTTCTGCTAAGCCATCCGGCGCGCACCATCTATATCCTTTTTCAAAGCTATCAGTGTTCGCCCCCGCGACACTTTTTCTAAAAGAGTCAAATTTCTCAAGGCGTTGTTTCAAATGCCTTCCTGCGCCTCGTGTCGAGGCCCTCTTCAGGACGGGGATCGTCACATCATCTGCGCCCGCTGCTTGGGACCGGACCACGCAGAGGCTGCCCTTACTCGAGGCGGATGTCAAGAGTGTGACGCCCTGGGCCTCACCGAGCTGCGCGCTCGCTTCGCCGTTTTCACCGCGAAAGAGCCCACCTCTTCCGTGCTGCCATCTCCTCTAGTCGAGCCGCGAAAGAAAAAACGCCGCTCACAGAGGCCGCCGGAGCACGCGGTTTACAGTGATGTCACGCCGGGCCAATCCCCGCGTGCTTCACCACCACCCGAAGACTCCCCGCCGCCAGTCCAGTTCACACAGGCGGACCAGCACCCCTCCAGCGGAGCGATGGGGCTCGTCTCGTTTGGCGCGTCAGGGGATGACGATGATAAGGATGACAGTTTTTCCTGTGATGCTGCATCCGACGATTGGCCGGGCTCGTCCTTCGACCCCGCGCCATCGACATTAGCGGGCACGAGCGCGGGCTCCAGCATGGACTCTGAGATCGTCCGCATTCTCTCTAAGGCCGTGGAAGACCTCGGGCTCGATTGGTCTTCCCCGGAAGAACCCGCCCGCAGCCGACTGGACGAGTGGTTCCTGCAGGGGCGCCGACAGGCCCCTCGACAAAGACCCTCCCCCTTCTTCCCGGAAGTTCACGACGAACTCACGAAGTCGTGGAAAGCCCCGCACTCCGCTCGCCTGAAACCTTCTTTTTCTTTGTCGCTCTCCTCTGTGGACGGCGCAAAAGAAAGAGGCTATGAGGGGACTCCGCCCCTCGAGGAAGCTGTGGCCAATCATCTGTGTCCACCCTCCAACGCTGGATGGAAAGCTAAAGCTTCTCATCCCTCGAAGCCTTGCCGATCTACTTCAGCTCTCGCCGGTCGCGCATACGCCGCCGCCGGCCAAGCTGCATCAGCGCTTCACTCTATGGCTGTCCTCCAGGTATTTCAAGCCAAACTTCTCCGCAGTATGGACGAGTCTGGACCCGATCCTGAGGCATTTAAGGACCTACGCAGCGCCACTGACATAGTGCTGCGAGCTACAAAAGCCACCGCCCAATCAATCGGCCGTGCTATGGCTAACCTGACTGTCCTTGAGAGCCATCTGTGGCTGACGCTAACAGAAATGAAGGATGCAGATAAGGCGTCATTTCTCGACGCGCCTATCTCCCAAAGCGGCCTGTTTGGACCAGCGGTGAAGGAGTTCGCCGAGCGCTTCACCGAAGCCCGTAAGGACTCACAGGCTATGCGTCACTTCCTGCCCAAGCGATCTAGCTCATCGCAGAGCCGCCAACGGCCGCCTCAGCAGCAGCGAGCTAAGACGGCGCCCCCCGTTTCTCAGCCCAAACCTGAAACGGATTTTCGACGCCGCTCGCGCTCCGCCAACAGGAAACAGCCGCCCGAGCGACGGGGACCTCGGCCCAGGATTGTGCTGAACCCAGAGCCTCGTAAGTCCTCCTAGCTACAGGGAGGAAAAGGGAGAGCGCGTGTCTCGCAAGAGCCGGACCGTTCTCTCCAAAACGTTTAAAGCATTACCCAGTCCCCTTACAGGCGGCTGGAAATGTCTATACAGCAGCCAATGTGCCAGCCACACAGCTCGCCCACCTGCAAACAAACGCCGTTTTTACGGCGACACACAGAAATCACATAAAGAGCTATTTTCTGCCTGTGTCATTAAAGGGTCACGTGTCCACACCAAAGTGCGCATTCCCACATATCAAAACTGTAAACTCAGTGCCAAATGTTTTCCCAGCTCAGGCTGGACGCCCCATAAATGTAGATTGTGTGCCAACTGTTACGTATGCACCACTACACACAAGCACTGTTCCCACAGTTATAAACACTTCCCCAGTAAAAGCGGGAAGTTGTATAAGAGTAGCGCGTGTGCCCGCTGTTATGCACGCACCCCATCTCACAAACACTGTTTATATGGCCAAAAACCTCCCGCCACGAGCGGGAAGTTTTATGAAAGTGGCGCGCGTGCCTACCACAGTCTATGCACCCCCACCCATAAGCACTATACACACAGTGTTAAACATTTCCCCATCTCACTCTGTGAGCGTTACAGCGAGCGTGCCTGTAATCTCACACGCACCCCTGCACTCGGCATTCAACAAAGCTGCTCAGCGCGCGCCCGCGCCGCTGACAGCTGTGAGCTCGGTATTTACACAGAACGATTCGCTGGCGGGAGCCATACGTCACTGCGACACGCCCCCGGCCAGCATTCAGCCCATATCTGTGCGAGCGAAAGCTTGGGAAAATATCCCCGACATGCCGAAATGGGTTTTGAACATAATAAAACACGGTTACTCGCTCCAATTCGCTCGCAGACCGCCCCGCTTCACAGCAGTGGTAGAGACGAAAGTGAGAAAAGATGTTTCACATGTTCTACGCACCGAGATGCTCAAACTGATAGAGAAAGGCGCTATAGAAACAGTGCCCCCCTCTATGAGCGAGGCAGGTTTTTACAGCCGCTATTTTCTCGTCCTGAAAAAGGATGGCGGTCTCCGCCCCATCCTAGATCTCAGACATCTGAACAAAGCTTTAATGATTCGCTCGTTCAGAATGTTAACAACCAAGCATATCCTCGCGCAAGTTCGCCCGGGGGATTGGTTTCTGTCAGTGGATCTGAAAGACGCTTACTTTCACATTCCAATAGCGCCTCATCACAGGCCATTTCTGAGATTCGCTTTCGAGGGACAGTCATACCAGTACACAGTACTACCATTCGGCCTGTCACTGGCACCCCGTACATTTACGAAATGTATGGATGCAGCACTTTCCCCCCTGAGACAGCGGGGAGTGCGAATACTGAATTATCTCGACGATTGGCTAATCCTAGCACAATCAGAGAGCCAGTTAGTGACACACAGGTCTTGGATTATCAGTCATCTAGAGTGCCTGGGTCTAAAAATAAATTTTGCAAAGAGCATGCTATCCCCCAGCCAGAATATTTCTTTTCTGGGAATAGTGCTAGACTCAGTGCAGATGACGGCGCGCCTCTCATCAGAGCGCGCGCTCACTATCCGGCGCCTTGCAACATCGTTCAGAGCGGGTGCGCGCGCCCCCGTCAAGCGATTTCAGAGGATGCTCGGTCTCATGGCCTCAGCATCAGCTGTACTCCAGCTAGGATTGTTGCACATGCGTCCTCTCCAACGCTGGCTCAAAAGCCGTGTCCCCACTCACACGTGGCGCTCAGGCCACTTTTTAATCAGAGCAAATCACGGCTGCATAAAAGCCCTGACGCCCTGGAAAGCTGTCGACTGGTATCAGTCCGGTGTGAGTTTGGGCGTGAACACAAGGAGAAAAATGATCACGACAGATGCCTCCAAAATAGGCTGGGGGGCCCTTTACGAGGGCAGGCCTGTCTCCGGCTTGTGGTCAAACCCGGAGAAGCGCCTACATATAAACTGTCTGGAATTGAAAGCGGTCGCTTTGGCTCTCAGAGCCCTGCTCCCGTACCTGAAGGACGAGCACGTTCTAGTCCGAACGGACAACATGACGGTAGTCTCGCATATAAATCGTCAGGGTGGACTCAGATCGAGCTCCCTGCACTCGATGGCCAGGGAGCTCCTCCTATGGTCCCAGCGCAACCTGCGCTCACTGAGAGCAGCGCATGTGCCAGGCGTTCTGAACCAGGGAGCGGACATGCTGTCCAGAGACAAAGTTCTCCCAGGAGAATGGTCTCTCCACCCCCTGACGATTCAGTGGTTATGGCAAACCTTTGGCAGAGCAGAGGTCGACCTCTTTGCCTCCAAGGAAAATGCGCACTGCCCTCTCTTCTTTTCAAAGAGCACAGACGCGCTCGCCCAAGTCTGGCCGAGCCGCCCGCTGTACGCCTTCCCTCCGGTCGCGATGCTACCTCAGGTCATCAGTCGGATCAGGGAGGAGAAATGTGCAGTGCTCCTGGTAGCCCCACTCTGGAAGAACCAGACGTGGTTTCCAGAACTGATGCAGATGATGCAATCTGCCCCATGGCCGATTCCACTGAGGCTAGATCTCCTCAGGCAGGCCGACGGGATGATCCTCCATCCCCGCCCCGATCTGTGGGCCCTCCATGCGTGGCCCCTCAACGGATTCCCGGGAACCTCCCCAGTGGAGTGTTGAGAACCATCACTGAGGCGCGAGCGCCCTCTACGAGGCGCTTATATGCCCAGAAATGGAAGGTGTTCAGTGACTGGTGTAAACCCAGGAACCTGAACCCTGAGACATGCGAAGTACCGAGTGTGCTCGTTTTCTTACAAGAGCTGTTGGAGGCAGGCCGCACCCCCTCCACGCTCAAAGTATATGTGGCTGCCATAGCGGCATCACATGAACCGGTCGAAGGACGCACACTAGGGAAAAACTACCTAGTTGTTCGTTTCCTGAGGGGCGCCAGGAGGATGAATCCCCCACGCCCCCCCTCGGTGCCGATTTGGGACCTGGCCACGGTCCTGGACGCACTTAAGCGTGCCCCGTTCGAACCCCTCCGAACTGTGCACCTTAAACAGCTCTCGCTCAAAACTGCTCTCTTGCTGGCTCTCGCCTCGGTCAAGAGAGTGGGCGATCTGCACGCGCTGTCTTCAAGCGCTAACTGCCTGGAGTTTGGACCTAACGACAGCAGGGTTGTCCTCAGGCCAAAACACGGGTATATTCCTAAGGTGCTCTCTACTCCTTTCAGAGCACAGGTGATATCTTTGGCCGCGCTATCGTCCCCAGCAGACGAAAGTGACGCTAATTTACTCTGCCCGGTCAGGGCACTCAGAGTATATTTGGAACGCTCTGCCCTGTTCAGACAGACAGAGCAGTTGTTCGTATGCTTTGGCGGCCGCACTAAAGGTCTGGCTGTGTCAAAGCAAAGAATATCGCGCTGGATAGTTGATGCTATAGCGCTGGCTTATGAAGCCAAGGGCCTTCAGTGCCCCTTGGGCATCAGAGCTCACTCTACGAGAGGCATGGCCTCCTCGTGGGCGTGGTCGAGTGGGATACCCATTCAAGATATTTGTGCGGCTGCAGGCTGGGCCTCACCGTCCACATTTATCAGGTTTTATAACCTACAGGTCCCCTCATTGCATTCTAACATACTGTCGGTCTAACCATCATAGGCTGGGGTGTGTACATGCTGAGCATTGTCTCCTCCCTCATAGAATCACATCTTGAAACTGATGTGGAGGATTTTTCATACATGACAGTACATGAAAATGTGCTTGTGTGTGTCTCTGGACGCCCATCGGGCCGTTCCACGTTGTCCTTTATAAAACCCGCCTTCGGCTGGCTCGTTGGATAATTACTTTGCTCAAAGGCTCAGGCTCCGGCCTCCGGCTTAATAGAAGCGAAGTCAGCACGCACGGCGTTTTACATGGCGTTCCCATTGCGTAAGCTTACGCAATAGGAGGAACCTCTCGAAAGGGAACGACTCGGTTACTAACGTAACCTCGGTTCCCTGAGAGGAGGGAACGAGTATTGCGTAATCTGCCGTGCTTGTGCTTGGTCAGTTTGCTTCAGTCGAATTGAACCTGAAGAACTCAGACGACGGGGCGCCCAATATATAGCCCTTGGCCACGCCCATCTCGGCGGGTTCTGACGCGCGTGGGCGCGAAGCACGCTCATTGGAAGCGGGTTCAGAGTCGCCCCGTCATTGGTTCGTGCAAGTTGCCGCAGCACAGCCAATGACCGAGCTGCCTCGCTCATTGCTGTATGCTGTGCAGCTGCAATGCGTTTTACATAAAGACTTCAATATTTCTCGAGAAAAGGAGTTTTCCCATAGCGTAAGCTTACGCAATACTCGTTCCCTCCTCTCAGGGAACCGAGGTTACGTTAGCAACCGAGTCGTTTTTTTGCAAGAAACCCACTCAGCTGAGGCTGACACAAAATTTTGGAAACTGCAATGGGGAGACTCTATCTTTTTCAGTCATGGAACGTCACATTCGGCAGGAGTTATGATTTTATTAAATAGATTTCCTGGGAAAATTATTGACCATAAAAGTGACTCTACCGGCTATTGGTTAATGGTCGCAACAGAAATTAATGGTATAAACTACATTTTACTATGTGTGTATGGTTATAACAAAAGAGCACAGAACAAAAATCTCTTCTCATCCTTAAGTAATTGCTTAGAAGAATGGAAAATACTTTTCTCAACGGATAGAGTAATAATTGGGGGACATTTTAACCTGGCCCCTGATCTTTGGTTAGACCGTATTCCATCAAAGAGACACTGCCACACATTTGATGAAACAATAGTTGAATTGATCACAAAGGCCAATCTAATAGATTATTGGAGAATGAAAAACCCACTCAGAAAACAATTTACCTGGTTTAACTCATCTAATAATGGCCAGTGCTCAAGATTGGATTATTGGTTAATCTCAGACAATCTAATTAATGAGGTAAATAGATGTGAAATCTCAGCATCACCCCTAACTGATCACTGTGTAATATTTTTGACTCTTTCTCCGGATGGAAGAGAGAATAACATTAACTCCATATGGAAATTTAACAATACCCTTTTGGAAGATACTGAGTTTTGTAATGTAGTTAAACAACTGGTTAAAGAAGTAGGTGAATTGGAAATGTGTTTTCTGAGTAAATGGGAATGGTTCAAGTTCAAAGTTAGACAAATTGCTATTAGGACAAGTAAGCAAGCATCAACACTTAAAAAGATAAGACAAAGGGACATCATCAGTCACATTAATACGCTATGCTGTAAAGATGATTTGACAATGGAAGAGCAGACTGAATTAAACAATCTACAGTCCCATCTTGATAATATATATCTGGAAAAGGCCAAGGGAGCATTTATTCGTTCAAGAGCTCGTTGGATTGAAGAAGGGGAAAAAAACTCTTCTTATTTTTTTAGTCTGGAAAAACAAAGACAGACGAAAAAAAAAAAATTGAAGTTAAATTGCAATGACATTATTGTTGAAAATCAAGAAGAAGTAAACGAAAAAATTAACGCTTTTTATAGTAATTTGTATAAATCCCTTTTTTCTAAAGAAGATTGTTGTTTATTCCTAAATGAGATTCAGGGGTTTAAAAAGACAATGGATGATAACTTTAAACAACTTATGGAAGATGAGCTAAGAATTGAGGAGCTAGACTTGGCAGTTCGACAGATGTCTAAGGGGAAATCACCTGGAATAGATGGGATAACTGTGGAGTTTTTATCTTTTTTTTGGAGTGATATCAGGGAAATGCTCTATAATGCCTATTTAGATTGTATCTCAAAAGGGAATCTTTCTCCCACTATGAAACATGGTCTCATCACTCTAATTCCCAAACCTAACAAAGATAATCTTTTATTGGATAATTGGAGACCAATTACCTTGTTATGTAACGATTATAAATTACTGGCACTTGTCTATGCCAATCGTCTGAATGAGGGATTATCACATATTATTGATGAGTGTCAATCAGCTTTCATGAGGGGCAGAAATATACATAATCATACCAGATTGTTACTAGATATGCTTGACTATCGAGATCTCATTGATACGGATGCCTTAATTTTATTTCTCGATTTTTATAAGGCATTTGACACTGTTGAACATGCCTTTTTATTTGAAATCTTAGATTTTTTAGGTTTTGGGAACAATTTTTGTAAAATAATTAAGATGTTTTATACTGACATATATAGTTCTGTGTCCCTGAATCCTGGTATGACTCCTAGATTTGAGGTGCTCCGCGGTATTAGACAAGGGTGCCCGATTTCTCCCAAACTGTTTATTCTAGCCACCCCATGCTCATTAATCACAACCCCAATTTGCATGGGATCTCAATATTTGATAAGGAATTTAAAATTAGTCAATTTGCAGATGACACAGCAATCCTTTTAAGGAATAAATTCATGGTTGATGTTGCCCTTGATTCAGTCTCGATTTTCTCTAAAGCTTCAGGATTAACCCTCAATATTAAAAAATGTGAGCTACTTCCCATTCACTCATCAACGGATTCCATCATCTCTTCAATCGAGGTTAAATCTGAAGTGAAATATCTAGGAATAGTTTTATCTAAAAATGCCATCAGAAGGGAAGATGTTAATTTTTCTGACCGATTAATGGATATGAAGAAATCTCTGAGTCGCTGGCTTACCAGAGACCTCACTATTTTTGGTAGAGTTACTCTATCTAAAACAGAAGGTATTTCCAAAGTAATTTATCCATGTCATTCCCTGTATGTTTCTTCTGGTAATATTAAGAAAGCCAACTCAATTATTTTCCAATTCCTGTGGAAAAATAAAACCCATTATATTAAGAAATCACAGCTCGTTAAAGAGTATGATATGGGTGGTATCAAAGCCTTGGACTTTGAATCAATGTTTGGAACCTTTAAGATTAACTGGTTGAAAACATATCTATCACAACCAGATTCTATGTGGTTTCACATACCTAGGCATCTATTTAAAAAAGTAGGGGGGCTTGATTTTCTTTTGCAATGTGATTTTGAGGTGACCAAAATTCCGGTTAAATTATCAAAATTCCACAAACAAATTCTCCAATATTGGAAAATGATATTCACCCATAACTTTTCTCCGCATGGATCCACCTTATGGAACAACAGAGTCATTATAATCAATAGGAAATCATTGTTCAGGTTTGATTGGTATGAAAAGGGCATTGTGTTTGTGAATGATGTTATAGATGATAATGGTAACTTTTTGGAATATAAAGCTTTCTTAGACAAATATAATTTAAACTGCACATATAGAGAATACAATAAGATTTGTAAAGCAATACCTGTACCTTTATTACAGTTAATTCAGAACACATTGTTATATACAACAATAAGACCCTTACCAACTTTACCAAATATAGTTATTAATGATTGTACTTTAGTTGACAAAAAATGTAATAATAAATATATTAATGATGCTTTAAAATCTAAATTTTTTTTTGATTATAACAGAGGATTGTGTGTACAGATTCCAAATATGGCTGCATTGTCCATAGAAAAAAAACATTTTAAATTCATTAAATGGCCCATTTTCCCAAAAGTCAAGGAGACTCACTTTAAAATAATATATAAAATATATCCGGTCGCTGACTTTCTTAGAAAAAGATTTAAATTTGATGTAGACCCTTGTGTATTTTGTGAGATGGCTGATGAGACTCTGGAACACCTTTTTTTTTTTTGCCCCGTGTCCAACAGCTTTTGGTCCGAGCTACATAATTGGCTGTCACTTAAGATTGATAATATCCCTACTCTCATCTTGCCACACATCCTCTTTTATATGGATAATGTAGATTCATCAGTATCAGATTTAGTCAATATGATTATTCTTATGGGTAAATATCATATTCATTGCAGTAAGTGGAGATGTTCTAAGCCTTCCTTTGTTTGGTTTATAAATGATTTTAAATTGTTTTTTTACCTCACTGAAAAAGATAAAATCTACTAAAATCGCAAGAATAATGTGTAGAGACATATCTAGGAAATTACTTTTTTGATTAATCTCCCCTTGTGTGCCGCTCCAAAAGTTATTTTTATTTTCTTTAGCCTTTTTTTGCTTTTGACTTGTGTATTTTGAAATAGCTCCCCCCTTTTTTGGTTTGTTTTTATTGTTTTCTGCTTGGTTAATACTTTTGTATATTGACAACATTTGTATATACCCATGTATATTTTCCTTTCCCTACAAGAGTTTGTATGTTGATATTTTTGTAAAAAAAAAAAAAAAAAAAAACAAAAAAAAAAACACTACGCATCGATTTGTCTTTCCTTTGTGCTTTGAACTTTTCAATGCGGACTCGACGCGCTGTGACTCCGTGTTGCTTCAAGCACATCATTCTGCGCTCGGGATGCGCATAAGCGATGTGTGCCGCACTGTATTGGAGTCTTTCATAATCATATCATACTACTTTTGCGCAATGAAAGATTATTAATAGCCTTTCTTGTTCTGTCCTATCTATCATATGTTGCTGCCTCATTAAACAGCTGTGCTATACATTTAAAACATGTCTCAATTTTATAGTAGCCTATATAGGCTATATATAATAATTTATCTTTTAGATTTTTGTTATCTTGTTTTTCATGAATGTATTTTACAACAATACAAAGAGCAATTTGTAACGTTTGACCAGATTTAGTGTTACACTTATTGTCTCTTATTTGTTCCCCTAATTTTTTTTCACTAAATGTTCAGATTTTATACAATTATTGTGCACTCGTGATTTTTCTAGACTAAATTTTACTGCTGAATTATCCACTAATCTAGTTTATAATAGCATTTTTGTCACAGATTATGATCATATATTTTTTGGATTTGTTGTTTTTCTTTAATAAAATTAAGTTGTCTGTATATTAAGTAGATTGTGTGTTGAACTGATAATCACTCTTTTGTCTGTTAAACACAGAGTTATAGAAATTTTACTTGATATAAAAAAAAAACTGCACTGGTATCGGATTGGTATCGGTATCGGCCAATACTCAGAATTTTGGTATCGGATCGGATCGGTTTTGAAAAAGCGGTATCGTTGCATCCCTAATTTTTATAACCGGAGTTCTCTTACGAGAGGTTCTCTCGTACTGCGTAATATCTTACGCTAGGGGAAAACCTCTTTTCCACGAGATATTGATGCCAGAAAAATTATCCTTAATTTTGAATTAATGTAAAACGTGTTGCGGCAGCATACAGACATAGGCAAAGGTGGCTTGCGTGCCTATTGGCTGTCCTGCGGCAACTGCAGCAGCCTTTGGTGACGGTTCGCAGGGGGCGCTTCGCGCCCAGCGCGAAACAACGGTGTTCATTTCTACACACAAACACACACAGTATCAATTGTGCATTAAATGTAGTGAATGTGCCCACAAACACTACACACTGCATGTACCACGGTTTCTGTAAAACGAAACCAACACAAGTCTTCCTAGCCTCCTAGGAAAACAACGGTGTTTAAGTCTCGCCGTGGCCAGACTCCCACCGAAACTTTTCGCTCGTTCAGTTCCAGAAAATGCAACTGTTCCAGTGTATTTTGCAGTAAGCAAGCTGGTACCACGGCCTGCTTGCCTGCACACAAATGCCGTTTCCACGGTGACCCAGATAAATCACAGAAGCAGTGTATTTTCTGGTATTCCGGCCACAGCCGATGGTGTTATGAGTGTAATAAAAATGCCCACAGCCCAGTGTTAATTTCTACACACAAACACAGCCCGCCACAGTGTAGGGCTTGCACAAATAAAATCGACTCATGTCAATTGTGCATTAAATGTAGTGAACGTGCCCACGACTCAGTGCCCACAAACACTACACACCACATGTCCCACGGTTTCTGAACGAAAAAACGAAACCAACACACATACAGTCAGCTCTGGCCGACGGTGTTTTCAGTGCAGTAAATGTGCCCGCTGTCCCGCGCCCACATTCACTCACAGACATATTAAGCCCCACGGGGCTCGCCCCGCTCGCTCTCCCTCAGCAAACTGCTATAAGGGAAACGAGCACAGCCAGGCTGCCCGCCGCGATCGGCGCGCCCCCTGCCTTACAGCACAGCACACCAGAGCTCCCTTGTCGCCACTATGTCGCGACCAGAGCCCAGATCTCATTCTACAATTTCTACCCCTAGCTATTCATGCAAACGCGTGGGCACAGCTTCCCGGGGTATCAGAATGGGTGCTGAACACTATAAAAAGAGGCTATTTGCTACAGTTCGCTCGCCGCCCCCGCCGCTACACGGCGCGCGTCGAATCTACGGTAAAAACCGAAGTAGCCCATCTACTTCGAGCCGAAAAAGCGACCCTATTGAGCAAAGGGGCAATAGAGCCTTTATCTCAAGCTCAGAGTGAAGGGTGTCTGTACAGCAGATATTTTCTGGTACCGCAAAAAGAGGGGGGTATCAGACTCATTCTAGATCTAAGACAGCTGAACAAAGTGCTTATGAAACGCCAGTTCAGAATGCTCACAACCAGGAAAATCCTCGTGCAAATTCACCAAGGGGACTGGTTTATGTCAATAGATCTGAAGGATGCCTACTTCCAGATACAAGTAGCGTCACGTCACAGGCGATTCTTGAGATTCGCCTTCGAGGGCCAGGCATGTCAATACACAGTCCTAACGTTCGGCCTGTCTCTTGCACCCCGTACATTTACAATGTGCATGGACGCGGCTCTCGCACCCCTGAGACTTCGGGGCATGTGAGTTTTGAACTACTTGGACGATTGGCTGATTCTAGCTCGATCTCATTCAGAGCTCATAGAACACAGGGCCATATTACTCGAGCACCCTGAGAATCTGGGTCTCAGTCAATTGCATGCGCCTACTGCAGTTATGGCTAATAGCACGAGTACCGCCTCGAGCTTGGGCGTCCGGTCTGTTTCGCCTCAAGGTCGATCAGAAATGCGTCACAGCTCTGATACCTTGGAGAGCGACCGACTGGTACCAGTCAGGTGTAAGCCTGGGGACTTCCACGAGTGTGCAGGTGGTGTCCACGGACGCCTCCACCTCGGGATGGGGAGCGCTGCACGAGGGCAGACCGTTCTTTGGCCTGTGGTCAGAACGAGAGAAGCTCCTACACATAAACTGTCTGGAAATGATTGCAGTCGACAATGCGCTGAGGTGCTTTTGTCCCCGAATAAAAGGAAACCACGTCTTAGTCCGCTCGGACAACATGTCGGTGGTGGCCTACATAAATCACCAGGGCGGCGTCAGATCCTGAAACTTTTCCAGGCTGACAGAACGCCTCCTGGTCTGGGCTCAGCACAATCTGCGCTCACTGGCCCTCATTTATCATTCTTGCGTAGAAACGGGTGTATATGTTGGCGTTGGATTATGCTTACACTCCTCTCACCGCCTGATTTATGAAGCTGTGCGTACCTTTGAAATCCAGGTGTACGCAATACCTGCCCTTGATAAATCCCGCGGCTGAAAACGATCGTCATTAGAATAGCACGCCCCTATATATTCAAGTCTCCGCTTCCCCCACGCCCTCATTTTACGCCATGGACACACGGAAGACGGCACAGAAGAGATACTTCTCTGACGTGGAGCCGAAATGACCTATCACAATGCATTGTTTTACAGCACGTCTTTTGAATTAGCATTCAATTTCGAATCACGTTACATGTATTGGGGTGTACAATAGTGATGATGATGATGTGATGTGGAGTACTATTCATTCACATTAATAATTGCATGACAATTTGTAATATTCTTCTTATTATTAGTATGATTTGTATTATTAATGACGCTTATTGTTATTTAGAAGAAGAATGTCATTATTATTATTTACATTATTATTATTATTATTTAAAAGAAGAAGAATGTATTTTTTATTATTTTGTCAGTCTGAATTATTTTTTGGTCATTGAAAGCCTTTTTTTACCGAACCCAGTCCGTGCGCACCTGCCGGGCCAAACCCTGAAACGTCATGGTAAAGCGCACAGGCTCGCAACTGAAGGAATACATATGGCTACAAATCAAATGCTTTGGTAAAGTCACACAAATTAAACACTGAAGTCCATGTTGCACAAAAATAAACACTGAAGTTTATAATTACTATGTTGTTGTTTTTTTGTTTTACAGTGGGTCATAATATATAATATCTTTTAGGGGCGGTTTCCCGGACAGGGTTTAAATTAAGCCTGGAGTAGGCCTTAATCTAGAATAGTTAATCGTGTCTTAAAAAATGGCTTTCTGTAACACAGATTAAGTACAGATTAGTTACACTTGGACTATGGAGTCCTGAACTAAAATAAATCAGATTAAATTAAAACCAACTGTGCTAATCTGAATTAGCATGACAGAGGTTGCCTATAAAACATGGAATGAACCAGGAAAAGCTTAAAATTGCATGGAACTGAGAAGCAAATCCAAGGAAAACAATGGCAATCAAAAAACATTTACTAACAAGAGACAATTATTTTTAAGCAAGCTAAATAATCTGCACACACCAGCTATGGAATAAAAGAAAAGAAATGCCGGGAAATCTGTTTGTTTGTATATATATATATATATATACAAATAAAATCAACAATGTACAACTAGAATCAATGGTGTTCTTTAAAAATGAATGGTTTTCATTTAAAATGAATTATTCAAACAACTCGATAATTAATGCTTCTTGTTTATTCCTGTGGTGTACACAACAAACTTACTAAAACATCTCTTTACACATGTGGTGTTCAAATTTGACAGTCTAGAAGCAATACTTTCAACTAGAGTACTACCATGGTTGCTTTATTAATTATACAACTAGAATTCTTGGTAGCAGGTCCTCGGTCCAAGCACAGGCTCAACAATTCACCACAATGGTAACCCCCCAAAATACTAACATAACATAAACGTTTAAATATCAACATAATAATAGAACATTAAACATTAACAAGTCTCTCCGTTTTCTCATCTTACTAAAATAATTGCATAAAATATCACTTTATTTGAAAATTTACATTTCAGCCCTGTGCAAAGCATGATGGGAAGTCAATATCCTGTATGACTGGGTTATTAGATTGAAACAGATTTCAAAATGAAAACATCAAGTGAAGTCAAAGAGTGACCATTTCAAGTCAGTTTAACATGAACTAATCACATTTGAACAAGAAACCCGATACAATGGTGTTAAAACAAAATTACATGTTTAAATTATATATTAATATATGTACTGTATGTGTGTATCCAAGTAATGCAGGTGTCTTCTTTGAAACACAAAGTTAATCTGAAGTTAAACCTGCCTCTTGGTAGGTTTAATTTAAGACTCAATTTAGTCCTGGAGTAACTGTAGTCTTCCTTCAGGAAATCAGTTTATTAAACTCTGGACTAAACTAAATCTAGGACTATTTAAAGCCATGACAGAGAAAGCAGATTTCTGTTAATCTGGTTTAAAGGGCCATTTTATTCTAGGACTAGGCTTAATCTCTGTCCGGGAAACCGCCCCTAAGTTTGTCAGTGCGTTTTGTGGTGTTAGGAATTGTTTTTCTGCGCATTTCCGCACTAACTCAAAACGTGCGTACACCACCTCCTGAGCTGGTGTAGGATTTGAGTGTGCCCTACGCCACCGTCCATATTGATAAATCTCAAAGTCACCGTGGTTTTGGGTGTACGCCAGGTGTACGCTGGAAATTTGGTGTACGCACTTTTGATAAATGAGGGCCACTGAGAGCAGCATATGTGCCTGGTCGCCTGAATTTGGGGCCAGACAGACTGTCCAGAAACAATGTTCCAGCAGGAGAATGGTCTCTGCACCCGCAGACGGTCCTTCTGCTGTGGGAGACATTCGGCAGAGTGCAGGTAGACCTATTTGCGTCCTGAGAGAACGCTCACTGTCCGAAGTTTTTCTCCAAGAGCAGGGATCCGTTGGCCCACGTCTGGCCCCACTGCCCGCTCTATGCTTTTCCCCAAGTTTTGCTCCTGCCTCAGGTGCTGGAACGAATCAGGGAAAACGGATGCTCAGTGCTCCTTGTGGCTCCGCTCTGGACGAACCAAGCTTGGTTCCCAGTCCTGATGCAGTTGACGAGCACTGCCCCATGGCCAATACCGAAGAGGAAAGACCTCCTCTCTCAGGCATGGGCCATCAACGGGTACCCGCAAACCTCCCAGAGGGAGTATTAAACACGATCACACAGGCTAGGGCGCCGTCTACTAGACGACTCTATGCCTCGAAATGGTCAGTGTTTGCTGGCTGGTGCAGAGCCTGAGGCTTTTCACCCCCAGACTGCGGGATTACGGAAGTGCTTTCCTTCCTTCAGGAGCTGCTGGATAAGGGTAGAACCCCATCCACGCTCAAAGTTTATGTGGCGGCTATAGCTGCGTTTACAAAACCCGCGACTGGCCAGTCACTTGGGAAAAATGATCTGGTCATCCGCTTCCTAAAAGGAGCTAAGAGACTAAATCCTCCAATCCCCATGTGGGACCTTTCCACGGTTCTGGAAGCCATGAAATGTCCCCCGTTTGAGCCGATCCATCCGTCGGACATGAAACACCTGTCGTTCAAGACAGCGTTTCTTATGGCTCTCGCTTCAGTGAAGTGCATAGGGGATTTGCAAGCGCTCTCAGTGAGGGCGACGTGTTTGGAATTTGGGCCAAATGACTCGAAAGTCATACACAAACCAAGACACGGATATGTGCCTAAATCCCTCAACACACCGTTTAGGGCCCAGGTTATTTCCCTGTCCGCCCTGCTGGTTTATAACGAGGAGATGGACGCGAGCTTCCTTTGCCCAGTCAGAGCATTAAGAGCTTATGTGTCTCGCTCGTCCGTTTTCAGACAGACTGAGCAGCTTTTCGTTTCGTTCAGCGGCCGTGCTAAGGGACTAGCCGTGTCGAAACAGAGCCTATCCAGATGGATAGTTGACACCATAGCGCTGGCATACACGTCGAAAGGCCTTAAATGCCCTTTAGGTGTTAGAGCGCACTCCACAAGAGGCATGGCCTCGTCGTGGGCTTGGTCTAGCGGGATTACCTTACAAGATATTAAAATTACCCCATGGGCAAAAGTAAGACCCATACTGTTACACAGTTCAGGCCGATTGTTTTCACCCTGACTGTGTGAAACACTGCAACAGTGATTAGCTCCCTTTGGATGCTAGCTTATTGGGAATGACGCTGTTAGCCTCTCTTCTCAGACTCTCTGTGAGTCCCTGGTGATTGTGCACTATATGAGCCCCGGGCACCTGCCCTTGGGACTTTGGTGTTGGATCCCAGCCCGCACGGCGTTTTACACTGTGTTCCCCTAGCGTAAGATATTACGCAGTACGAGAGAACCTCTCATAAGAGAACGTACTCGGTTACTAACGTAACCTCGGTTCTCTCTAGAAGAGGAAACGAGTACTGCGTATCTTGCCGTGCCTGCAACACACTCTGGTTCGCTTCGGCGATGAAAAACCAGTGATATCAGCCCATCGAGCTATATTTATAGGGCTAGGCCACGCCTACTTCGACGGGAAGGTGACGCAGTGGGCGCAAAGCGCCCCCATTGGACCGTCACCAAAGGGCCTCTCTCGATAGTCTGCTGCAGTTGCCGCAGGACAGCCAATAGGCACGCAAGCCACCTTTGCCTATGTCTGTATGCTGCCGCAACGCGTTTTACATTAATTCAAAATTAAGGATAATTTTTCTGGCATCAATATCTCGTGGAAAAGAGGTTTACCCCTAGCGTAAGATATTACGCAGTACTCGTTTCCTCTTCTAGAGAGAACCTAGGTTACGTTAGTAACAGAGTACGTTTTTCCTCCTGCATTTAAAAAAAAAAATGCCGTCCACATGAAAACGCAAAAACACGCTATCAAGCGCTGTCAAGAGCATGCCACACCAGCAGGCAGCGATATAACCCTAACCGTAAAGCCACGTTGGCCAATCAGAAGCCTAACAAAAAGTTATTACAGGTTCCGGTAGGCGGATAACAGCGCAGCGCGGGCGGACACAAGGCTAAAACCCTGGTTTTGCTGTCTACACGACAACACTGTAACCGGCGTTTCTGAAAATCCTCACCCTGGCAGGGGTTTTCAAAAATGTTCGGTTTCAGTGTCCTGATACTGCGTTTCCGTTTGGACGAACAGCCAAACCGCGTAAAAAAAAGTCACGGTTATAAAAATACCCGTGTCCGTGTGGACAAGGCCTTAGTGTTCAGGTTTTGACACTCATTGATTACTAGAATATTAATTATTTTTGTTATTTCCTTTATTTGTATAAACGTTTTTTTCCTTGTTTTGCAGATATGTGAATGTGGACCTGCACAGATTGCGATATATCAGTGGGAAGTAGGTACGAGTTACTAAAACATTTGAGATTAATTCATGGTCATTATGGGCGCAAATGTAGATATCCTTGTACATACACAGACTGCCCATGTACGTTCACATCATGGAAGAGTCTAATCACACTTATAAAGCCCATGCAAAAAAAGCTACTCGAAAGTCATCTGATTTATCTAATTTCCAGTGTCAGCTTTGTAAATGTAAGGAATTATCAACAGAAAGAGAGTATTTCCGTCATATTCGTGCTCTTCTGAAGCGACATGAGACTGTGCCTTGTGCATTTGCAGGATGTACATTTCAAACTAATGTGTACGGCACTTATAACTCACACAGAAACAGGAAACACAGCAGTTAAACCTTAAACGTTATTACGTTTACTGATAACTTGACAGAGCCCTCAGAAAGTTGTGCTACTGATGAGGTTGCTGTTTTTACAGAAGAATTAGAAAATTTAGACTATGATACACTTTCAGATACAGCAAATTATAGTGAAATTGTTGAGGACCTGCCCAAATTAATAGAGCAGAGAGTTGCTTCCATCTTATTAAGACTCGAAAATATTTCACATGTTCCATCTGTGGCTGTTGATGAAGTTTTGGATGAAATTAAATACTGAGCTCTGCATCTGTACCTGTGACCAAAGGTATTATTTCTGGTGTATTCTCTAAACACAATTTGCAGATTGATGATGTGACAATTGGTGAGCTGCTGTTGTGTGCGAATTAAATCCATTAGGTAAAGCTATAGGTAAGAAAGGTCCTCTGGCTACAGCCTTCAAGTGAAAGCAATATTACAAAGAACATTTCCGTGTTGTGGAGCCTGTTGAGTTTATTCTGGATGCAAAAAAGAAAAGGCCCTTTCAGTACGTTCCTTTACTCCAGTCCTTGCTGCAGATTTTGTCTAACACTTGCATTCTTGAAAACATTGTAAAAGGCCAAAAAACAGACAGAGAGGGATATCTCACAAACCATCAACAGCAGTACAAGTCTTATAGGGACGGTCAGTACTTTAAAGAGAATAGTTTTCTCTGTAGTGACGAATTGCGAATTTCAATTACACTTTATGTGGATGATTTTGGCTACATTGGAACACTTCGGTGTTTTCATCTCCCAGCTCGGTCACTCTGTCAAAGGCACAGTCCAGTCTGTGGTAGAGACAATCTTGGAGCCCATGGCTTAGCTGGCTTTGTTGAGAGGTTTTCTGGGCATTACATATGTAGATTTTGTACAGCACAAAAATCCGAGATTCAGTGTAAAGATGTCAAATCGGGTAATTATCCCCTTCGAACAAGAGATATTCACAAAGCACATGTTGACTTTGCAGAGGAGAGCAATAGTAACTACTGTGGAGTTAAAAGAAGGTGTATTCTTTCTGAAAGCCTTGCCCATTTTGATGTAAGCACAGGTTTTCCTCCTGATATTGCTCACGATTTGTTTGAGGGTATTGTTCCGGTGGAGCTAGCGAAGTGCTTAAATCTTCTTATTTCAATGAGGTATTTCACTCTTGACTCCCTAAATTCCTTAATCCAGAATTTCCCATACAAGCAGGGTGACAAAACCAATAGACCAAATGTTATTCAACACACATTTTCCTCCAAAAAAACAATCGGCAGAAATGCTCATGAAAATTGGAACCTGCTGAGACTAATTCCATTTATGGTTGGTTTGTCCGTACCAGAGGATGAGCTTGCATGGCAAGTCATTTTAGAACTAAAAGACATTGTCGAGTTAGTAGTTGCTCCTGTCCACACTGAGGAGACACTTGCATTTTTAGATTTCAAAATCTCAGTCTGACCACAGACAAAAGTACCTTGAACTGTTTCCTGGATGTGTCTTACCAAAACATCACTACCTAGAGCACTACCCTCAGATGATTTGTTGCTTTGGGCCTCTGGTTAGATTATGGACTATGCGTTTTGAGTCAAAACATAGCTTTTTTAAAACAAATTGCTGGACACACAAATTGCTTTAAAAACATCGCACTTTCACTTGCAGCAAAACATCAACTGATGATTGTATATTACATGCATTTTTCAAGCGTCACTAAACCCATACTAGAGGTCACAAAAGTCTCTGAAATTCCTGTTGATGTCCAGGATGTAGTTTCAGCCCTCAAGGAAAAATTCCCAAATGTCCCAAAAGTGCATTTAGCTAAAAATGTGACAAGCAATGGAATGAATTATCGAAATGGAATGGTACTTGCACATGGGTCCACTGGAGGGCTTCCAGATTTAGCTGAAATCATTCAGATGTGCATTGTAGCAAGCTGTATTTTATTGTGAAGGGGTGGTGTGCATGGTATGAACATTTTAGAGCATTTGAATTGAAAGCATCACACACTAGAGAGATTTCCATTGTTGAACTTGGAGAGTTACCTGATGTGTATCCACTTGCAGACTACATGGTTGGCCCAGTGCGCATGGTTACCTTGAAGAGACGCATCATCATCGAAGGTTGGGTTTTTGATTATCAAATTATCATTTTGTATTTTTCATTAGGGCTGCACAATATTGGAATAAACAAACACTGTTATATTTTGCTTTTCTGCTATATATATATATATATATATATATATTTAGGGCTGTCACTTTTGTGGAAAAATCCTGTTAGATTTTTGAGAAATAAGTGTTCATTGAATCGATTGTAAAATCGATTTTCCATGTCTAAAGACGTTTCCATTTTCAACACCAAATATATACGCAAATCCACGGACAACTAACAGGCATTAGGATGAACGTAAAGAACGTAAAGGCGCTTGAGACGCGCACAAGTCAGCAATATTTCTCATGATTTATTGTCGTGAAGTTTCGTGCACAATGACAAACAGGAGTGCAACATTCAGAGATTGAAATTAACACCCTCCAACCCGCCAAATGCGGGTAAAAATGAACTTTGGAAGTTCGTGCAAGCCAAATCTTCGCGGATTTAGCACAAATAGTTCTCATGATATATTACAGCGTATTGCGCAGAATCTGCGCATTTCTGGCTTACTTGAACACACACGTCACTAAGCAACAAATAACGGCACGCTTGTTCACTTGCATTTAAGTAATAGCAAAGTCCTTTTAGGCAAGTCATGCCACTCGGCCGCCATCTTGGCAACGCCTCCGGGCAGCTTACAAGACCAGGCTCCTATCTAAATGAATGGGCAGAGAGTCAGAACTGCACTTTCACTGGTCACCGGGACATAAAAACTGCATGTATAGAAACAGCAGTAAAATATGATAAAAATTGCTGAAAAAGTTTGATGACTTTGCCCCAAAATAAGGTTTAAATCGCCTTTTTCCCCACAGGTTATACTTTTACTACGCATGCGCAAGGGTTCTCTCCCTCTCTCGTGCGCGCGCTACTCAGTTTGAAGCACAGTATGCGCTCTTGCTCGCTCGCTCTAGATTCCGGGAGATTTTAACTAATTTGCAGGCATCAGGGAGCCGCTATCAATCTGCGGGAGACTCCCGGAACTTCCGGGAGACTTGGGATGTCTGATATTTACACAACTCACACATACACTGCATATCAAATCTGCCGCCTTTTCAAACAGTATTTTCCGCTGTTCCAAACCTCAACTGTGCGCATGCGTCAGTGGAACCAGACGATAGGCTTAAATGTTTCCCGGCTTGACTGATAAAAGCAGACGATTGGCTTTCCAGCGGGAGGGGCGGGACATGTGCATACAACCGCCATCTTTGGCGTTACGGGTTTTCCCTATATAGTTGTATTAAGGATTGAGGAAGTGGCATGTCTCTATATAAATATCTCTGGTAATAGTTACTATTAAAAAGCATTTGGTTAACAAAAAAGACATTTGTTATTTTCCAACATCCTACATGTTCTGTGTACTGTATTGATCTGTCCAACTAAAACAAATTTTTGGTAAAAAAAAAGAAAAGAAAAAAAAAGGCTGTTAAAATCGATTCCCTGTGAAGGTGACGGCACGCCGTGTTGCATTGTGGGTCCGCCGCGAAATTTACAGGATCGCGCCAAATGCTTACATTCGATGTCGTCTGGCACTTTGGAGAGGTGTTCTCTTCACGGATGAATCCCGGTTTTCGCTGTACAGGGCAGATGGCAGACAGCGTGTATGGCGTGTGTGTGAGCGGATTGCTGATGTCAACGTTGTGGATCGAGTGGCCCATGGTGGCTGTGGGGTTATGGTATGGGCAGGCGTATGTTATGGACAACTAACACAGGTGCATTTTATTGATGGCATTTTGAATGCACAGAGATACCGGGACGAGATCCTGAGGCCCATTGTTGTGCCATTCATCCACTACCATCACCTCATGATGCAGCATGATAATGCACAGCCCCATGTTGCAAGGATCTGTACACAATTCCTGGAAGCTGAAAACATCCCAGTTCTTGCATGGCCAGCATACTCACCATACATGTCACCAATTGAGCATGTTTGGGATGCTCTGGATCGGTGTATACGACAGCGTGTTCCAGGTCCTGCCAATAGACAGCAACTTCGCACAGCCATTGAAGAGGAGTGGACCACCATTCCACAGGCCACAATCAACAACCTGATCAACTCTATGCGAAGGAGATGTGTTGCACTGCGTGAGGCAAATGGTGGTCGTCACACCCAAGGGGGTAATCCACCAGCCGGAAACTGAAGTCTCCCCGGGGGCCGCCATTGGCTAACAAGCCTTCACCTGGTGTTAGCATTCCATTGACTCCCATTCATTTTGGCGTCACATTGACAGTGAATAACTTTACATCTGAGGCGTTTAAAGACTCCATTTGTCCATTGTTTATTTCTAAAGAAACACGACAGTGCATAAAAGGCTCCATTACCTTGTATCTTACGTTATGGCCCCGTAGAAGCAGTTTTTGTAAAAATAGGCTAACGATTGCGTCATAACACGCGACTCTCTGTCACACAGTAGAGAAATTACCATATAGACAGAAGTAGAAGCTTGCGCGCAATCGGGGGGACGTGGAGGCATAAAGTCAAGGGAGAAGCCCATAGAGAGTCCTAAAGTTGCTCCTGCTGCTAGCTAATACTCACGCTCTCCGGCTTTGCAAGATTCGGAAGGGAATGATTCAGATTCCTCTTGGCACAGCTACTAGAAGACGTACAACTGTGAGACAGGTTGCTCACGTCACATCTACGTCATCAAGCTCAGTGTGAGCCTGCGCAGTGCGCTTGGCAATCAGGAAGTGAGTGCTTCTAATTGACTTCACTTTTCTCCGTTGAAGTCTATGGGGTCGCTGTGTCCATTTCTTTTACTGTCTATCGATCGCGCTCTACCCCGCTGCCGCTGTATTTGAATTCGTGTGTTGGAGGTTGTGTTCGGATTTTCTGTCGAGATTTTAATAAACGTCGATATGGTTGGTCAGTGCTGCTAGATCAAGAACTGCCATAGCAGGTCACACGATTGTTCAGGGAGGAAACTGAACAACGGAATACGTTTTTCAGCTTTCCTTCTTGGAAAAAACAACAAGGGAAGCAGGTCGAGGAGCTGACGAGAAGACACCGCGTGGTTGCCGCAATTTAGGAGGAAAAACTTTACTTAGTTACTGTCCTCCACTACTACATTTGTTAAAAGTTGGTACAAAGGGTTGTGTATTGTATATTCCTTGATGACTAAGTTAGTAGGATAGTTGATAAATGATGTTGAATTTGTGGTTCATGTTAGCAGATGATAAAGCCATGCCACATTGCATGAATCAAATTATATATTGTTTTGTTTACAATGAACAATTTGCTTTGATATTCTGTACATCTTTTTACATGCCTTTTTAAAATGTTTGTAAATCAAGTTTTTATATAACTGCTTAATAAATACATTAAGTGACTTTTATCTGTTTCTGTACTGATTGCATCCACAAAGACCCTTTAAGTACACATAAACTGGGATAGGCAAAGATACATCAAACTATTTCAACAACTGGTAACAACTACCAAATACCCTCATTTTTACATGTCAACATTAACTGATGACAATAAGGCACAGTTATTTTGAACAAGTTACCCCATCTTGTGGCATTATAAAGTGATGTACAACAACAATTTTTTTTTTTTGCACAACCTATGAAAACTTAACATATGCTGAAAATAGCAAGCTAACATTAACTATGAGAGCTGCTTCTCAGGTTAAATAGCTAGAACATTATGCACAATGGCAGAGGCGGACAGAGTACAGAGCTTTGTTACTTGAGTAAAAGTACAGATACCCCTTGCTAAATTTTACTCAAGTACAAGTAAAAGTACTACATTCAGATGTCTACTTAAGTAAAAGTACTAAAGTACTTGTTTTTAAAAGTACTTGAGTATCAAGAGTACAAGAGTAGATTTTCTAAATATTGCATTACTAATCTACTGCCACAGTGCTTACATTTATGCACAGAAACGTCCTACATGGAGTTATGAAAAATGTTAATGTTAATACCTTGGAGAATGTAAAAGGAATTGAAAGTAAAATCAAGTCATTTTCATCTTTTTACCATGTTGCTTTATTTAATTTAATTAAATTTTTTGGGGGTCCCATCTTTAAATGCGGGGACAACACACACACACACACACACACACACACACACACACACACACACACGTAAGGGTGGCGCTGCCAATAAAGCACCTAAAAGCTGTCACATAGAACCGGCAAAAGGAATGATTATGAATATGTAAAATATAGCAAGGAGATATTTTAATTGTTTATTAATAAACACTTGTTAATAAACAAGTGTTTTCTTTGTCAGTGTCGGCTAGATGAAGTTGACGATGCTGACTCGCGATCTTCAGTAGTGAACACGCCAGAGAGAAATGCACATTTCATACGGATTACATAAGCAGAGAGCAGTCTGTAGTCTGTTTTCTTTCGTTTTGATTTTTTCTGTTTAAAAGTAGACATGTCTGTGAGAGGCAAGTAGGCTACCTTATACACTGAGTTTCGGTTCATTTATGAGACGAGATCCAGTTCACAGGCCGGCGCCTCCGTTTCTTATCTATCGTCTGCTATTTACTTCTAATTTATTAAACCCAGCCAATTGGTTGATGAAACATTGATTAAAATTAAGATACAATTAATGCAAAACGAAATTCAGGTTAAAGAAAGGTTTTGTGTTTTCTGTTTGAGGTCTCTGTGAAAGTTTTAAAGCATTTTTTATGCCGCTTTCAGAGCGCTCACGTCCGTAACGGAGAACACGTCCATAACATTGTTTTTTCCTCATAAATACAAACCGGAAAAATAAAATAAAACAAAAAGAATATTTTATGTACTGTGGAGACTGAGCGCCAACCCTTCTTCATTCGCTGGGTAGTAGCCTACTTTGGTTTGCGCAGTGTAATTCACATAATCAGTAAAAATATATTTTGCCTCCTAAAGTTTTTTTTTTTAAGAAATCAGAAATCCCTCGTGGCTACGCCACTGCCACATTTGAACCTGACTGTGTTAAACACACCACATACTCAAGAACATCAAACCAAATGCTTGGCTTACATTAATGTGGAATATAAAATCTGACCATGGAGTTGACTTTGGCGGAAAGCTGAAAGTGATTGCTGATAGGCTGTCCCAATCAGTGGCGCCTGCACAATCCAATCACGTTTGAGAGGGAAACAACAAATTGAGGGTTTCCGAGAATTTTTTTTTTTTTTACTCGGGTACTCACGGTTATGGATAGAAATGTATTGGAGTAAAGAGTACAATATTTGCCTCTCAAATGTACTTGAGTAAAGTCATGAGTACTCCCCAAAAATGATACTCGAGTAAAGTACAGATCCCTCAAAATTGTACTTAAGTACTGTACTCAAGTAAATGTACTCCGTTACTGTCCGGCTCTGCACAATGGTAATCAACTTAGCCTAGGCTACTAAAACGAACACCAAAACTAAATCATGTGGATCAACGTTGTTTATCGCGGACATTTTGTCCAAATAACGTTTATTGGCAGTGGCATTTAGTTTCTCCCGGTAGGGTCCCTTCTTTTTTTCTTTCAACTTGTCCATTTCTTCCGTTCTTCTTCAATTTCACCTCGTTTTAGCCAAACATACCCACTATTAGCAACGGCCCGCCAAAAGGTAAACAGAGATCGTGCCTGTAAAGATGGCGCCCACGTCCCATAATGCAACACTGCGTGACGTACCTTCACATTCCCTGTGTTGGTTGGTCCGATCGATTGTGCCATCGATTTTCGAACGTAAAGTGACAGCCCTAATATATATATATATATATACACACATATATATATTATTATTATTATTATTATTATATATATTATATATTAAAAGCAGTATAAAAGCAATGAAAAAATTGCCGTTTTGGCAGTGACTCACACAGAATTATAATTTAACAGATTCACTCCCGCATTTAAATGCAGTTGAAACAATATATCGTGCAGTCCTAGCCTGGCATGCCAGACCCACATCAGGATAATAATAATTTTTTATCAATACAAATAAATATAATTTAATACAAATATAATTAATTTAATTTATATTTAATAGAAATATAAAAATTTAATAAAAAACAGGATAAAAATAATTTTTGCAGCCGCTAGGGGGAGTCTAGATTTCTAGGCTAAGCCCTACTTAAAGGTGCTATATGTATTTTTTAGCGGCCTCTATCGGTGATGTTTCAGATTGCAACCAATTTCGAACACAAGAGCGAGCACTCATGGTACCGGCCACACTTTCAACACACCGGAGAAAGCATCACACATGCTGGAAACTCATGTAAACTCCCACTGCAACGTTACAATAATAGGCTACTTTTATCAGCTTGACGTTGAACTAATGCTCCATGCTCGTACCATGATAACGTTACATTGACTGCATTTAGCCGACATGTGGTGTTAGCATAATAAGGCATTTCACTATTCGTGTATCTTTCACAATCAGCAATGTCAACATAGGTGAATGTATAATATGATAACGGAAAACGTTTAGTGAACTAGACTGAACAAATTCAGTGTAACAGTAAGATCGTAGGAAGTAACATTATACTGTACTGAACGTGTCTGGAAATGTGTATTATAAACAATATGATGGGATGTGGGATGAGTGACGTTACAGTAGATCTAGTACATAAAATAAAAGTAACATCCTAAAGCACCTACTTTTTGTTATCCTGGAACATGCTTTTGTATTCATTTCATGTCTCATATATTTTGTAGTTTACCTTGCTATTTTATTACAGTTTACCATTATTTCAGCATATCTGAAAACTTGTAATTTATCACAATAAAAATAGCGGAGGTCTCTCCATAATTCAAACGCTCTGCCGATGTTGATCCGTGTTTTCGTCCTAAGTCGATCCGATTCACGTTTGGCCTGACGAGCTTCAGCAGATACATTTTTTGTATTGTTTTTATATTTTTGCGGAGTTTGTGTTGGAGTGTGTGTTGTGCTGGAGGCAGGTCGTTTTTCGGTGTTATCAGACTCCATGTCGTCAGCTGCAGTGCCGTCGCATAGACTGTATATAAAAAGGAGAGAGGTTCGGGAGCGCGCATGCACGTCACATCCGATGGATTTCGCAGAAAATCCGACCCGGAGACTTCACATAGAAATAGGAATACTGGCCTTCAGAGGTAATAGCAAAACCCGACAAGTGGATCATAATGTGTGATTACAACCCCTTCACACACAGCCAATTCATTTTAGAAGAAAAGTTACATTTAGCACCTTTAACATGTTGCATTCTAATGTTGACTCTGTATGGATTCAGATCAGTCTCAATATGAAAGGGTAAGTTTGCAGATTTTCAACCAACTTTGTATTGTTTCAGTGTCTGTAGTATATATAAATGAACAATGTTTAATCTTATTTAATCCTGTGTTCACATATGACAACCAGTTTGTTGAACCAAGGCAGTTTCAACTGTCATACATTTTTTAATAGAATTTCAAATACTTTTAAATACACTTAACAAATTGTCCCCACCACCCAAAGGTTAAATAGTCTGCAGCATGCCAGTCGGTTATTGTTTCTTAAATTGTCCATAGTCAATATGATTGTTAATTACTTTGTCTCATGAATGTCTACAATGAATGTTTCTCAACAAAATGATGGATGTTTATTTTATTAACTCTTTCTGTATTTTAGATTAAAGGAGCAGTGCAATGGGATCTCCTGTTACTCTTCGTATCCTGTTTGGAGGACCGGAAGACTCACGAAAGTTTACCCTTGACTCAGGACTTCCTGCGTCTGTCAATGAACTGCGCAACGTATTGGAGGACATGCTTTAATTTTACAGAGGAGTTCAGACTTCAGTATTTTGATCCTGATTTTAATGAATTCATTAATTTGAGTTCAATGAATGAGATCAAAGACAAGAGCACTTTGAGAGTGATTATCTTGCCAAGTGAGACTTTATTTCCTATAGTGCAAGAAATGGAAGACACACAGACAGTCTCCCTCGTTTCAAACCAGTGCTCAGATAATGCAGCACTGGCCACACTTTACAGCAATGACACATCAACACAGTTTTCCTCATCTTCCTCACAAGTCCCATCTTCATTTCATAGAACCTCCTGCCCAGATCCTTTTTTGATACCTACATTTTCATATGATGCGGAAGTTGAACTGGAGAAGAGGAACAGAGTTTATAGCAAATGGAACTTGTCTAGTTCCTGGCTACAAGCTCAAATCTGTCATCCTGGACTACATGGCAGAAGAATGAAGTACTCAGCTTACCCCAGTAACTCCCAACTGAAAAAAGCAGCTATAGCGTTAATCTTAACCCACCCCTGTTTGACAGAGCAAGGATCCTCCTCGGGCCATTGGGGATGGAAAAACTCTTAAAATGAAGATAGCAAACTATCGCACTAAGCTTGTTCAACTTGGATGTCCAGTGGCCCTTGTCAACTCCCAGAAAACAAAAAACGTGGCAAAGGCAAGCCTGCTGCAAATATTAAAAAACCTAGGAGGGCAGAGGTCAATTATATTCCATGCCACCCAAAGGGAATTACCAAGGAAAGTCTTGAAGAGGACAGGGTTTCAATGCTGAGTGACCTGACAAAGAAAAATACAGAGGCAGTAATAAGGCAACAACTGGAGCGCACATTTTCTTACAGAATAGAAGAGGTGGTACAAGAGCCTACCATAGCAGATTTCAAAAGAAGATGGTCAGCCCTGTTCCAGGGGAATGAAGTTAGTACCACACAGAGGTAAATAGGGTGCATTAGATATCTCTCTGTCTTGAACTGTATGTCTTTTCATGTCTTTACAGATAAATGCAGAATTGACTCGGATTACTACAGTTCCACTTCTGTCAACATTCTTTGCGCATCTCGACCAGCATTCTGACAGGCTCACCAAAGTCTTCCGCAGTGCCAAAGGAGTTGTTCAAAAAAAAATACACAACATTTTGGCTGTGTTGGATGAGGTTATATTTAAGCTATGCTGAAACACATGTAAGTATGCATATCCAATTTCTACACATGAACAGCTGTTTCATAACTTTTGTGTATTTTTTTAACAGTATATATTAATAATGAACCTGGTATCTTCCTCTGTCTCCTTTTCACCCCCGTCTGGTCATTTTTCACACACACTCGCTCACACCCTCTTCCACACACCCACACACACACACACACATCATTACACTCGCTCATTCACTCCCAGCTGTTCCTCATTCTTCCATCACATCATCCTCTCTTTCCCTCACCTGTTCCTTATTCCCTCTGATTAGGCTCTCTAGTTTCTAGTCACCTTCTTCCCTTTCTCCTCTGCCAGATTATTGTTTGTAGTCATGTATGTTATCGACCACGGTCTATCCTCAAGGTTTCCTGTCCTATCTTGTCCTGTCTGGTACGTGTCGACTCTGGCTGTTTGTTGCTAAACTTGTGCTTTGCCCAGCTTCCCGCTGATGTGAGCTGACTACGGTCCGGTGTTACCGCCAGCCGCCCTTGGTCTCGTTTTCTCTCCTCTCTACCTGGACCACCTGTATCCAGCCTGTAGTTCTCTGTTGAAGTGTATCGTCTGAGATACTTTTGTTTGTTATTGCCCACGCACGCGGCATCCCTGAGTTATATTAAAGAGACAATTACCTGCTTTCGCGTTTGGGTCCTCTCTTCATATCCGTGACAATTTGATCTAATATTAGATTTAACTGTTTCATACCCTTTAAACTCCTTTCATTCCTAAATTCCATTTTTATACCTGGATTCCACAATTCCATCCACATTTTCCACATTGCCCTCTTTTCCCTGAATTACATTTTTCATTCTCTCCTCCCTTTCTTTCTGTCAGTGACTTTCTTTCCAATACTATAGAGCAGAAAGCAAAATGTTTTTTTTTTTAGTGCAACAGCATTGAAGTGGTGATTTAAAGGCCTGTGTGATTACCAGTGGTGTAGTCTAGTTTTTTGTAGTGAGTATACTGTGATATACCAGCCCAAACTTTTATTTTGGTGGGTTGTAAATTAAAGACATTTGAGCTTCTGTGTGTTTTAATAAACTATTATTATTATTAGGCCTACTTGAAGTATACTCTACTGTGCAATAGTAATATATTTCTGTTATATTTTCATCAAGTTATACAAAACTTTGATTTTGACAGGTTGTCATGAAGACTAGTTTGTGAGTGTGTGTATATGATACGAATGAATGACGATAGTTTTATCAAATGAAATGGTAAAATTCTTGTGATGTGACTCTCATAAAAGCTCTGCGATGAAGTTCAAATGTGTGCATGTCCTTCTCATAGACGCTGAAAACACAACGCGTCACGTGTCACGCGCGCTTCAGTGTGTAGTAGAGCACACATTGAGCGCTCATTCACCGAAACACGCAGAACATGCTTTAGTATTAATAGACACTTAGTACATATCGAGATTTGATTCATTGTATCATTACTTTTGATTTGTTCATTCAAAAATGGCCAAATTGCGTGACGTTACGCTTTACAGCTAAGTTACATTATTTTGTTGCTGGATTCCGCGATTCGATCCGTGTCGCTGCGCAAACACAGACGTCACGGCGGGCGGCGGGGTGAATTTATGAATGAAAGTTCTTTCACAAAACGATGTTGTTACGAATCCTCACGCTTTTTAAAGAGGGTATACGGAGATCTTTGACATTTCCTAGTGGGCATACGGAAATCCTTGACATTTTCTAGTGGGTATACGGCGTATACCTGCGTATCACGTAGACTACACCACTGGTGATTACCTCAAGGATAGTCTCGCGTAGCCAGACCTTCAGACTGACGGCTGAAGGTCTGGAATAGCAGCTTTCTTTGGCCAAGGCCCGCCCAAGGCCGTTTGACCGACATGTCAAACAACCAATTACAGTTCGTTTCGTTCAGCGTCACGTTTCGGGGCGTGGAAATGTCCCCACAACAACAGACCGGCGTGCAACAAGTCAGTCAGCATAGAAAATCAAAGAAGGAGAAGAAAACTTCAAGAGTCTATGCCGTGAACCTCGCATACTTTTGAGAATCCTACGTTCAGCTGATCTTGATAAATGCTCATTGTCACTCATGTAAACACAACAGTTTTTCTTCCGCAATCACACGTCTGCGCTTTGTTTCCCAGTGGACCGAAAATAAACGCGACACTCGCGCCCCCCGGAAATCCGATAAAATTCAACCAATCAGATGACGACTTCGACATTCCTGAAGTGTTTCCATGCATCAGACGTTTAGCCAACGTTCCGTGGGCGCGACGTCTGAGGCTGAGACTACCTCAAGGATAGCGACTTTATCAAGGAGTGCTTGGTAAGATATGTGAAATTTTTGTTTCTGTTTGGACAGTGGGTGGTAGGATGTACATCAGTGGTTTTCAAACTTTTTTTTAAGAGCGACCCTCTTTTATATATATATATATATATTAGGGGTGGAAACACAGAAGTCTTGGGGGGTAAAGCAAAACAAAAATGCAGAAGGCAGACACCCGGGAGAAAGGAATATGATTTAGAAAGCGCTATAAACTCCAGGGCCCGTATTCATAAAGAATCTTAATGCAAAGAGTAGCTCCTAGTGACAAAATTCTAAGAAAATTCTTAGAAATGTGGGCGTTTACTCTTAAAATTAAAGAAAAAATCCTAGTAAAGAAAAAAGTAATTCAGAAAGCATCTTAACCCTTAAAAGAGGTCTTAAGGTCAAAATTGTTAGGAGTACGGATGAGGACTTTAAAGAGGCTTAAGAGTTTCTTTAGCAGAGGAGAAAATGGCAGAAAGACGAAGAGGGAGAAGAAATGTGTTGCAGACAATGGATGACAGTGAGTTAATAAGACGCTATAGATTGACACCCGGCCCGAATTTTCCAACTGGGCTATGTTGTGGAAAAATTAATATTTTAGTTTTTCATTTTGACATAGTGTGGGTTTTCTTTTTATTCAATCATGTATTTTCTCTCCTGGAATATTTGCATATACCTGGCAGGAACAAAGGCACACACACCACATGGCAAATGGTCAGGAAGAGCCTCTGAACTCGTTAGCATGGGTAATCAGGTGAGACACAGGGGGCTATCCAGCCTTTTGACCTCACAGGTGTGAGAATAGCAACGCCCAGAGAGAAAGGGGGCTCAGAGGAACCATCATGCCATTGTGTTTCTAATCAACCAAACTGGTTTTATTGAGGATAGAAAAGCCCAGAGAGAAGGGGGGCTCATAGAAACCATCATGCCATTGTATTTCTAACCAACCAAGTAGATCAGGGCCCGTATTCATAAAGAATCTTAATGCAAAGAGTAGCTCCTAGTGACACAACTCTAAGAAAATTCTTCGAAATGTGAGCGTTTACTCTTAAAATTAAAGAAAAAATCCTAGTAAAGAAAAAAGTAATTCAGAAAGCATCTTAACCCTTAAAAGAGGTCTTAAGGTCAAAATTGTTAGGAGTACGGATGAGGACTTTTAAGAGGCTTAAGAGTTTCTTTAGCAGAGGAGAAAATGACAGAACGATGAAGAGGGAGAAGAAATGTGATGCAGACAATAGATGACAGTGAGTTAATAAGACGCTATAGATGAGATCGTGCAGAGATCATGTTTGTGACTGATCTTATTAGAGACACGCTAATATCTCCGACACAGCGCAGGAATGCCATAACGCCAGAAATGAAAATAATCACTACATTAAGATATTTGGCAAATGGGAAAATGCAATAAAGCAGCAGTGATTTGGGTCTGTCACAACCTTCTGTAAGCAGTGATCACACAAACAGCACTTTCAGAACCTCTTATTGTGTCGCAGTTCATTTAGTTTCCACTGGACATTCCCACCTTGCAGGCTCAAAAAAACTGCAGTTATGAATAGCAGGCTTCCCTGGTGCGCACAAGCAGGGGAATGAACCGTTAATCATTTGCGCTATAAGCTCCCACGTCCGCTTCTCGCTCCATGCTGTGACACCCGGCCCGAATTTTCCTTTAATGATGGCCTAGTGTTCATCCACTAACTGGGCTAACAGTAAACACGGTTCTTCTGACCAGTTGGGCTTTCTCGTCTTTCTTGTTTTTTAATTCATGTTTGCTATATTAAAACAAACATTCAAACCACCACTTAAATAGCAACATGACATCATGACTTTGCGTAAACATACACGCCACTTTCAAGTCAAGTGGCGTGTTATCTATAGGCCTACGCATTTTGAGCTATCCGCGTGTATGTCCACGCCG
The DNA here is from genome assembly GCF_029890125.1 of Rhinichthys klamathensis goyatoka. NCBI lineage: Eukaryota > Metazoa > Chordata > Actinopteri > Cypriniformes > Leuciscidae > Rhinichthys > Rhinichthys klamathensis. The sequence continues at coordinate 1,702,648 of NW_026606744.1, forward strand.
AAATGAACCGTCATCTTTTGCGTGTATGTCTACGCCATTAAATGTCCGAGTGATTCCGTGTGTATGTGTACGCCGTTAAATGTACGAGCGAAACGAAGAAAAATGTATATTTACATCTGTGGAGCAATATTTTTTTTCCTAGGATGGTAGGGGAAGACTCATAAATGGTATTAACCCCAGTGACAGGTAGGTTTAGGGACAGGGTTGGGGTAGGTCATATATTTATATATACAGTAATGTAACGTTAAGTCAAGGCATTGATAAACACGCTAAAAAGCGATTATGCGTGTTGATAGCACGCCAAAAATGGAAATACGAATTGGCGCGTCATACTCGATTTTATGAGATCAGTCTGTAAATATAGCAATCAGTGTAATTGGAAAGATTGGAGCAATTTTTATCATTCTAAGCCAATCAAATACCTTAGGAAATTAACAGCAAGGTAAAAAAAAGGATTTATATACATAAATATAATGTGCGTGTGTGTGTGTGTGTGTGTGTGTGTGTGTGAGTAAAGTACTTAAAATGGCTCTTTTTTTCTCCTTCTTGGACAACCAACCAATCACAGTCTTCAAAAGATTGTGTCATATATTGCAAAGGGGTCAGCCCCGCCTCCTCACTAAGATGAGAGTTTTTGTCTTTTCCAAGGGGGTAATCCATCAGCCGGAAGTTGAAGCCTCGCGGGAGCCGCCATTGTAGCAGACCATCACCTGCTGTTAGCATCCCATTGACTCCCATTCATTTTGGCGTCACTTTGACAGCGAATAACTTTACATCTGAGGCGTCCAAAGACTTCATTTGTCCATTATTAATTTCTAAAGAAACACGACAATGTATAAAATGTTCCATTACTTTGTATCTTACGTTATAGCCCCGTAGAAGCCGTTTTTTAAAAAATAGGCTAAAGATTGCGTCATAACCACGGGACTTTCTGTCGCACAATAGAGACATTACCGTATAGACAGGAGGAGAAGCTCGCAGGCAATCTTTAACTGTCTATGAGGCAATCAGGAGGACATGGAGGCACAAAGTCAAGGTAGAAGCCCATAAATAGAGAGTCTATAAAAGCAATGGGACAAAATATTTCAACAACGTTTTTGAGGAATTAGGTGATTCAGATTTATCTTGGCACAGCTACTATAAGATTTTCAACTGCCAGACTGTCGTCACGCTCAGTTTGAGCCTGCGCAGTCGCTCAGACATCAGACAGGAAGTGCAATAATCGGGCTTCAAGTCTTCTCCGTTGAAATCAATGGGGTCGCTCTGTCCATTTCTTTTACTGTCTATGGTCTTTTCCTTACTCAGAGTTGCTCTCAGATCGTTCCCGAATCGCTCTTATGCTAAGACTCCTACGTAAAAGTTTTTAAGCTAAATTAAGAGTTTTCTGAGAGGATTCTTAGAATCTTTATGAATACGGCCTAGCAAGATAAAGTAATTTTATGCAAACCATAGACCTTTATCTACAAATGAAGTATAATAATGGGAGCATTGATCTTGAAGAGAGTGTCGTCGTGTTACTGTCGTAACCGCACGCGACGCGCTGTTTGAATGCTGAATGGAGAATGGCGGAGGAGAGATAATTTTATGTAGGCCTACATCACGTTGTAGATTATGTTGAGATGAAGGCGATAGAATTGAACTGATAGAAGGCACGATACTACGATATTTCTTCAAAAGCAGATCGTGGAGACATTTTAATCATCCACGATCAAAAACCATGATTATCACACACCCCTGGTTGGAAGTTTAAGTTGCTGGCGCTCATGCTTCGTTCGCGGTCGTCACGTGCGCATAGGAAACACGCCACCCTATCGGCAAGGCTCATCGGTAGTAATATTCATATCTGCCGATGCCGATGATGGTCATTTTAAGCTTTTATCGGCCGATACCAATGTTGTCCCGATATCATTGTGCATCCCTATTGGAGCATTCTCTCTCTCTCTCTCTCTCTCTCTCTCTCTCTCTCTCTCTCTCTCTCTCTCTCTCTGTGTGGGTGTGGGGGGGGGCTGGATTAAAGAAAAATACATGTCTTAAGCCTTGTATTTTTTTTAAATAGACCTAAGTTTTATTAATAAAGTAAAGGCATAGAACCAGTTTATTTGTAGTGCATTGACAATAGTTTTATATAATTAGTAGGCTATATTAATAAAAAGACAAAAAGAACTTGAGATATGTTTGGTAATTTTACCTGAATGAATTTAAAATTAATTTGCTATATTTCAGGGGCCGTATTCACAAAGAATTTTATCTTACACTAGGAGTACTCCTAAATCGCACTAAAATATTTTAGCTAGGAGTTTTCTCTTAAAAGTTATTCACAACGCCTTTCAGACCTACTCTTAGTAAGGAAAAATGACAACTCCTAAACTAAGAGTGAGTCTTCGTTGCTATGGATGACGTCAATTCTCATGCACGAGGTTCCTCGCAATGATCACGGTGATTGGTTGTTAGATGACAGGGCCATCATGCGAAACATAACACCATAGACTGTAAAAAATAACAGACACAACAAATCATGGAATTACGACATCTAAATATGTCTGTGTGTCCTACACAAAATAATCATAGTAATGCCATCGAAAATGCATATGACATGTTTGTGCAGGCCCCAGTGAAGTGTAATTCTAAAAAGGCAGAGAGAGATAGAAAAGTCGTGAATTAATAATGGAAGCGACGCGGTCGCGGTGTGACGCGGTCGTTTTTTCCAAGCGCGTCCGCGCCGCATCGAGATAAAAGGCTTGTTCGACTTCATGCAGCTCTGCGCAGACCGATCGGCGGCAGACTTGAAGCAGTGCATGCCGGTTAGAAATGTTGTCCGACTTGATACAGCGCCGACGCCACGTGACTGTGACGTATGCCATCAAAGTACCGCGAGAGCGATTTGAGAGTAGCCGAAGAACTCAGCCAGCGCAGCTTCTGAAGAGCGGCTGCTCTGGGCTGCACGAGCTGTGATGACGACACAGCTGTTCCACGATTGGCCGGATTCACCGCATGACAACGATCACGTGCGTTTCGTGTTTATTCTCACACCTTTAGTTCCACTAAAGCTCACAAATCAGTTTTTTAATAACAGTAAACACTCTTTTCATGTAGTCGCGATTTATTGTGTTATGTTTATCAAAATAAAACTGATTAAAAAATGTTGATTCCACTTCATTGATAGTAGGCCTAGCTGTAGGCTTATGTTGAACTTTATTCTTGTTCAAACAAACGCTGTATGAAGCAGTAGGCTACATAAAGTATTGAATGAAAATGTCTCTGAAACATCTGTGTATTTGGCAAATATTGCATTTATTTCACTTCAGCTGTGCTAAAGTATACAAACACCACGTGAGCGGTCACTACGGGAACCAGAAAGTGTCCGACTTCACGTCTCCGTTTGCAGCTCCTCCCCGCCTGCACGCGGCTACTCTCGCCGATCGCTTACATCCAGCCGCCCTAGCGCTTTGGAAAAAGGAGAACGCGGCGCGCCCTTTACAGTCTATGGGCGCGCCTCGCGTTTTCTACGCGTTTTTAGGCGCTATATGTGAATGGTGCCTAATACCCTAATGAAAAACGACACTTGCATTAACACTTGCTTGGTTCATTGCAAGCGGCAACCTCCCCGTCTCTCTCTTGAAAACAACACGGAAGTGAATTAAACTGCAATTCATCGACTGGCCGCTTGAGGATGACTGCAAAAGGGAGTCAAATCTGTATGTCCCCCATGTTAAAATGCCCAACTTCACAGCAGAAAAAAAATATGTTTACAGCCTGGTGGCAAATAGTTTTGGTCTATATAGCTAATTTTGCCCTTCATGACGACTGTGAGGGGGGTGAATTTTTTTACAACTCATCCGTTTAAATTATATTAAGCCTTAAAGTTCTGCATAATTTAGGGCGTGGCCACTTGATTGACAGGTGGATTGCCGCTGCTGTCACTGCTAGTCGTTTGTCTGCTGTCTGTTAGCGTCACCCTCAGCTGTGTTTGTGCTTTTTTCGGGATTATTTCATACAATTTAATACACGTATTATACCTTCGCCCATGCACGCCGTTGGATTCCGTCGTTGTCGAGTATGGAGTATGTATTTCCACTTGTTTCCCTCGCATGCACTAATGGATGTCTGACAATTTTATTGCTTTTTGGAGTTTAGATTTAAAAACGTCTGTAGATATAGAGACAACACTCGTTATGTGGTACTGTTGCTCTCACGGAACAGATACGCTTATTTAACTTTTTAGTGTAAAATAAAGTACCGTCAGATGAAATCCTGCAGGTGTCAGTGCTTTCTCCGTCCATGCAATAGATACACACACTTAAAGGGTCACTCCACCCATTTGCATTAAGAGGTCCATTGTTAGACAACCAGTCATACTATTGAATGGTCGTGCAACATTCTTTCATTTTCCCCTGAGACGAGAGAAATCTACTATTTTTTTTTTTTTTTTTTTTTTTTTTTTTATTGAACAAATATAACATCAAGTACAGTGTCACAATCAAGAGCAAAAGTAAACAACAATAATTCAGAAGACAAAAAGACAGTAAAGGGATGTAAAATAAAAATAATTAAAATAAATAGATAAAAATAAAAACATAAAATTGAGCCAGGGGTAACAACAACTTAAAATAAATTCAAGAGAGAGAAAAGCCTCGAGACCCTTTTAGTTTTCATTACAAAAAAGCTGAAATATTATACTTTGTGCACATTGTAACAGACTTTAATGCTTTGGCATTGTTAGAAGAAGAGATGGTACCCAAATAACATTTAAGGTCTTTGCAAAAAATTATAAAAAGAGGTTTGACAGACAAAAACTTACACTTGTGTACAAAAGAAATCTACTATTTACCTTTTTCACTTCCTCCTACAATGACGCAAAAATCGTCATTTGACGTCATTGTAGGAGGAAGTGTAAAAAGGGGGGATTTCTGTATAGACTACAAGCACAAATTCCCACCCTTTCAAACCCGCCCATAGGGGGTTGTGCCTAATGCGCTAACAGAGCTATCACAGATCAGTGGGTGGGACTTCACTTGCAGATACTGAAAGCAATATCAGCCATCTTGTTTATAAGCTAAGCTAACAAGCGCTGTGGAGATAGGAAGTTACGACAATGACGGAAGAAACTAAACATGATATGGAAGTAGAGGATTTTGAAATTCTGCTGCTCGAATCCGCTCTTCGTGGCTATCTTTACGAGCCGCAATATAGTGAAGAGCAGCTGAGGCTGATGGAGGATCAGGAGGCGGCTGCCTGTCGCGAACGAGGAGCCCGGACTGGGTCGAGCTGAGGCGGGCTGCTGGTGCGTGTGCTCTCGCTGTGCGCTACGGACACAGATAGAGTCCGTCTGCTGCAGAGAATTTCAACGATCGCAATTTCTCCTAGACGAAATCTCTGAATCAGACGACCACACGGACGTTTGTGTTGTGATGTGAACCATCCTAGTTTCGCCTGACTGAAAATCCAGGTATCATGCAATAATTCACCATATAGAAAGAAATACAAACGAGTAATTCACTAATGAGTTTGCCAATGTAACGGGGTTCGTTGTTGTGGGAAGAAGGAGGCTGGAACCGGCGAACATTTAAACATTTTAATAGTAAAATAAACAAATACAAAACAAAAGTATAAGCCAGCTGGCCACACACAACAGAAACAAAACATAAAATCAGGCCTGTTCCTTTTGTGCTTCCGCTCCTCCGTGAGAGATATGAGACCGCTGCACAGGTGCCATTCATTATCACTCGCGTCGTCCTCTCACGTCCCTCGCCCTCGTCCTGCTCGCCACAGCCAACTAACTAGACATTTTTTGTGAAATGAATTTCAAACTCATTCAGCAGCTAGCCTTCTTGTAGATGGAAAAGTGATTTCTCTGATGTTTGTGCTGTTCTGGATTAGTGGGAGTGGCTTGCGGAGCTGTGCAACGTGGTGCATTGTGGGAGTTGTTGTCTTACATACAAATGCGCCCTAAAGTTATTTTCTGTCTTTTCTCGGTCAAGAGGGCACCAAATTCAAAATTTCTTTTACATTTCGACTACATATTTAACCCACTTTCAATAAAGATTAATGTTGAAATGGGTGGAGTGACCCTTTAAATGAGCGCGGATTTCTACTTCATTTACTTGAACTTCTGAGGTAATATCTTTGGTTTAAAGGCCATGGTGCAGGTTTTTTTTTTTTTTTTTGCCAGTTTTCTAGTTGGTAATAAACATTTAAACAGTTATCCTTTGTATTTTATGTTGTAGGGGATTACAAAAAAGAAATATAATACGGAAAAGTCGGTGATGTGTTAGCATTTACCACTAGCCTAGCGAGGATTCTAATTTCTCCCACAATGCATTGCATGACGTCACATGAGGTACTCGCTGTTGGACAACAGACGAAAGCCCGCGAGTAGTAACTTAGCTAACGGTAGCTAGTGAAAGAGTGATAGTGTCAGATAAGTAAATATATCGAGATAGATAGATAGATAGATAGATAGATATCATAAGCATAACATAGATAGATAGTGAGAGATAGCATAGCATAACAGCTTAGAGCTAGAGAAGAGTAAGCTAGATAATAAGTAGACAAAATGGTTTATTACTGTGTTTGTGGCGGGTGCAAAAACTTTATCAAAACTGGACATGGGGTCCATTGTTTCCCCAAGGACAAAGGGAGCTTCCGAAGTTGGGTGCAATTTGTCAAGATTAGGCGAGCAGATTTTTCAGCTAAGTTAGCTGTGTCGCCGCCTACTCGAGAATATGCAGCGCGCATTTCAAAGAGGAGGATTAATTTACCACGCAGGGGATGCCAAGATGGTCTCACTTAGTTTAAAGAGTGAGAGGATGGCTAAGTTACTTCCTACCGCCGTGCCGTCTGTGAATGCAAACCTCTCTGCTTGCCCTGTCCCGAGGTCGAGAGACACCGTCTGCCGCAAGCGAGATATTGCCACGGTAAGTTCATTCTAACGTTAATGTTTACAAGCTGCGTGTTAGCTAGCTCTGTGTGTATTTTGTATAGCTACCGTGTTCCCTTTGACACAGCCTCCACTATAAGCACGATCACTCTGACATTAGAAGAGCATTTTTCGTGATTCACGAATTTGAGCCAAAACAAAATTGCCCTGAAGTAAATGTCCATATCGTCATGAAAGCTTCATGGCTAGTGTTTGGATCAGTGGTGATGATCATCAAGCGGCTTTCGCAATCGTGTGTTTGCTTTTTGTGTTAGACTGCTACGGTTCTCTTTCACATTTGACCGTGACCGTGTCGTCAGGGCTGTAGTGGAGGCAAAACGCAGTTTACCCACCGCTGAAATTATGTCAGAAACAGTTTATCCACTTCTCACTTCAGAGTTTAGCTACCTCTCAGTAAATTCACTACCTCGTAGAGTTTATGTAACTTTACCACATGTATTACAACTAGTATTGGTGTAAACATTTAATTGTAACATTCAAATAATCAAATATGTTCTGAATTTCTTTTATGTATTTTTTAAAACATTTAGTAGCGCATATCAGGGTCCACTGTACTGTAATCTCCCTGGCAATCTCGTAACATTCTGTTTACTGTTTATGTTTGCTATAATTCATATGCAGGACAATTTCATGTGTTTCCATTAGTGTCAATGGTCTTTATACAGTATTATTATTATGTCTGCAGGTTATGCAACATCATTAATGAAGGCCCTTCGGGAAAGCTACACCAATTCACCTGCATCTCTTCGAGAGGTTAGCGCCAGTTTGTCCTGATGCACTCGCCCCCAAGTCGCGTAAAAAAATAACCGTTACTAACCAAAAACGTCAAAAACTGGACTTTAACACAATTTTGGAGACATTTCTAACTTTATATACATATCTTAACTGCTTTATGTACCCATTAATCGACAGTGGTGTTTAACCTGCACCATGGCCTTTAACCCATCTGAGAAATTGAGAGGCGGCCAAAATCAGATTTTAAAATGGACTGAATAAAGCTCTTTACGAACTTGACGTGCGATGCCATGCTGACTGACATGTATGCACATGAATCACTGTCACACACACAAGCTCAGAGCAATATTGTAAGTTACTGTCTGCAAATACATATTTAACTAGCAGAATAATGATGCATCACGATATAGTTGACTGCTTGTATGTTGTGAGAAATGTGTGTGATCTGTGTTATGTTGTTACATGCTGCTCTTAACTAATTGTCCCCATAGACGGTATAAGAAGTGGACAGAGCCATCTCATTGGAACTCAGTTGAGACAGTTGAAGCCCATTTTTGAGCACTTCCGTTCCTGACGCGCAGACTCAAACCGACTCAAACTAAGCTTGATGACGTGAGCAACCTGTCTGACAGAAGTGAATCTTCTAGTAGCTGTGCGTGAAAATTGCCAACGTTAATCTTGCAGAGACGGGGAACTTGAGCAAAGAGTTCTTTGGCGCGAGTGAGCAGGAGTAAGTATTCCGTTGCTTTTATGGACTCATTATCTATGGGCTTCTCCCTTGACGGGACGTCCCCCCGATTGCCTGCGAGCTTCTCCTCCTGTCTGTATGGTAATTTCTGTACAGCGCGACAGAGAGTCGAGTGGTTATGACGCAATCGTTAGCCTATTTTTACTAAATCTGTTTCTACGGGGCCATAATGTAACATAGAAGGTAATGGAGCCCTTTATACATTGTCGTGTTTCTTTAGAAATAAATAATGGACAAATGGAGTCTTTAAACGCCTCAGATGTAAAGTTATTCGCTGTCAAAGTGACGCCAAAATGAATGGGAGTCAATGGAAATGCTAACGCAAGTGAAGTTCTGCTACAAGATGGCGGCACCCGGCCGGCTTCAACTTCCGGTCGATGGATTACCCCCTTGATTGTCCCTTGTCGGATTAATAAAAGTTGATAAAAAAGTAAAGTAAATAGTCTCACTTTTAGTTACGTCTTTTAACTATTGTAGTATTTCGAAGGGCAAAAACATGTTGGCTTTACTTCTTCAAACAGCTGTCACTTTAGCACGAGGCCAGTAGCATATAGCATTAGCACCTCAGCTCCACCCACGTCCCGCCTCTTTGTCCATTTTATTTTATTCGGGAGTGACGAGAGGTGACGCGCTGCCAAGATGGCGTCCATATTTTTTTACAGTCTATGGTTAATTGACATCCTAGCCTAAATAGAAAAATAAACTTAAAGCAAGGAAATGTTGCTCCTAGTTGAATGACGGTGGATTATGAACTTGCCAAAACGGAAAAGAAAGCCCAACTAGACGCAGGATGAGTTACTGCTGCTGGCCCAGTTGGTGCTGTAAAAAAAAAAAAAACATAATAAAAGGGAAATTCGGCATTGGGATATCAAGCAAAACTAAGTGTGAGAATGGGAGAGGTTTTGTTTGCAGATCAATGCAGCATTCCCGCTTGTGTTGCGGACCCCGGACAACTGCGAGAGGCGGTGGTATGCGCTACAATCCTTTGTGAATTGGTCTTAGTGAGTTAGGAGTCCTCTCGACTTCTTTTAAGCTGTCCCAGACTTAGGTGCTACTTTTAGGGCTAAAATGCTTCGTGAATTACTCTTAGTGAAAAAAATTAGGAGTCCTAAAGTTAGGAGTGACACGCCCATTATTTTTAGGAGTTGCTCCTAAATTCGCCAGTTAGAGCAACTTTTAGCCTTAAAATTCTTTGTGAATACTGCCCCTGATCTAGAATTTTTATGAATTAACCAGAGCAGGAGAAGAGAGAGAGAGCGCGCGTGCAAGTGAGTAACATTGAAGCCTGTTGGTTTAATTAAGTGTAACTGACTTGGAAACCTAAGTTTTCCCAAACTTGCGATCTTAAAGAGGCCGCCGGGTAGCCTATATTCTAACTCTTGTGTGTCGCCTACTCGCCATACTCGTCCTTAGTGCTGCTATCTCTGACTCACTCACTGGACCATCGACCTGACAAAAAACTGCATACATGGGTGGAGCTCGCCTAAAGCGGGGCTACAGGTGTCCCTAAAGAACCCGCGTATCTAACAATAGTTCCGCATTACATTAATTAATTTGCACGGAAGTTTTATTTATTTTTTATACCGTGTATTCTCCATGTAAATTCATGCACCGAACCATGATGCCCGTACCGTTTCGGTTCAATACGAATACATGTAGCAGCCTAGGCTACCGTTCCACCCCTAATATATAGCCTACTATATTAAGGATTCACCGATATGAAAATTTTGGCCTATACCGAGCCGATAATTCTTTACATTTGATCACTATATCTGGCTAGCCTGACTACGTCAGACTTCCTACTTCCGCTAATTTCATTTCGCTCCTGTAGTCAGTCTGAGATAGCAGCCTATCTTTCTGTTTTCCACCGGCCTGAAAACAGCCTGGCCAATCAACGAACAGAGGGCGGGCTGAAAGCCGTGACGTAGTCGGTAAGCGCCGTGTTTAAGATTAGGTCAGGGAAATCGAAAACGACCACCGATATGGAGACGCGGATGCAATTCGCTCTGTTGTGGAGAATATTCCCGGCATTAGCAAACTGAAGCCCGAACACGAAGAGTGTGTATTAAACATTTTGAATGGAGGTGATGTTGTGGCCCTACTCCCTTTGGGAAAAGTTTAATTTATTAACTATTACCGATCGTCAGCGAGAAACTGGGGAGCCTTTTGACAGGTCAGTGTCTCTTTTCTTTTCCAGGTCTTAAATACCGTAAAACTTCAAATAATAGCCCGGGCTTTTATTTGCCCAAATCGTCGAACTGCACCGGCTTGTACTTGAGATAGGCGTCTAACTTATATGAGACAGGCCTTTATAGTTGAGATGTTGTTCATTGAGATGTTGTTCCTAGAGTCTATAATCTCTAAAAATCTCCAAATGCTCCACGTGAAACCGCGGTCTTCCAACCTCTTACTATCTTGTCGATTGATTTTTATGAATATGCGCGAGGGAGAGAGAGCAAGACAGCGCTCGTGTTGTTTGTAGACGTGGGAGTGTGCGCGCGCGGCCGGGGCTCTCTCTCTCTCTCTCTCTCTCTCTCTCTCTCTCTCTCTCTCTCTCTCTCTCTGCTCGTTTGTGCCCTGTCAAGCGCAGCAGTCATTCTATTAGATCACTCACAGATCAAAAAAGTCGTTTACAGCCATGTTCACTCGGGTATTTCGCTCGCATCATCAAGTGTTTACAGTGGAAGTTCGATCATAGATTTGAGTTCGATGCATGATGTCTGTGGTTCGATGCGGCTGTGTCGGCGCATAACATACGTCATAAACAAACTTATCTGATTGGCTTACGGGTAACCAATGATTTTAAACTTCAGTACGCGCCCCCTAGCGAGAGAGAAAACACTTCTCTATTATGCTATCCCAGACTCTGTGTACGAAGCAAAGTGAAGTAGCAGAGTCTGGTATTACCAGGCTAATATCTGGCATCTGCGCAAAGAAAAAAGAGTTTCATGATTGCATTTACGTGGTTCAGGAGACAGAGGTGATTTATTTTGCGTTTAGTTGAATGATGTATTTCAGTGCGTTTCTATTCAGAGTTGTTGTTGTTGTTCTTATTAGCCTATTTGTTATTATAATTAAAATTGAAATAATTTTATTTCCTTAACAATTTCCTTAAATCATCATGGCAACTCTCGCGGACCCAGGGTTTGAAAACCTGTGATGGATTCAGCTGCCTTCACAAAGTGTTATGTTTTGTACTTCTTAAATCTTGCCCCTGAAAAAAAAAATAGAATTCTGCCCCAGCCCTCAGTGTTTCTGTTTGTAATGCAAGTTTAGTGGGATGTTTTGTTGTTTTAACCATTACACACACACAATGTTTGTTTCTTGTGCTTTTTTTCCAACTTCAAGGACTGTGACCAGGCTGAGAAATCAAAAGAAGAGATTGTTCTTGGGATCTGTGTGGTCCATCCAGAAGGTGCACAACAACCACCAAAAGCGTGGTTAATGCTTAATTATTAACCATTAAGCATTAATGCATAAATTATGGTTAATGGATAATTTATGCTCTTGATTTGAGGTACCCATCCAACCTGCAGCATACTTTCGAGGTCTTTCAAAACTGTTTCTTAATCTGGATGGACAAAGGCTGTCAGACAGAGTCCAAAAGCTAAAGCTGAAAATGTTTGAGTAGATCAGCTTTTTTTAAATTATTATTTTTTTAAAATATATTTTCTGCATAAAGAAAATTAGCAAAATTGTAAAAAAAATTACAAAAATTGGAAAGTGTGAATTAATTGATTACCTGACAGAGTAGATTGAGTGTTGACAATTGTTTTTAGCCATTTGTGCAGTTCTTAAATTCATGAAATGAATAAACAAAGGCTATTTGATTTTGTTTGCTTTTTTTGTGTGCTTACTTGCATATTTCTGAAGGTATATGGTAATGTATAATAATAATGCATTAGATTGTGACATTCTTTACACCTAAACACATTGGTCCGTGTAATACACAAGTTACATTTTACTTTGGAAAAATTACATTATTTGAATTTAATACAGTAAGTTTGACTTTCAAGGAAAATGACAAACGGTCAATGTAATACAGTTAAGTTTAATTAAGAAAATTACATTAGGTCAATGTAATACAGTTAAGTTTCATTTCCTAGAAAATGAAATTAGGACAATGTAATACAGTTAAGTTTTATTCTAAAGAAAATTACATTAGGTCAATGTAATATAGTTAATTTTAATTTTCAAGAAAATTATATTAGGTCAATGTAATATAGTTCAGTTTGATTTTAAGGAAAATAACATTAGGTCAATGTAATTGTGATAATTCAGATAGAAATAGTTTGATTACATCCAACAGACATGATTACATAGCTTTATTAATGAAATAATTTTATGTGGAAATTTGCCACATGATTAATACACATTCAACTGATGAGGTATTTTTTTTGAGTGCTATGGCATACTATATCTTTAAAGTAAGAGGTTTATGGTACAGCTGTTTCCTCTAGTCTGGATACTGAACTCCACCCTGAGGCGTGTTAACTAAACCAGATCCACAAGGAAGAAAGAGAAGAGAAAAGTTTAACAGCCGTTGAATTATAAGAGAACTGAAACACCCAATGTAAGCATACTAACGTTATATCTTTAAAGTAAGAGGTTTATGGTACAGCTGTCTCCTGAACTCCACCCTCAGTGAGGCGTGTTAACTAAACCAGATCCACAAGGAAGAAATAGAGGAGAAGAGTTTAACAGCCGTTGAATTATAAGAGAACTGAAACACCCAACGTAAGTAGTAAATTTTGTTTTTGTACAATTTGTTCAAATGACAATCATCTGCTCTAAAAAGGTTTTCATCTCTATAATTTCCTCGTTTCCGTTCATTTACCTTGATATGTCATTTCTGCTTGATCAAAGCGATTTTATTCATCTGGAATTGAAGGCAAAGAGGTTGAACTTTTTTAAAGTATAGCAATTAAACTTACGCTTACGATTTTAGTCAGTTGAATTTTTTAAGTGAAATCTATCTTTAGGAGCGCTGTTATAATTATCTTATTATAATAAATATGCCTGCCTTTACAAAACTAAATATTGTTATAATCAGTGTTACAAAACCGCGAATGACAATTAAAAACGAAAACCGCCGACAGCCATAGCAAAGAAATTCTGGACATAAAGTAGCGAGAAAGAGAGCGGCACTCGTTTTACTTTGACTACAGTTTACAAAAAAACAAAAAACAAAAAAAACAATAGATATCAGCCTCAGATTCAACATGTGTACTACATACTTAAATATCACGAAAATGTTAAAGCACATTCATTCAGTTGAATGAAAAATGTTATGGGTCTGTATCATTACTCTGTAGCCCAGGGATTGGCAACTTCGGTTCTGGAGGGCCACTGTCCTACAGAGATTTAGCTCCAACCCTGAAAAAAAAAAAAAAAAAAAATCACCTGCCTGTAACTTTCTAGTAATCTTGAAGACCTTGATTAGCTTGTTCAGGTGTGTTTGATTAGGGTTGAAGCTAAACTCTATAGGACAGTGGCCCTCCAGGACCGAAGTTGCCCATCCCTGCTGTAGCCTATTTAGCCTTCTGAAGTCATACAATAGCATTCTGTGACTAACAGATTAAAAATTAAGTCATTATTCACTGTTAATTCTCCTACTAGTGAACTGCTGTGATCAGATCATTGAGTCAATGAGTTGAATTCAAGAATCAAATGAGTTCAATTCATGAATGAATCATTCAGGGTCTCTTTCCCAAAATCACCACAATAATCCATTAACTATAGCCTATGGATAAGAGTGGCCTGGATATTCTTAAAAAATTACCTTTGGGGGCCGTTTACACAACACCATTTTCAACTAAAACCGGAAAACTTTTTATGTGTTTTGGCCGGTTATTTACACGCCAACTGCGTTTTGGGGGCCTGAAAATGCAAACTTTTGAAATCGGGTTTCAAAGTGCAAGTTTTTGAAAACATTACTCTTTGTAAAGAACAAAAAACACACTTTTGTGAAAATGGTGGCATCATGCGTATTACGTGTTTAGACTACAGGCGCGTAGTTTTTCTTTACATCGCCAACTACTGGCCTGGCATGAATAATATAGGGTTTTTTAGTTGTTTTTCCCGGATCCGTGTGAACAGGGATGTTTTTGACAACGTTGTTGTCTGTACACGAGAAACGCAAAGGACATTTATTCCGTTTTTAGGACATCATTGTTGTGCAAAGATGCCCTTAGTGTGTTGGAATAATGTGAGGGCGAGTAGGCCTAAATGATGACAGAATTTTAGCTTGAACTATCCCACCATATTTCTTTTTACTACAATACGTTGTTTTGAATGAGTTCACTCATTGTGATTTTTTTTCCTCCAGTTTTTTTCTATCAGACAGATTCAGTGTCGAAGAGGATCAGAGGAAGAATTCAGAGAAGAGAAGAGTGAGTTGTCTTTGCTCTGAGCCATGGACTGGAAGACTTTTCAAACCATTCTCAGTGGGGTGAATAGATATTCCACCGCGTTCGGCCGGATCTGGCTCTCTGTGGTTTTTGTGTTCAGAGTGATGGTTTACGTTGTAGCGGCCGAGAAAGTTTGGGGCGATGATCAGAAGGACTTTGACTGCAACACCGAGCAGCCGGGCTGCTCGAATGTCTGCTACGACTACTTCTTCCCCATTTCCCACATCCGACTGTGGGCTCTGCAGCTCATCTTCGTCACTTGTCCGTCGTTGATGGTCGTCATGCACGTGAAGTACCGTGATGAGCGCGAACGCAAGTATCGTGTGAGGCATGGAGCTAAAGCCAAGCTCTACGACAACACGGGGAAGAAGCACGGTGGGCTGTGGTGGACGTACCTGATCAGCCTTTTTGTCAAGACCGCCATCGAGATCACCTTCTTGTACATCCTCCATCACATCTACGACAGTTTCTACCTGCCACGGCTGGTGAAGTGTGAAGTCCAGCCGTGTCCCAACATTGTGGACTGTTACATTGGCCGACCCACAGAGAAAAGAGTCTTCACCTACTTCATGGTCGGAGCTTCGGCACTCTGCATAGTGCTCAGTGTCTGTGAGATCATCTATCTGATCTCCAAACGAGTCATTCGCTGTGCCAACAAGCCCCATAGCACACCGTTTGATGGACGATACCGAGACGAGGACAGCAACTGCACCCTTCCTATGCATAAGTTGGACAGAAAACCCCATTATAAGACGGAGTCTAAACCAGACTTTAAGTCTGAGTATAAACCTGGGTCTAAACCGCAGTTTAAATCTGAAGTCAAGCCAACATTTAAGCCAGCCTACAGGTTGAGCGTGGACATGAGAGCTTCTGCTCCAAATCTCTCAGTACCTATGCGTAGGTCTTATGATCCTGCTTTTGTCAAAATGATTGAAAGACTATTTGATCGACAGGTTGACCTTAGGGATTAACCTTTGACCTTGTGAACCATCGATCATGTGGTTTTGACAGTTAGTTTTGACCTATTGGCTTTCCCTATTATATGTCATGTAGTTTTGAAAGAATGGTTTTGATGAATGTTGTGTCAAGAAGGGTTATATAGAATGTGTGTCACATGATACCCCTCCCTCCCTATTCCAGAGCAGCGTATATAAATGGGGTCGCAAGAGTTGAAAAAACATTATGTTCATTTAAAAGTATATCAAATAAAATATATACTATTTCACACTAACTAAAGTTGAAAACCATTCAGTTCTTTAACCCTCAGGTGCTCTTCGGTCATTTCTGACCGAAACATTTTCTGTTTTGAAATTTAAAAAAAATCACAGCTTCATCGGGAATGTTACGAAACTTGGTGACTTTTATGGCATTGGGTATGTGAACACACAAATAAATTGAGGTCATGATCCGAGCAGGCTAAGTGGTCATAAAAAAAATAGTCACACTTGTGCTCTTCGGTCAAAAATAGGAAATGAAAGGGAAATTGACAAAAACACAAAAATTCTGAGAATTTTTGTGTGTACAATCTACAAATTGGCCACGATGCAGAAAAAAACTGCTCACCATTGAAGGGGTGACACTCTAAAACATCAAGAGTGCAAAACAGACACATTCAGCCACACACATACACACTTTTTATACACATACACACCAATGAATTGTGACCGACCGAAATGAATGGGAAATTGACAAACACAAATTCTCTACAAATCGGCCACAATGCAGAAAAAAAACATCAATAGTGAAAAACATAACATAATTAATAATTATAATTAATATATATAATATAATAATTATTAAAATTATTAAAATAATAATTCATATACTATGGAGCCAGGCCCGGGGTTGGGGCTCGTATGCGAGCGCCTGGTGGCCGGGCCTCTCCCCACGGGGTCCGGCCGGGCTCAGCCCGAAGGAGCGACGTGGGACCGCCTTCCAGTGGGCTCACCACCTGCAGGAAGAGCCGTAAGGGGCCGGTGCAGAGAGGATCGGGCGGCAGTCGAAGGCGGGGGCCTCGACGACCCGATCCCTGGACACGGAAACTAGCCTTAGGGACGTGGAACATCACCTCGCTGGTGGGGAAGGAGCCTGAGATCGTGCGTGAGGTTGAGAGGTTCCGACTAGAGATAGTCGGGATCACCTCTACGCATGGCTTGGGCTCTGGAACCACACTCCTTGAGAGAGGATGGACTCTTCACCACTCTGGAGTTGCCCATGGTGAGAGGCGACGGGCTGGTGTGGGTTTGCTTATAGCCCCCCAGCTCAGCCGCCATGTGCTGGAGTTTACCCCGGTGAATGAGAGGGTCGTTTCCCTGCGCCTACGGGTCGGGGATAGGTCTCTCACTGTCGTGTGTGCCTACGGGCCGAACGGCAGTGCAGAGTACCCGGCCTTCTTGGGGTCTCTGGGAGGAGTGCTGGAAAGTGCTCCGACGGGGGACTCCGTCGTTCTACTGGGGGACTTCAACGCTCACGTGGGCAGCGACAGTGACACCTGGAGGGGCGTGATTGGGAGGAACGGCCCCCCCGACCTGAACCCGAGCGGTGTTCAGTTATTGGACTTCTGTGCTAGTTACAGTTTGTCCATAACGAACACCATGTTCAAGCATAAGGGTGTCCATCAGTGCACGTGGCACCAGGACACCCTAGGTCGTAGGTCGATGATCGACTTTGTGGTCGTTTCATCTGACCTGCGGCCGTATGTCTTGGACACTCGGGTGAAGAGAGGGGCGGAGCTGTCAACTGATCACCACCTGGTGGTGAGTTGGATCCGATGGCGGGGGAGGAAGCTGGACAGACACGGCAGACCCAAGCGTACTGTAAGGGTTTGCTGGGAACGTTTGGCCGAATCTCCTGTCAGAGAGATCTTCAACTCCCACCTCCGGCAGAGCCACGACCGGATCCCGAGGGAGGCTGGAGATATTGAGTCTGAGTGGACCATGTTCTCCGCCTCCATTGTCGAAGCGGCGGCTCGGAGCTGTGGCCGTAAGGTCTCCGGTGCCTGTCGAGGCGGCAATCCCCGAACCCGGTGGTGGACACCGGAAGTAAAGGATGCCGTCAAGCTGAAGAAGGAGTCCTATCGGGCCTGGTTGGCTTGTGGGACTCCTGAGGCAGCTGACAGGTACCGGCAGGCCAAGCGGACTGCAGCCCGGGTGGTTGTGGAGGCAAAAACTCGGGCCTGGGAGGAGTTCGGTGAGGCCATGGAGAAGGACTATCGGCTGGCCTCGAAGAGATTCTGGCAAACTGTCCGGCGCCTCAGGAGAGGGAAACAGTGCCCTACCAACGCTGTTTACAGTGGAGGTGGGCAGCTGTTGACCTCAACTGGGGATGTCGTCGGACGGTGGAAGGAATACTTCGAGGATCTCCTCAATCCCGCCGTCACGTCTTCTATTGAGGAAGCAGAGGCTGGGGGCTCAGAGGTGGACTCGTCCATCACCCTAGCTGAGGTCACCGAGGTAGTCAAGAAACTCCTCGGTGGCAAGGCACCGGGGGTGGATGAGATCCGCCCTGAGTACCTCAAGTCTCTGGATGTTGTGGGGCTGTCTTGGCTGACACGCCTCTGCAGCATCGCGTGGCGGTCGGGGACAGTGCCTCTGGGATGGCAGACCGGGGTGGTGGTCCCTCTTTTTAAGAAGGGGGACCGGAGGGTGTGTTCCAACTACAGGGGGATCACACTTCTCAGCCTCCCTGGGAAAGTCTATGCCAGGGTACTGGAGAGGAGAATACGGCCGATAGTGGAACCTCGGATTCAGGAGGAACAGTGCGGTTTTCGTCCAGGCCGTGGAACACTGGACCAGCTCTATACCCTCTACAGGGTGCTGGAGGGTTCATGGGAGTTTGCCCAACCAGTCCACATGTGCTTTGTGGATTTGGAGAAGGCATTCGACTGTGTCCCCCGAGGCGGCCTGTGGAGGGTGCTCCGGGAGTATGGGGTCCCGGGTCCTTTGCTAAGGGCTGTCCGGTCCCTGTATGACCGAAGCAGGAGCTTGGTTCGCATTGCCGGTAGTAAGTCAGACTTCTTCCCGGTGCATGTTGGACTCCGGCAGGGCTGCCCTTTGTCGCCGGTTCTGTTCATAATTTTTATGGACAGAATTTCTAGGCGCAGCCAGGGGCCGGAGGGTGTCAGGTTGGGGGACCACGCGATTTCGTCTCTGCTCTTTGCGGATGATGTTGTCGTGTTGGCCCCCTCACACCAGGACCTTCAGCGTGCACTGGGACGGTTTGCAGCCGAGTGTGAAGCGGCTGGGATGAGAATCAGCGCCTCCAAATCCGAGGCCATGGTCCTCAGTCGGAAAAGGGCGGCTTGCTCACTTCAGGTTGGTGGAGAGATCCTTCCTCAAGTGGAGGAGTTTAAGTATCTTGGGGTTTTGTTCACGAGTGAGGGAAGGATGGAACGGGAGATTGACAGACGGATCGGTGCAGCTTCTGCAGTAATGCGGTCGATGTACCGGTCTGTTGTGGTGAAGAAAGAGCTGAGCCGTAAGGCAAAGCTCTCGATTTACCGGTCAATCTACGTTCCTACTCTCACCTATGGTCATGAGCTTTGGGTCATGACCGAAAGGACAAGATCCCGGATACAGGCGGCCGAAATGAGCTTTCTCCGCAGGGTGGCTGGGCGATCCCTTAGAGTTAGGGTGAGAAGCTCGGTCACTCGGGAGGAGCTCAGAGTAGAGCCGCTGCTCCTCCACATCGAGAGGGGTCAGCTGAGGTGGCTCGGGCATCTGTTTCGGATGCCTCCTGGACGCCTTCCCGGGGAGGTGTTCCGGGCACGTCCCACTGGGAGGAGACCCCGGGGAAGACCTAGGACACGCTGGAGAGACTATGTCTCCCGGCTGGCCTGGGAACGCCTCGGTGTCCCCCCGGAAGAGCTGGAGGAAGTGTCCAGGGAGAGGGAAGTCTGGGCATCTCTGCTTAGACTGCTGCCCCCGCGACCCGGCCCCAGATAAGCGGAAGAAGATGGATGGATGGAATATACTATTTAAAAATAATAAATTAATATGTAAAAAAATAATAATAATATAAATAATAAAAAGCGGTGAAAAAGCATTACTGTTTATTTTTTTTATTTTTTTTATAGAATTGTATAATGTTACCTGTAACAAAATGCTTTCTCTGTATTCAGGTTTGACTGTAGTAATAATGCAAAAACGTGTACACTTCACATCAAATTTATAAAAAAAAAAATCTAAACCATGGCAACAAATATTATTTGAGAATAAAAAAAAACATATTCAAATCCACATCTTAAAAGTGTATTCACACCTGCCTTGTTTGGTTCGATTGAATCGAACTTTAGTTCGTTTCCCCCTTTGGTGCGGACCTTTTGGGCGGGTGTGAATACAGCAATCGAACTCGGGTGCGGACCAAACAACCGAACCGAGACCCAGCTGAAGAGGTGGTCTCGGTACGGTTCCAAACGATCTCTGGTACGGTTCGTTTACGGTGTGAACATGAACCGACCCAATTGCAAGAAAGCACTGCGCCTTTGAGTTAACAGGCTTCCGTAGTCGGAGATTTTGGCATAATGGTTTGTGTTATTGTTGTTCAAGTGCGAAAGAGAATTCCATTCCGGCGCGCTGTCTGGCCACACGATACTGTTGCGCGTCTTTCTGCGCGTCGTGTGTGCATCATTGGAATGGAATGAATGAATGAGTGTGTGCATCAGGACATTCACATACAGAGCGTTCTCTTTAGTCTAATCGCGCATAGATGCAAAAAAAAGCTTTTGCAGTTCATATAATGTAACGATAGTTACAATACAAGGATGATGCTGCGTTAAACTGGACAAACTTCAAGCGTTAACATTGACTGCACTTGTTAGCAGTATATACAATAAGAATCTCATTATTTGAATTTGTGAACATAGCCCCTCTCTATGAATGAAAACTTTATACCTTATCCGTCTTTTGCGCAGTTTCTTCATATTGCGTTTGTACAGAATAACACAAAATTAGTCAAATAACAAATATTGCAGTACGAAATATCTCCATGCTGAGCCTTTTTTGCACTTCCTGATTTCCCTACTTGAGAATCCTTGTCCAATGAATGGACGACCTTAGCACACGTGTGGTTTTGTTTACAAATTTTGGTTCACTTGCAAAAAGAGCAGTGTGAAAGCGAACCGTACCAAAAAAAAAAAAATAATAATAATTTTTGGTCCGGACCAAAGCAAGTGAACTATCGGACTTTCCTGGTGTGAATACACAAGTAATTTTGTCCAAAAACTAATAGAGAATTCACAAGCCTCTCCATAGAGAGCTATACAGGCATCTAGTGGTTATACTATGAAACGACATGTTTTATTTTATTTTCTCTCAACAGATGGCGCTAATCTGACTTCAAAAATTGGATTTAAAAGGTCTGGGCCCGTATGTATAAAGCCACTCAGAGTAAAATTTTAGTCTCAAGTCTGTCAAAATTCTAAGAATTACATAATTTTACTCTTATTCCAAAACTTAAGAATAAGTGTGATTCATAAAAGTTCCTAAGTGCTAAGACTTGGTCTCAGCTCCTAAATTATTTAAGAGAGCTGGAGAGGTCTCCTAACCTAGTTAGGAGTAACAAAATGGCAGCAGAGAGGTTAGGCCATGCACTTTTCAACGAAAATATGATGAATTGTAGTTAAATGAGTTGATCAAACAATAAAAAAAAAAGTTTAATCATCAAGGTATTCTTTTTGTAACTTACCTTTAAAAAGTTTCATAGCAATGAAATTAAAGTAATAATTATATTTTTGGCGAATGGAGAAATGCAGCAGTGCACCTGTGATGATATATTTATTTGAATGGCTGGTGAGCCAAAGACAATTTTCCACCTTGGTGGACAATACAGATATTACAATTAAAAAGCTCACAGGAGAAAAAAAAATCATATATTGTCTGCAACATAATCATTTATTAATATTTGATTTTCCTCTCTAGTTTTTTCACCTGTTCATAATTTATTTGTATGACAGCTTAGCTAAAAATTATGTCAATTTGGAATGTTTCATTGTGTTATCACAAATAAACAATTGACTCCAGGCACAACTACAAAATACGCTTACAAAATATTGAACACATTTTTAATACTATTTGAATAAAGGGTGAATCTGACAATTTTCCTTCAATACTAAGTTGTGATAATTTTGCACAATGCAAAGCCATTTAAAAAAATACATTTAAATATTAAAGTTTCAGTGTCTTAATTAAATTATTTTATTATAATTACATTAAATAATTGGTGTCATGCTGCTGTGACCTCACCCTTGCAGGCTCACTATTGGCTGATTCAGAGGTTGAGGGCGGCCATTTTGGGTTAACATCATTGTAGTCCTTAGTTTGCAGCACTTAAGTCCCACTTCAGTCAGCACTTAAGAATCAGTCTTATACTTTACTGAAAGTTGCTTTTAGCTGCTTTATAAAAGTCTCCAACTCTTAGAAAAGTCCTACTCTTTACTAAGTATTTTTTTACACTTAAGTCAAAGCTTAAGACTATTCTTAAGATCATTTCTTAGAAGTTTTATACATACGGGCCCTGGGGCCGTATTCACAAAGAATTTTAAGGCTAAAAGTAGCTCCTAACTGGCGAATTTAGGAGCAACTCCTAAAAATAATGGGCGTGTCAGTCCTAACTTTAGGACTCCTAATTTGTTTCACTAAGAGTAATTCACGAAGCATTTTAGCCCTAAAAGTAGCACCTAAGTCTGGGACAGCTTAAAAGAAGTCGAGAGGACTCCTAACTCACTAAGACCAATTCACAAAGGATTGTAGCGCATACCACCGCCTCTCGCAGTCGTCCGGGGTCCGCGACACAAGCGGGAATGCTGCATTGATCTGCAAACAAATCTCCTGTGTGTTTTGCTTGATATCCCAGTGGTGAATTTTCCATTTATCTTTTTTTTTTTTAAACACAACTGAGCCAGCAGCAGTAATGGTGTGTTCACACCGAACGCGAATTTAATTATTTGCGCGAGTAGATTACATATAAAGTCAATGCAAAGACGCGAATAGACGTATCATTCGCGCCGGGCGTTGCGATTGACGCGAATTGGGCGATGCGTTTGCCGCGAATGTCTTCCGCGCAAGTTGAAAAATTTGAACTCGAGCGAATGTTCAAGCGTCTAACTAGACGCGTATTTGACGCTCTATTCGCGTTCGGTGTGAACACACTGATCCTGCGTCCAGTTGGGCTTTCTTTTCCGTTTTGGCGAGTTCATAATCCACCTTCATCCAACTATTACATTAGGCTACTTCAACAGGAGCAACATTTCCTTTGTCTATTTAGGCTAATAGGATGTCAATTAATGTGTTAATGCAAAGTGTTAATGCAAGTGTCGTTTTTCATTATTAGGCAAGTGGCTGTTTTCATTAGGTTAGGCTACCTTGATTTAATTTAATTTAATTCACGCCTTTTTTTCTCTCTCTCTGCCTTTTTAGAATTACACTTCACTGGGGTATGCACAAACATATGCATTTCGATGACATTACTATTATTATTTTGTGTAGGACACAGACATATTTAGATGTCGTAATTCCATGATTTGTTGCGTCTGTGTTATGTTCCGCATGATGGCCCTGTCATCTAACAACCAATCACCGTGATCATTGCGAGGAAACTCGTGCATGAGAATTGACGTCATCCATAGCAACGAAGACTCACTCTTAGTTTAGGAGTTGTCATTTTTCCTTACTAAGAGTAGGTCTGAAAGGCGTTGTGAATAACTTTTAAGAGAAAACTCCTAGCTAAAATATTTTAGTGCGATTTAGGAGTACTCCTAGTGGTAAGATAAAAATCTTTGTGAATACGGCCCCTGGTCTCTGTATTAATCTGAAATACTGCAATAATTGAAAAAATATAAAACAAAAAATAGGATTTTTTAAAATATTGTTTTCAATGGCAAAAATGGACCATAAATATTGCATAAATATTAATAAGTATCATTAAATTGTCTCAAAATACAAAATTAAAAAGAAAAAATATTATTGAACAAAAATAAATTGCATTGGTTTTACTGGGATGTAGAAATTTTAATTTTTAGGTGTCCGGTCACTTCTGACCGGGAAGATAACAAGTGTGACTCCGAAACGAAGAGCACCTGAGGGTTCAAATTTTGTGTAGGTGCAACCGGGAAAAATGGCTTACCGTGGGACAACATATTGAGTGTCGTGGTAATACGGTGGTATAGCAATACTTTTTGGTCTAATTATCATCCACAGCCACAGACATGTGCATTAAAATGTGAGGTATTAAGGGGGGTTGGGGGGCATGCTCCCCCGAGAAAATTTAGATTTCTCTGACCTACAAATATGCAATTTAAGACTTTTGAAGGCCCAAAAAATGGATAATAAATAGCTTTAAAACCATGTCATTGAGTGGGCATTAGATTATTTTGTCAATACCTTCTCTCTCCTCATCTACAGCTTACTTTTTCTCTCAGTCTCCTTATCCTGGCCTATTTCTTCCCCTCCTAAAGCTGAACTTTGACTGATAGTCTTTTCATTTCTGTCTGTGTCAGTGAAGAAAGTAAACATATAGGCTTAACTGATATTTATATGTTTTATGAATCATTTTCTTAAACAAGTTAATTTACTCAAGGCTACCAGGTCATTATTGCCAATAGGAACCTTCTACAAGCTTTGGAATTTGAAAAGCAATAAAAACAAAACAAATTATAGGCTACGTTTAACGCAGTTGGTGGAATTGGCAGACGTTCCCTCATCATGCACTGTGCAAACGCGTCAAAGCATTCTCAGGTAAATGCAGCATTAATGCACGTAGGTGATTTTGAACGAATATATAGTTAAAACCAATCCTGCTATTGATATCTTTGTAAGACCTATCAGTGGCTATATAGGGAAAACAAATCTCCGGCGAAATATCGAACCTAAAAGTTTAACTAACTTTACCGCGCTCAACCACCGTGAGTGCATTTCACGCATTTGTAATCGCTCGCGTTCAGCGGGGAGGAAGGGAGGTTGGTCGGTCGGTCGGCCCAGCTCGGGACCAGCGAGATTCGTTGAGATTAATGAATCTATTTATTTATTTATTTATTTATTTATTTATTTATTTATTTATTTATTTATTTATTTATCTGAGGTGCTGGAACGGTCCGTTCCGGCCCACTTTAACCCCTGTGTGCGCATATGTTGCAACGCCAGATGGGAATTGGTGGCACAGTGAAAGTGAGAATATATTTCACACAAAAGTTGAAAAACATTATGTTCCTTTAAAATTATATAGCCTACCATTTCACACGAAGTAAAGTTGAAAAACATTCTGCTCTTTAAAATGATATAATGTTGAAAACCATTCAGTTCTTTAAAAGTAGGCCTATAAATTAAATATTTCACACTAAGGTTGAAAAACTTTCTGCTCTTTAAAATGATATAAATTAAGTGTTATAAAATAAAATATCTTACTGAACCAATTATTTCAAAACAAAAAATAAAAATCATCTGATTAGAGATTTGAAGAAAACATAGGCCTACAGCTTATGAACGGTTCACAAAAATTGCAATGTTTAGATAAAATAAAAATTATCTTACAATCTTTGTGAGTCTTTACGGTCTTCCTTTGCGTCAATAGGCCTATATATCCTATGGTCTGTTTTTTCCTGAAGGGGCTCTTTTCACACTGGTGTTTTGGTCTGCGGGGGTGTAACTCTCTGATCACAATGTCTCTCAAAGCAGCAGTCAGAGGGGCACGCGCGTTTATGTGTGTGTGTGACACATGATACCCTCCCTCCCTCCCCATTCCTGAGCAGATGGGAATTGGTGGGACAGTTAAAGTGAGAATATATATATTTTATTTTAATTTATATACTTTTAAATGAACATATTCTAAGTATAATCTTAAAAGTTTAAAATATATCTTTCATAAGATGTTTTAAATTAAATTCAATGAATTAACAAAAACAGATATTCTACATCGATGGTCTGTGGAAAAACATGACTATATCTTTTTAATAGTCATGTAAAGAACTTTGAAATTTGGGGGTCTCACAAGTCATCTCACACATTGTGTGAAATGTTAAATAATTCCTTAAGTAGTCTGTGAGAAAATCATCACATCTTTAGTGAGAGAGCAACAATGAAGACATTTAGAATCTGTGATGCCTCAGGCCGAGCCCCATTGATAGGCTGCTTATAACGTCCTTCCGATTCCCACCACATCTTCAGAGAAATACGTTACTTGACAATAATTTTAGCTTCAGGATATAGCATATCTATTTATCTTTTAGAAGATTACTGTAATGATTTTGTTTTACGGTGACCTAAAGTATAATTTTTATTAATATAGCCATAATGATTTTTGTACTGTAACAGCATATTCTATCCCGTACACCTAAAACACGACCATCACAGAAAACGGCATTTTTACATTTTCAATAAATAAATAAATATAAATAAATAAATCATTTAATATAATTTCCAAGCAGTTTTGCACTCACAAACACATAAGTCGGTTCCATAAAATTAACTAATCTCTATTTTTAAATTAAATGATTATAAATAAAGTATAACTCTATAATGATTAATAACAAATATGTTACTAAAATGTATTCATACAAATTAAACATAGTTTTATCTAAATGAATATATATAGCCTATATATTGCAACTACGGTAACCGTTATGTGCCAATAAGCTACGACATGACTTCCAATAGCCCTTCTTACATGTTCTACTGTTATGCTGCCTATATAATGAATTACAAAACCACGTAATTAAAAAGCTTGTAATTTAGACCGTAACATTGACTTACCTGTCGAAAAGAAACCAGGCAACTTCTCCATTAGATCTATCCACATGGGAAAAGCTATCCCGATGCAGTGCAGCCTTTCAAGCGCCTCTCTGACCTCCTTGGCCGCTTCAGATGGTTTCAGTCAGCCGGCTCTGAATGAAAAGGTTGGCTAGTTGAGGTAGGCTAGTGCTTTTTGTCCCTCTCTGCTATTATAGTTTTTCAAGATGGCGGAACGACATGGAGGCCTCCATGGACTTACCCGTACCATGTAAATAAAGATAAGAAATTCTTCGCTTACGAGGAAAAGTCAGAACATTGGCAGAGCTAATTTTACACCAATGAGATCATATTTATGAATAAAGACATTGATTTGAGCTATTAAAATACTTTTTAAAAAACTACTGTACCTTTAATTAGATGTGTAAATTACAAAATAGCATTTTTCAACCAAGTGAATCAACACAAGAGAGATCTTCAGAAGTTATACCTTCAGGGGTCAATGACACTAGTTTGCAACGTTCCCCCCAAAATCAAATACTCTATACGATTTGTATTACACTTTTTTAAAGTTTGAACAAAAATGTAAAAGCACTTCTTTATATTTCCTGTGTTCTGACATAATGTCATTTGCGCAAAACTTAAAGCATGCGCAAAATAAAATATATCCTAGCTACTTTCTAATATATAATTTGTATTTTATGGTGCGTTCACGTGCTATGGAAAATATGATATTTTCCACTTGTGAACTGGTATTTACCAGTGTGTTGCGTTCAAGTGTTTTTGTTGTCGTAATGTGGTAAAAAGATGGAGATCCAGACCTGTTATTTAGCTAAAACTATTTTAGATTGCTTAAGTCATCTGCTACAGCAAGAAAAAGATTTATCAAAACTCAAACAGTAAATAATATGCTGTATATTTTCTAGATCATGAATAGTACATATTTTTACCATTCACAACTCTTGCGTTGTTTGCTCTCCGCCATTTTGAAAAGGTCAAAGGTAATCTCATCTCGGCAACTCGTGCATCAAAATATTCTACGAGTTGCCCAGTGGAAAATACCACATGAGGGGGTGTTCATGTGCATTTTCCATGTCGGCTTTTGGTATTTACCATAATTACCATAGCACGTGAACGCACCACTATTTTGCGCATACTTTAAGTTAACTTTTACCAAATATTAAGATGTTAAAGTTCAGTTATAGACCTTTAGCGCATTCAAATGTATTGAGTTGAAATTAAAACGTGATATCAATATTGCGTAAAACATGTCATTACCGAATTGAGGGTTGTTTAATAATTTTAATTAAAACGTGATATCAATATCGCGTAAAACACGTCATTACCGCTTGATAATAGTTATCAAGCATCAGCTGATTAAAGTTCTTCAAACCATGCTATGTATTTTGCTGGCAAATCGGTGCAGGCTTGACACACTTTATTTTGTTGTAGGCTATGCCCAGATTTTGAGGGTCACTGGTAGAAAGATGTCTTCATTCTTTGTTTTACTGTATTTTTAAAAACATAGATAGACCTACATAGATGTTTTACACAAATAAATATTTCAGAGATCCTTGTGCGGTATTATATATTTGCATAAAGGGTTAAAATATAAAATTTACATTTAAGCGCTATTTAAAAACTAGGATGGTATAATAATATAATGTGGTTTAAAACATCATTTGATTAAATCAAGCCAATTGACGTGAATACTGTCGTATATGAAAAAAAGAGAAGACCTAGAGTTGACTAACATTACAGCTAACGGTAGGAAAACAGATATCCATGGGGTGAAAGTGTAAAGAAAACAACATACAAATACGATAAGTGCTACGATAGTGTGGTTAAAAATGAAACCGTGGTAAACAATTTAAGAACACTAGCGCTGTTAACCCTTTGATGCACAACATGGGTCTAAATAGACCCGACTGAGTTTTAATTTTCTATTCCAGGTATTCCTATTCCAGGTATTCCAGGTATTCCTCAATTAACTCGTTTTAGATCATTACAAATCCTTATTTAAATGTTTCCTTTCTTACTTTTCGATTAAAAATAGTTTTTGTTTCACTACCCTTCTAGTCAAGTCAAGTCAAGTCATCTTCATTTATATAGCGCTTTTAACAATGGATTGTTTCAAAGCAGCTTTACAGAGATAAACATATCATTTAAGGTAACAGATTGTTTTGGCGTTATAGCGGTTCTTGAATAATGTTACTTCCAGCTAAAGTTAACTTTGATTGATTCACCTCCGTCGAAATGATCAGACTTTAAACGCGAACCTGTGATTAACGCAGACGGCGTTCACATGCTCATTCAGAATTCTATAGTTATGTGCTTTTTAAAATATGTGCGCAGGTTTGTAATTCATACAACCCAGCCTAAATAAACTACTTTTCTTGCCTAAAAATTTTGATACAGAATTTTGTTTTATTTTATCACTTCGGGGTACGCGAGCCGGAATTCACAACACTTTATCTGTAGAGTGGGAAAGGGATCCTCCATAGGGAGAGGATAGTGGATACTTCAGCACTGCATTGTCATCGGGTCCAGGCAAAGCTCCCTCGTCAGATCTGGACACGGCCTGGATCCGGCAGGCTGCGGGAAAACCTCGGGATAAACAAAGACACTTATATTAGCGTAGATGCCATTCTTCTTATGATGTAGCGAGTACATCAAGATTTAAGGGAAGTGTTCCCAGTTCCGGCTGACCTAATCTATGCAGCCTAACATTGAATTTATAGAAGTCTATAATGTATTATGTGTATGCTAGGTCAAAGAGATGTGTTTTTAGTCTAGCTTTGAACTGACAGAGTGTGTCTGCTTCCCGGACAATGGTAGGAAGACTGTTCCAAAGTTTTGGTGCTAAATAGGAAAAGGATCTACCGCCTGCAGTCGATTTAGATATTCTAGGTATTATCAACTGGCCGGAATTTTGAGATCGCAATAGACGTGAAGGACTATAATCCGTTAAGAGCTCGCTCAAGTACTGCGGAGCTAAACCATTTAGTGCTTTGTAGGTAATCAACAATATTTTAAAATTTATACGATGTTTAATAGGGAGCCAATGCAGTGTTGACAGAACCGGGCTAATATGGTCATATTTCCTGGTTCTGGTAAGAACTCGAGCTGCGGCGTTTTGAACTAGCTGTAGTTTGTTTATTAAGCGTGCAGGGCAACCACCCAGTAGAGCATTACAATAATCTAGCCTTGAGGTCATGAACGCATGGACTAATTGTTCCGCATTTCCCAATGAGAGCATATGGCGTATTTTAGATATATTTTTAAGATGGAAAAATGCAGTTTTACAGATACTAGACACGTGGCTTTCAAAATAATGCGCAACATGGGTCTAAAAAGACTCGTATTCATGTTTCTTTGCTGAATATTTGAAAGAAATGTATTTTATCATTTATTAATCCAGGTATTCATTAAATATATTGTTTTTGATTTCCACAAATCATTACTTTTATTTTTCCTTTCTTACTTTATAAACAAACACGGTTTTTGTATTTCTACATAAATTTAACACACATGGGTCAAAAATGACCCATATAGGAACCTTTGATATTTATAAATAGTATAAATATATTTACTGCAGAAAACTATTCACCTGCCACACATTTCACAATTCAACACGGCTGCTTTTGTATATTTCATGCACGTAAGTTTTATTTAATACATTTTTTGTCACAGAAAATATTTGATATTTTGTGAAAGACATCTAGATATAGCCTAATATTTGAACGTTTAGGCTAAGGTTACCTTGACCTTGAAATCCATTACTTGCATTGCATTACATGCAAAAGAGAAACATGTCCAATACTATTAGCTAGCTTGCGGTCGACATATTTTATTTTATCTAATAGCTAGGTCAACAAAATAAAAGTTGCAATAGAAAGTTATATATACAAGTATATATTGGCGCTGTTGGGTAGAAACCTTACCTGGGCAGTACCTCCATATTAATTTTTATAAATGGTCATAAATCAATGCTATCGGTCACATAAGCCGTCGTGTGGTGAATGAATGAATGAATGAATGAGGCATTTATATAACGCTTTCATATGTACTACTGTACACCCAAAGCGCTTTACAATCATATCAGGGGTTCTCTCCTCAACCAGCACCAGTGTGCAGCATCCACTTGGATGATGCGACGGCAGCCACAGTACAACGGCGCCAGTACGCTCACCACACACCAGCTATAGTTGGAGAGGAGAGAGAGTGATAGAGCCAATTCAGTGGATGGGGATTATTAGGAGGCCATGATTGGCAGAGGCCAATGGGTGGAATGTGGCCAGGACACCGGGGTTACACCCCTACTCTTTACGAGAAGTGCCATGGGATTTTTAATGACCACAGAGAGTCAGGGCCTCGGTTTAACGTCTCATCCTAACGTAACCTCGGTTCTCTCTAGATGAGGGAACGAGTGTTGAGTAAGCTAGCTTACGCTACGGGAAAATCCCTTTTCTCGAGAATACTGAAGCCAAAAAATTATCCTTAATTTTGCATTAATTTAAAACGCATTGCTGCACAGAGCAGACCTAGGCAAGGCTGCTCGCACGCCTATTGGTTGCTCTGCAGCAACTACTGCAACCTATCAAGGGACTGTTCGTGACTTAAGCACCAATGAGGGCGAGGGCGCCCGTGCACGTCCCGCCAGAATGGGCGTGGCTTATGTCTATATAAGCTGAGTGCAGATAGGGTGTTCCTTGGTTTTTCATACTGAAGCGAAACCAGAACGCAGCACAAGCACGGCAGGGTTACGCAACACTCGGAGAGAGAACCGAGGTTACGTTAGTAACCGAGTACGTTCTCTTGCGAGAGTACTCTCGTGTTGCGTAAGCTAGCTTACACTACGGGAACCCAATATAAAACGCCGTGCGTGCTAGGGTCGTCCACACATGGCCCCAAGGGCATGTGCATGGGGTACACACGATAGTGGGTAATATCTAGGCCGACGAGGAGTGGGCCTAAGAATATCATATAGCCATATATATGTTTTAATAGACTGGGTGCTTAGCACAGTATAACAGTCAGGATGGACGAAAGTCAGCCTGAGCTGCGTTACAAAATAATTAATACAGTCTGTCAGTCAAGTACGCTTTTAGACTGAAAACAGCTTAGCCTGTAGGGCAGGAACTTCCAGGTTGTAAAACCTTATAAATGTAGACGGAGAGGCCCAGCCTGCCGCCATACAAATATCCTGGAGTGAAACCCCACTGGACCAGGCCCATGAAGAGGCCATGCCTCTGGTGGAATGGGCTCTAATGCAACATGACATCATGACTTTGCGTAAACATACACGCCATTTTTAAGTCAAGTGGCGTGTTATCGATACGCATTTTGAGCTATCCGCGTGTATGTCCATCCGCGTGTATGTCCACGCCGAAACGAACCGTCATCTTTTGCATGTATGTCTACGCCATTAAATGTCCGAGTGATTCCGCGTGTATGTACACGCCGTTAAATGTCCGAGCGAAACGAAGCAAAATGTAGATCTACATCTGGGGAGCGATATTTTTTTTCCTAGGATTGTAGGGGAAGACTCAGACTAAATGGTATTAACCCCAGTGACGGGTAGGTTTAGGGACGGGGTTGGGGTAGGTCATATATTTATACAGTAATGTAACGTTAAGTCAACGGCGTTGATAAACACGCTGAAAAGCGATTATGCGTGTTGATAGCACGCCAAAAATGGAAATACGAATTGGCGTGTCATACATACGCCATTTCATGAGATCAGTCTGTCTAATGCCTAAAGGGCACCGAAGGCCTTTAGACTTGTAAGCCAGAGCGATAGCGTTGACTATCCATCTGGAAAGGCTCTGTTTCGAGATGGCTAGCCCTTTAGTGCGGCCACCGAACGAAACAAAGAGCTGTTCTGACTGCCTGAAAGCAGCTTCTTAGCGCCCTGACCGGGCAAAGAAGATTTACGTCGTTCTCACTATCAGATCCTGGGAGGGCTGACAGGGAAATTACTTGCGCTCTGAACGGAGTGGAGAGCACTTTGGGGACATAACCGTGTCTTGGTTTGAGAATGACTTTAGAGTCGTTAGGCCCAAATTCAATGCAAGTAGCGCTCACAGAGAGCGCGTGCAGGTCACCCACTCGCTTGACTGAAGCGAGAGCCATGAGGAAAGCGGTTTTGAACGAGAGACACCGCAGATCCACAGACTGTAGTGGTTCGAAGGGGTCGCCCTTCATAGCGTCTAGGACCGTGGAAAGGTCCCAGACCGGAACCAGAGGGGGTCGAGGAGGATTTAGTCTCCTAGCCCTCTAAGGAAGCGGATGATAAGATCGTTCCTTCCCAATGACTGGCCATGCAAGGGTTTTGTAAACGCTGCTATGGCTGCGACATACACTTTGAGCGTGGAGGGGGACCTGCCCTCGTCCAGAAGCTCTTGTAGGAAGGAGAGAATCTCCGTAACGCCACAGCGTTGTGGATCTAGGTTTTGAGCCGAGCACCAGCCGGAAAACACTGACCACTTAGAAGCGTAGAGCCGTCTAGTAGAGGGCGCTCTAGCCTGTGTAATCGTATTTAGCACTCCTACTGGGAGATCAGCGGGTACCCGTTGATGGCCCATACATGCAGGGCCCATAAGTCGGGGCGCGGGTGCCAAATCGCGCCCTTGGCCTGAGAAAGGAGATCCTTCCTCACTGGGATAGGCCACAGGGCCGTGCTCACTAACTGCATCAGCTCCGGGAGCCAACCTTGGTTCCTCCAGAGCGGTGCCACGAGGAGCACAGAGCATTTGTTCTCCCTGATTCGCTTGATCACCTGTGGTAACAACGCGATCGGGGGAAACGCATTGAGCGGGCGGCTGGGCCAGTTGTGGGCCAGCGTGTCCCTGTCCTTTGCGAAAAATATTGGGCAGTGCGCGTTCTCTGCACGGACTAGGACATTGTGGCCCTTTAAGAATGGGAGAAAATGCCCCAAGGCGTTCTCGACCGCTTTCATCTCTAGACAGTTTATGTGTAATCGCCCTTCCTGGGCTGCCCACTGGCCGAAGACCGGCCTGCCCTTGTCTGTCGAGATTACTTTTCGTTCCGAGATCGTTCCCAGATCCACGCCTGACTGGTACCAGTCTGACACCTTCCAGGGCTCCAGTACTGTAACACAGTTCTGGGTCACCTTGAGGCGAATACGGCCAGAGACAGCTCGCAGAGACAGCGAGCTCTTGGTCCAGTTGACTTGGAGACCCAAAACTTGCAAATGGCTGAGTAATAAAGCCCTGTGTGCTATCAGCTCTGTCTCTGACTGGGCTAGAATTAGCCAGTCGTCCAAATAGTTCAGTATTCGCATCCCCCGTAGTCTCAGGTGGGCGAGCGCCGCGTCCATGCACTTCGTGAATGTACGGGATGCTAAAGATAGACCGAACGGCAGGACGGTGTACTGATAGCTCTGGCCCTCGAAGGCGAATCGCAAGAAAGGCCTGTGATGGGGCGTTATTTGAATCTGAAAATAGGCATCCTTCAGATCCACTGAGATAAACCAGTCCCTCGGGCGAATTTGCGCGAGGATTTGTCTGGTCGTGAGCATTTTGAACGATCTCTGCATGAGGGCTTTGCTGAGATCTAGAAAGGGGTCTGGGACCGCCATCCTTTTTGGGGACAAGGAAATACCTGCTGTAGAAACCTGATTCGCTCTGCATCAGAGGGACGGTTTCTATAGCTCCCTTTTTTTTCCCAGCAGTTTCACTATCTCGGCACGAAGTAGATGTGCTACTTCGTCTTTCACCGTAGTTTCGACCCTGGCTCGAAAGCGCGGGGTCTGCGAGCGAACTGCAGCGAATAGCCTCGCTTTATAGTGTTCAGTATCCATTCTGACACGCCCGGGATCATTTCCCATGCTTTCATACTTAAAGCTAGAGGGAGAATGGTATCTGGGCTCTGGCCGCTGCGTGTGTGTGACACACAGCATGCAGTGTTTGCTAACGGTGCTCTTTACACACAGAACACATTTCTTGTTTATTGATGTGGGCCGTGAATGAGTGTGTGTCACTGAACGGGCCGTGCTTATGTGTAGGGGTGAACACTGGGAAGTGGGCACATTTCCTACATTTATAACACCTTCGGCGTGAGCCGGACAAACAGACATGATGCTCTTTTTGAGATTTATCTGGGTGGCCGTGAAAACGGCCTTTAGGCACAGGTGAGCGGGTCGTGTAACGGGCTCGTTGGCTGTAAAATACACTTCTCCAGCCACCTCTGTCTTTGATGGCAGTCCGGCCGCGGCTGGACTCAACCATCTTTGTCTTCTCTGGGTGGTCAGGAAGACTTTGAGGGGTCAGACTTCAGCGCTATCTTGGGCCTGGGTCCCCAGGGGGGAGGCGGACTGTGGCGGCTTGAAGAGCGCGAGCGCTGCTGAGAATCCCTCGGATGACGGTGTAAGGACCACCCATTGGTCCAAAGACGGAATCCAACGGCCTGGGCGAAGGGATAATGCGTGTATGTCTTTTCAGCGCTCCAGTGAAGTTCACTTAATTTATTAGAATTTAGTTTCAATATTACTTTAGCTTAATCTGACTCCAATTTTGATTGATAATCCAATTTAGATTGTGTTTCTTATTAGAAAATAATCATAAATATTGATTATGATTTAATTTAGATCTTTGATTATTCTGAGTATCCCATAGCCTACTATCAATTATTCATTCATTAAGGGACCCAATGCCGCACAGAGTCACACGCTCCGGGTTTACGTGGATCTCACGGACACAGTCTTGCCAGTATGATCTTGGTCAGAGGGTGCAGGGTTTGCTAATACCTCTTAAGTCGGTTGCCTACTGCTCACTCATACAAAAAAGTGTAGTTTGTTTAGCCACTTCCATACAACTTGCCAAATCAGTCATAGACAGAAATCAAAACGTCTTCAGATGACGTGCCTACTGCTCCGTTCATATGCGCCTTTAGTTTGACCTATCCTGGACACAGAGCTGCGGTAGCACCAGCCTCCTCATAATCTACTAAAATAATGATTTCAGAATACTTCAGAATAAATCAAGATGTAACATTTATTTGTCAGGTAAAAATGTATCATGCCAATTACACAAGCAATTAACAGCCAATTCAGAAATAATAAATACATGACATCAATTACTCAAAGATGATTCTAAAAGTAAGCAATGCATTCCTGACAGAGACACACAGTAGTGTGTGAGTGCTTTCCACCGGGAAAACACTGATGCACTGTATGGGGGAACCTGTAACGAGGAAAACCCACAGACTTAAAGGGTTAGTTCACCCAAAAATGAAAATGCTGTCAGTTATTACTCACCCTCATGTTGTTCCAACACCGTAAGACTTTCGTTCATCTTCGGAACACAAATTAAGATATTTTTGATTAAATCTGAGAGCTGGATCACTCCTCCATAGGCTAAGGGATCGAAACTGGCCGACCCAAAAGTAATGAAAGACATCGTTAAAATAGTCCGAGTGACTACAGTGGCATGTGTGTGATGTGTGACGTACAACCTAGAAGCTTTGCGTAGTTTCACTACGTGAAATATCACGGCCGTACAGAGAAGGAAACGATTAGTTGAATAAAGTCGTTATTTTTGTTTGTTTTTTGCGCACAAAAAGTATTCTCGTCGCTTGATAAACTTAAGGTTGAGCCACTGTAGTCACTCGGACTATTTTAACGATGTCTTTCATAACTTTTGGGGCGGTCAGTTTTGATCCCCTGGAGGAGTGATCCAGCTCTCAGAATTAATCAAAAATATCTTAATTTGTGTTCCGAAGATGAACGAAAGTCTTGCGGGGTTGGAACAACATGAGGGTGAGTAATAACTGACAGCATTTTCATTTTTGGGTGAACTAACCCTTTAAGTCTGTGCTCCCAAGCTTCAAATTTGTATGACAGTTTTTTGACACAGACGTTTTTGTTCTCTATGTACCTATGTTAACTTTTTTTACACAAGTGTTAATTCGTAATTGTCATTTATTCCTATGAATGTTGACGGCTCTCAAAGAAAAGTCTTCACCTAAAACACAGTCCAACATACAAAATGTGAAATGGTGCTGACATCTAGCTATCTGAATAGTAGTAATAAAACCATAATTTGCTAACTTTTGTCTATTTATTATAAACAGTGCTTTTCAACCCTCCTTTCTTAGTTATTTGGTCTTTTGAATTACTGTATAAAGATTATGTTTTAAAGTTAGTCCATAGGCTAGAGTATGGTATAGCCTACTTTGCATCGCTACGGTGTGACAAAATATGTTGGCGTGTAAAAATACACCCAAAGATTTAAGCACTACTATTTACACACATACTGTACCAAGCAGGAGAATATCTAACTGTAGCTTGTGAACATTCCATAATCTGATTATTTGGGGTCAGAGAACAATTAGTTAAAAATAAAGGTATTAATTAATAACAAACAAACAAATACTTTAAATCAACATGAAACCATAATAGTAATAAATATAAATAAATGTAATATAATTAATTACAGTTTGAAAATGACATCCATAATATTTGCCTAATATTTAGTAAAGCAATGATCGTATCACCCACCACAAAGTTTTGTGTTGAGACCTCGCAGAGATTACACCAATTTTAGGGTTCTCAAAAATTGCCTGTTTGCACTATGCCTGAAACTTAGTAATCGACATGCATTTCTATAGGTCTGTCAAAAAAAAAAAAAATTCACAAAAAAAAATCTGTTATCATGGTTTAGTTGAATTTTAAAACACTACTTTTCTTAAAAAATTGTGTCAGACGTATTTGGTAGCATATCTTTCATTGTGTATTAAGTCC
The DNA here is from genome assembly GCF_029890125.1 of Rhinichthys klamathensis goyatoka. Lineage (NCBI taxonomy): Eukaryota > Metazoa > Chordata > Actinopteri > Cypriniformes > Leuciscidae > Rhinichthys > Rhinichthys klamathensis. Next base: position 1,739,960 of record NW_026606744.1, read on the forward strand.
ATATTTATCAGGCTGATATTTGTAGAAATTAGAAAAGTAAATTTATAAAACAAAACGAACCAGTTAATGGCCTTGTGCCAGGACAAAACGGTATGACGATATGTTTGGTTTTTAACTTTATATTCTAACTTTAAAGCTATATTATCCTTTGAAAAGTGTAATACAGTATTTGATTTTGGGGAAAATCTGAAAAAACTACCTTACGCATGCAGTGTTTTCACCAATACGCTGATTTCACGCTGCCGCCATTTTGAAATCGAAAGCGAGGCTTCGGTGGGAAGAACCCCGGAAGTACAGATAAACAACAATGCCTGGACTACCAACCTGAAGCTGCTGCCGCGATTTACACTATTGGATGTTAATATCCAATATGTATATAGTTCGTTCCTGCTTCTTTTTTTACGTTCTGAATTATATATAAAAAAAATGTTTTATTTATAAATTAATTTCACTGCATATAGTCTAAAGTATGAAAGAAATGTACAGTTTTAGAATAACTAATTTCTACATTAACACAACAATACGCCATCGCATTCGCGACTCTCCTATGATTAAAAGCGACACTTCCGTTTTTTTTCTCGTTTTCTTCCCAAGGGGGTAATCCATCGACCGGAAGTTGAAGCCGACCGGGTGCCGCCATGTTGTAGCAGAACTTCACTTGCGTTAGCATTTCCATTGACTCCCATTCATTTTGGCGTCACTTTGACAGCGAATAACTTTACATCTGAGGCGTTTAAAGACTCCATTTGTCCATTATTTATTTCTAAAGAAACACGACAATGTATAAAGTGCTCCATTACCTTCTATGTTACATTATGGCCCCGTAGAAACAGTTTTAGTAAAAATAGGCTAACGATTGCGTCATAACCACTCGACTCTCTGTCGCGCTGTACAGAAGTTACCGTACAGACAGGAGGAGAAGCTCGCAGGCAATCGGGGGGACGTCCCGTCAAGGGAGAAGCCCATAGATAATGAGTTCATAAAAGCAAGGGAATACTTACTCCTGCTCACTCACGCCAAAGAACTCTTTGCTCAAGTTCCCCGTCTCTGCAAGATTAACGTTGGCAATTTTCACGCACAGCTACTAGAAGAGTAACGTCTGTCAGACAGGTTGCTCACGTCATCAAGCTTAGTTTGAGTCGGTTTGAGTCTGCGCGTCAGGAACAGAAGTGCTCAGAAATCGCTAAAAATGGGCTTCAACTGTCTCAACTGAGTTCCAATGAGATGGCTCTGTCCATTTCTTATACTGTCTATGTTTCTTCCCACCGGAGCAATTTCAAAATGGCGGCTGCGTGACCATCCTTAAAGGGATACTCCACCGTTTTTTCATATTAAAAGTGAATGCAGGTTTTTTTACCTCAACCAAACAGCTTCGGAATCATTGGAATGGTTATATTACTCTTTTCGGGTTGAATGGTGGTCGTTTCGCACCCCCCTATCTCATGTGAGCGGAAAAAACACACTTGAAACTTTGAGCCGGTGGGCCGCCGGCCGCAGCATCAGGAAGTGCCGCGTGATATCAGGTCTCGCGATGTAACGAATTGCTTTACGGCAAAAAAGATCTGATAAAATTCTGATAAAATAAGCATCAAACAGAAATAACCCGGCGCCGTATACATGTGGTGTTCGAGGCGCACATACAATGCAGACTGCCGACAGTTAAACAGGGCGCGCAGCTCTTAAAGGGGCCACACCTTATTTCAACTCGTTACAGCTTCCATCCTACTGAACAGGTACCGGTGTACTGGGGGAAGGGGATCCGGCCGTGAGTGCAGAGCCATCTCTGCGTGAGTGCTATTTACGACATTACAAGTACTCCACAGCGACAGTCTAGGGGTCGCTGTTTGACAAAAACGGAATTCCTGCATAGTGCACCTTTAAACTATGTTATTCCCTTAACTAAGATGAGTTGATCTCGTCTCAGTGCGTGCACTCAATCGCTCTGGCGCGCGAGACACTTTGATAGGACTTAGCTTAGCCCAGTTCATTCATTAGGATCCAAGCAGAGAAGCGATCAAATACCTCCACGTTTTCCCTATTTAAAGGAACACTCCGACTTTTTGGGACTTTAGCCTATTCACCTTATCCCCCAGAGTTAGATAAGTCCATACATACCGTTTTCATCTCCGTGCGTGCTATAAGTCTGTTTGACGCACCCACCGCTAGCCTAGCTTAGCACAAAGACTGGATGTAAATGGTTGCAGCTAGCATACTAATCCAAATAAGTGACAAAATAACGCAAACATTTTCCTATTTACATGTTGTGATTTGTATAGTCATTAGTCACAGAGTGTACAAAAAACAAAGTCACATGAGACACAGGCATATTTTAACCGTATAAATACTGGGAACTATATTCTCTGAAGGCGAAGGACTGCTACTTGGGCGGAGTGATAACCGCAGCACATGAGACGCGCTCTCTGCTCCTCACCACGGCTCGTCTAAGGTGCTGCGGTTATCACTCATCTATTTATACGGTTAAAATATGTCTGTGTCTCATGTGTCGGGCTGTAGTCAACCAAAGAAATCCTTAGTCGACCAAAGTCTTGTCCTGCACAACGATTAGTCGACTAAATTTTTTTTTTTTTAAATAAAAAAAGATGCGATGTTTTGATTGAACATTTTTTAACAATTGTCATAGAGCATTTATTAAACAACAACGAAAAAACATCAAAAATACATAAAACTATAATAATAATACAATTCTTTGAAAATTAACTGCTTTTAACTGCAAAAAGTGAGGAGCATGCTGTCCTAGGTCTATAGTAACAGTCACAATCGCGCAACTGACAACACCACACGCTACAAAAAATATAACTGCTATCTGCCACAATGAAAAATCCTAACAAAAGCTCTCGTTTATACAGGCTGTATATTCTTCTTTACTTTCAAAGCTATGGGTTAACTTTTGTCCAGCCGAGGCGTTTTAAAACAAACACACACAAAAACCCAAAGAGCCTAAAAAAACAATCCTAATAATAATAGGTTGTATTGTAGGACCGCATATAGGTTTATTTTCGTTTTGTTACATTATTTAGGCTATTTTCAAATGCGTCAAGTGTACAAATAAAAACAAAAACATATCAAGAAAACACAATCTATTGAGTCAGCATGATAAAGCCGTTAAAGGGACTGCTCACGTCTTTTGCGCGCTCAAGTTCGATTTCAAATGTAGGCGCGCGGTGTGCGCGCTCATGATGGAAGCAACGCGGTCGCGGTGAGACCTTTTTATACAGTCTATGGGTGCGACGCGCTCTTTTTTTCCAAGTGCGTCCACGCCGCATCGAGATAAAAACATATAGTGTATAAAAACATAAAAACCGAAACACGTAGCGTTCTAACTGAATGAAAGCTGAACTACCTACGTATATCCCTTACTGAGCACGAAGCAGCAGCGCAGCCAGCCGTGTGAACCGAGTGTTCTATGTGTGTATGGCGTTATTATCCTGGCAAATGTCGAGAGCGCATTATTGTAGCGCGAAAGTACATTAATATAATGCGCGAGCGTGAATCTCTCTGCTCGCGCCCGGAATATGATATGCCGAGCGCGAATCTCTCTGCTCGCGCGCGAAATATGATATGCCGAGCGCGAATCTCCCTGCTCGCGCGCGGGAACTGGGCGCGCGCTCTCAGATACACTTCTCTTGTAAGAATTCTCTCTCTGGGCTGAGTGGGCTCGCTGCCTCGCTCAGAGAATAGTATGCCTGCACTTAAAACGTGTTCAGTGCAATCGCGAATCGCTCCTCTTCCCCAGCTAACAATTTTAGGTTATAAGAACGTTTTCATAACGTTCCCATTAAGTTATAAAAACGTTATTTCTGAATGTTCTAGGGAATTTCAAAAAGTCCAGTTTTTTAGACGTTTTATTAACGTTATTTCTTGGTTATAAGAACGTTCAATTCTCCCGTTATGTAAACGTTGTATTAATGTTATTTCCTGGTTATAATAACGTTAGAACGTTCAGTTCTCCCTTTGTATAAACGTTGTATGTATTAACGTTCTTGCTTGGTTATAAGAACGTTATTCAAACGTTCAATTCTCCCATTATATAAACGTTCTCTTAATGTTTTTCTAAGATAATGAAAAACGTTTCATTCAATAAAAAAACATTAAGAAATGTTTTAATAATTATTAAAACCTGTCTTAATGTTTTTTATATAACAAGGTAGCCTATATAATGGGCCTAGCCTATGAAGAACCTAAAACAAGAACTTTCAGATTTTAAAATTAAGACAAAAATAAAAAAATAAAAAAAGACCCATGAATCATGTCTATAATATGTGTAATGTAGTCCACTGAAGTCGAGTTGAATTGAACCCAAGTAGGCCTATAGTTTATTCCAATAAACCGATTTGGGTTGAAGTGACCATATGAAATTAACATGAACATAAACTTGGAAATTGTTGTAAAAATGAGCTATATAAATTAAATTAACTTTAACTTGTGAATGTCATTGGTTGTTTTTGGTCATTATCCTTGTCCTTGTGTTCCCATTCTCTTGTCTAGCTTTGTTCCCTGTACCATTGTTGGTGATTCTATGTTTAGTCCAAGTTTATGTTCATGTTAATTTTATATTGTCACTTCAACCCAAATCGGTTTATTGGAATAAACTATACTTGGGTTCAATTCAACTCGACTTCAGTGGACTACATTACACATATTATAGACATGATTCATGGGTCTTTTTAAAAAATTTTGTCTTAATTTTAAAATCTGAAAGTTCTTGTTTTAGGTTCTTCATATAGGCTAGGCCTATTACCTTGTTATATTAAAAACATTAAGAAAGGTTTTAATAATTATTAAAACATTTCTTAATGTTTTTTATTGAATGAAACGTTTTTCATTATCTTAGAAAAACATTAAGAGAACGTTTATATAATGGGAGAATTGAACGTTTGAATAACGTTCTTATAACCAAGCAAGAACGTTAATACAACGTTTATACAAAGGGAGAATTGAACGTTCTAACGTTATTATAACCAGGAAATAACATTAATACAACGTTTACATAACGGGAGAATTGAACGTTCTTATAACCAAGAAATAACGTTAATACAACGTCTAAAAAACGGGACTTTTTGAAATTCCCTAGAACATTCAGAAATAACGTTTTTATAACTTAATGGGAACGTTATGAAAACGTTCTTATAACCTAAAATTGTTAGCTGGGGAAGAGGAAGCGATTCGCGATTGCACTGAACACGTTTTAAGTGCAGGCATATTCTCTGAGCGAGGCAGCGAGCCCACTCAGCCTAGAGAGAGAATTCTTACAAGAGAAGTGTATCTGAGAGCGCGCGCCCAGTTCTCGCGCGCGAGCAGAGAGATTCGCGCTCGGCATATCATATTCCGTGCGCGAGCAGAGAGATTCGCGCTCGGCATATCATATTCCGCGCGCGAGCAGAGAGATTCACGCTCGCGCATAATATTAATGTACTTTCGCGCTACAATAATGCGCTCTCGACATCTGACAGGATAATAACGCCATATGTGTGCGCTAAACTCTGGCGCTGTTACAAAATAGCCTAAATTAAAGCATTTAAAGTTGGGGATAAACCATAGGCTAATTATATTTAGAATACAGTAATATTTAACTGCTTATAAAGGAATAATTATCAAGGAGTAAATCATGGAAAATTTCTTTCTATTGGTAAAAAAAAAAAAAAAATGCAACTGGTCGACCAATAAGAATGTCAGTCGACCAAGACGGCATCGACCGATTAGTCGACTAAACGACTAAAGTTGACAGCCCTACTCATGTGACTTTGTTTTTTGTACACTCTGTGACTATACAAATCACAACATGTAAATAGGAAAATGTTTGCGTTATTTTGTCACTTATTTGGATTAGTATGCTAGCTGCAACCATTTACATCCAGTCTTTATGCTAAGCTAGGCTAGCGTTGGGTGCGTCAAACAGACTTAGCACGCACGGAGATGAAAAAGGTATGTGTGGACTTATCTAACTCTGGGGGATAAGGTGAATAGGCTAAAGTCCCAAAAAGTCGGAGTGTTCCTTTAAATACAGTTACACGAGTAGTGTTACTCGAACAAGAATGGTGATTGGTGACACAAAATAAAACGTTGCGCTTTTCTAAGGCAGCGTGTAAAGTGGATAACTATAATGTATGGCGGAATACCATATCAAGTGCTTATAGGAGCACTTCGACTCGTTTTATTTTGTGTCACCATTCTTGGTCGAGTTACACTACTCGAGTAGTTACACTACTCGTGTAACTGTATTTAAATAGGGAAAACGTGGAGGTGTTTGGTCGCTTCTCTGCTTGGATCCTATTGAATGAACTGGGCTAGTTAAGTGCTATCAAAGTGTCTCGCGCGCCAGAGCGATTGAGTGCACGCACTGAGACGAGAGAGAGGTAGGGTGAATTGCCCTAATGTGGGACACTGCCTAATGTGGGACACCTAAGGTCTACTCTAGTGTTTGTAGGTCCCCCATAAATACATGAATGACAGTGAAACTATGGGTTAGACAAAGCTGTGGTGTCATGTGATCAAAATCACATCAAATGTCCAATCATATTTGAGGGTGGAGCAATCATCAGGAGACACCTTTGTGTGAAGACCATCCGAAGGTTAATAGTTTTAACAAATTTGATGTTAAGGAGTTAAATAGATTTTAAACAAAGCAACCCTGCTACTTTTTAGTCTAATATGCTTTAGTATGGAATTACTTTTGTGCAAATAATAATGAACGTAACTTTTAAGAAACTGATGAAAATAATAATAATAAAAAAATATCTTTGAAACTGAAAAAGAATAAATCGCGGGCACATTTTTTTACTTCGTTCTTAATATACAGCATGTTTTGCTAACTATTTCTCATATTTCTTTCGCTGATCTGAACTTACAAATGCGCTTCCAGAGTTTTCAGTTAGGGCCGTTACATAGTCAACGCGAGCAACGCGAGCAAGCAACGCGCTCCTTTTCATAGTACACAAGCGTCACCGGCGATGCGTGAAATGCAATACACCGATCGCGCAGCAGGGGGTAGTAGAGTCTAGAGTCGAGTCACGTAATATTCAGATCAAAATGGCAACTGAAGAGGAGTGCATATTGCTGATTTTACATCGGCGGCAACAAAGGATGTATACCAGTGATTCTCAACCTCTCCTGCAGGGACCCCCTGACACACCATGTTTCTGTTTTAACCCTGAAATGGCACACCTGATTCAATTAATTGAAGGCTTAATGAGTAGTTGACTAATTGATTAATTAACTAATTCCTACTTCCTACTCTAATAATGACTCATTAAGCCTTTAATTAATTGAATCAGGTGTGCCATTTCAGGGTTAAAACAGAAACATGGTGTGTCAGGGGGTCCCTGCAGGAGAGGTTGAGAACCACTGATGTATACGAACAAGCTCGCATAACTTTTCCTCTTCGCCCGCCATTGTATTCAAATCTTCTTCTTCTGTAAACATAATAATATACCTTTTTATGTACATTACTTGCAATGTCGCCCCCACCGACAACGCATAGTATTGCGTGCATCGGCGCGTCGCGTATCAAAAACTAGGATGACACATTTGGCTACGCATCGACGCATAATGGCGGCCGAAGCGTAGCGATGTGTAGCCTTGCGCACGCGTATGCGTACCGATGCGTTGACTATGTAAGGGCCCTTACGCTCCCTGAGTTTTCGTTCGCAGTTCTGACACATATCTCTCGTGGGGGGCGGGGCTAGTAGCAGTGTGTTCTCATTGGCTACTGAGTTTTTGATTGACAGCTGCGTGACTTGGAAGTGAAGACGTCAGTGTTGCGTTTACACGTGTGGATGTGAGCGTCTTTAAGCGCAGGTTTCTATTTAATTTTACTGATATTAAAGCCACACCATGCAGAAATTGTGTTTTTGTCAAACAGCGACCCCTATAGTCGCTGTGGAATACTTGCACTGTCGTAAATAGCTAGCTAGACATAATGTGGAAATTACTGGACAGGTCTAATTATCAACAATGGATGAATTAACAGCATCGTAAAAAAATGACATACTACAAGCAAGCGCAACAACATAGAACGCAAACAAGTTTAGAAATAAGAGATTTATTTACTAGTCTATCAACAAGATAGCCAGGTCAGCATCGCTGTTGCATCCAGTGCTGCTTTTTAGCTCGCCCCAACTAGTGAAAGCCCGACCGAGTGGGACTGTCACAACTCTGAAGGAAATAGTCAAAGGATTCAGTTGCGAGTAAACAGTAATAGAGGGGTTTCACCAACGTCACGTTCTGGGCGGTAACCCGGATGCGCGGCCATTATGGAGGCACTCGGATGTAAACAACAGCATGAATTGCACTGTTCATGTACTACTGAACACATTGTTACACTAATAAACCACGGAAAAAACACGTGGTAGGTGCGAAATCATATAGAGAAGGACTTGGGAAGCAGGAGAGAGCGCAACATTTTGACAAACTAAAGTTAATATGTTTTATGTGGTCACATTATGTGGTAGCTGCTAAAGATCCGAACGAGTTAGCTTCTCTAGCACGTAACATTACTGCAATTCTTCCATCTATTTAGTATCCCGAAATAAGATACGTTCAGATTGTCAGTCCAAAAAAGCACATGAAATTCGTTTCAAGTTACATCCATATGTGGTTTGAAATCCTATTCAAATCACATATCAGGACATCAGCCTCAGTCTGAACGATCGGATTTCGCGTGGTATGTCTTAAAATGCAAACGTCATTTATAGGAAACATGCTGAAAGTCACTGCCGAAACAATGCTGTGTTGTTGCAAAGTGCCAGACGAGCAGAAAAGTACTATTTCTGAAACCGGCGCAGACGAGCGTGGGAAAAAAGCAGTAACGTTACACACCAGCCTCCTACAGTTCTGCCGTAGTAGTCCAGCGCGGCGGCTATACACATTTCCATGTTGTAACATTTAAAAAAGACAACATCTTACATTATATTGCAAATGCAACCCCTCCATCAACGCAAAGTCATTGCCATATTACCAAATAACATGCATGGACACACACGTCGGATCTGAACAGTTGCGATACACAGTGTGGACATCATTTTAGATCAGATTCCAATTTGATACAAAGATAATCGGATTTGGACTGACAGTGTGAATGTAGCCATAGTTAACTACGTCGACATTTTAGCCATAGTCAACGCTTCATTTACACCTGTCTGATGATGTACTACCTCTCTCAACCACAAACGCCTTCTTTCGTCAGTTTTTTGCACTCTTCTCTTTAACTTTTGACAGTCTATAGCACTCGACATGTTTTTTCCCGATGTGACCGATTGGTACAGACAAAAACTCGACCATTTTTCAGCAGCAATAATCAGCCAAATTTGCGAGTCCATTCAGTTCAGTGGCATTATTTACGTTCTGTGCCTCCAAAATGGCCGACTTCCGGATTGATGACGCGTCGTGAAACCCCTCTATTTATTGAGCACAATAGTAGATAGCCGTGTGGGTCAAAATGGAAGCAGGCAGAAGAAGACTCAGGCTCGGAAAAACAGGGACGCAGTGGGCAGACACATATGCAGGAACAGGTAGAAATTCCTCCGGGAAAATCTCAGGAAACCACTGCATGGGTACAGGAGTGGAATGCAGGAGAACACGGTGAGTAGAACCCTGGTAGCCTCAACTACCATCTGACATAGACAGGACGAGGTAAAAAAAACAATATATAGGACATCCTCATTCAAAACAGCTGGCGCTGATCAGCTCATCAGCCGCGCTGATCAGCCGCGCTCACTCACACAACACGCACACACATAGCGAGGGCGAATCAGGGACTCTTTTCCAGTTCCTCACGCGGTCAGATTCTCTTTTCCTTTTCCTAGTCTCTTCCGACCGTGTTTTCTTTGCCTTTTCCATCGTCGAGTATCACGTCTGAAATGCACGCAAGTGTCTTCGTGCAGAGCCATAGAGAGAGAGAGTTGCGACACTCCCATAGACCAATTTTCAGTTGGTAAACATGGTGACGTTTTTCTGTGGGCGGAGCTTAGGTGGAGGCAGAACGATCCCTCTGGCCGCTTCACTAACGTTAAGTCTGCAAGTTTTGTTAGCTTGTTTTTAACAATGACTGGAGAAAATCCTATTTTATCTTATGGCGCTTTTCCACTACACAGTACCAGCTCGCCTCGGCTCGGCTCGGCTCGACTCGACTCGCCTTTGTTTGGTTCTCTTACGAGAGGTTCTCTCGTATTGCGTAAGCTAGCTTGGTTCGCTCAGAGAGAACTGCTTAAGCCTATGGGAGAGCGGGGCTGAACCCGCTTCCAATGAGAGGCGCCCGCGCGCTCATTGCGTCATGGCCCGCCAGAATGGGCGTGGCTATGGTGTATGTAACAGTCTCTCCCAGGCTTATATGTTGATTCATTTAATCTTCAGCGAGCTACACGCTTCTGCTGTCCTGAGAAAAGCCGTCGCCGTCGAGAAGGCATCACTCTAGCGAGCTCCCGGACCCTGAAGAAGCCGGCCGTCTTCGCCACCTTCAGCCGCCCTGCAAGCTAGCGCCATCCGACGACTGTATCCTTCTTCTTTTCTCTATATCTAAAAGAGCCGAGCGTCTTTTTAAAGATGTCTCGTTTTTCCTGCGGCTCTTGCCGCGCTCCTCTCGAGGACGGAGACCGCCATGTCATCTGCGCTCTCTGCCTGGGACTCGAGCACGCAGAACTCGCCCTCGCGGATGGAGGATGCGACTTCTGTGAAAGCCTGCCGTTGTCGTCCCTGCGGGCACGACTTCTGGCAGCACAATCCGCTCCCGCGCCGCCTCCCTCTTCACCGCGTAAGAAGAAACGCCGCTCCCAGAGGCCGCCGGAGCCCCCTGCGGAACCATGCGGGCCGCCGCCGCCGCTTCCCGCTTCCCGCTCTCCCTCCCCGCCCCTCCCGGACATACAGTTGCCGCCGAGTGGCCGCTCTGTCGCTTCCGATGACGCCGCGGAGGAGAAGGATTCCTGTTCACTGCTCGCGTCAGACAGTGAGGAATGGTCATCTCTCGGATCCACGAGAGAGTCGGCGGGGATCCGCGCCGGGATAGAGGAGGAACTAATGCGCCTCCTCTCACAGGCCGTCGAACGCCTCGGTCTCGAGTGGTCTCCTCCACCCGAGCAGGCCCCGAACCGGATGGACGGCAGCTTTTTTCATCGGCGCTCGACCCCCGCGTGCAACCGGGCCGCCCCATTCCTGCCTGAACTTCACACAGAGCTGACGAAGTCCTGGAATGCCCCGCTCTCGGCTAGAAACCGCTCCGATATATCCGCCTCGCTGCGCTCGGTGGACGGAGCCGCCGAAAAAGGTTACTCAGCCATGCCGCCCGTTGAGGACTTGGTCGCCGCACACCTCTGCCCGCCCTCTGCTAGATGGCGCTCTTCCCCCACGCTTCCTTCGAAAGCTTGCAGAGCGACCTCGAGCTTTCATGCTCGCGCCTACGCCGCCGCCGGTCAGGCCGCCGCAGCGCTACATTCTATGTCTGTCCTCCAAGTGTTACAGAGCGATATTCTCCGTGAGTGGGCCGAAAGCGGTAGAAACCCCTCCCCCGCTGTCACGGATCTGAGAAGTGCTACGGACCTCGCCCTTCGCGCCACTAAAGCCGCCGCACAAGCTCTGGGGAGATGCATGGCCAGCCTTTGTGTAGCCGAGAGACACTTATGGCTCACACTCGCCGACATGGGAGATTCTGAGCGCACCGCGTTTCTTAACGCGCCCCTCTCCCCGACGGGCCTTTTTGGATCTGCTGTCACGGGAATCGTCGATCGCTTTTCCGAGGTCCAGAAAGCCACTCAGTCCATGAATTTGTTTCTGCCCCGCCGCGCTAGCTCTTCCGCGGGCCGCTCTCGCGAGCCTCCTGCCAGAGCTCCACCACAGCGCCCCCCTCCGCAGACTCAAACAGCCCAGCGCAGACAGGGCGGCCGCCCTCGCTCTCGCTCTGACAGCCGCCGCAGACCGCCGCCCCCACGGGGCCCGCGACCCAAGATCACGCTGAAGCCTGATCACCAGAAGTCTGCCTAGCAAAGTTAAGAAAACGACGGTGCTCTCCCGCTGCGGCCGGACCGCCGTCAAAGCTTCGCCCTCTGCCAGTCCCCGTTGTTTCGCCGACTGCTGTAGTGTTGACCGCCACAAACAAGCCGGTGTCCCAGCCCGCTTGCGAGCGACAAAAAGCCGTTTTCACGGCTACCCAGAGAAATCTCAAAAAGAGAAAATATGCCAGTTGTGTAGAAAATGTGCCCACAATCATGTGCTCACCCATACACACAAGCATAACATATCCCGTGTCTCTCTCAGAGCCCCATCACATGAAACGGGCACAGCCCGCTCTAATATCAGAGAACATAAACACGCCCACGAGCTCATGCGCGTGTCCCCTCTCTGCTCGCTCTGTTTCACGGCCCATAGACTCTTCTCTGAGTGCAAATCCCGTTGCCACACACATTCAAAGCGCGCCCACACACTGTGTCCAGCCCGCTATGTGCAGCAATCAGGGCGATATAGCCATTCGGCCACTAGCCGCATGCTCCAAAGCGTGGGAAGCCATTCCAGGCATTTCCCCGTGGGTGCTAAGCATTATAAAGAACGGCTATCTGCTACAGTTTCGCCGCCGCCCGCCTCGTGCGCGCGCTCGGCTCGAATCTACTGTCAGCCCGCTGGCCGCCGGCACGCTCCACTCAGAAATTGCGACGCTGTTGCAAAAGGGCGCTATAGAGAGAGTCCCACCATCTATGACCGAGTCGGGGTTTTACGGCCGTTATTTTCTGGTTCCCAAGAAAGACGGCGGCCTCAGACCGATTTTAGATCTCAGGTCTTTGAACAAAGTGCTCATGAAGAGACCGTTCAAGATGCTCACTACCAGGAAACTCCTCGCGCAGGTGCGCCAGGGGGACTGGTTCATCTCTCTAGACCTGAAAGACGCCTATTTTCAGATCCAGATAAATCCCCGTCACAGGCCATTCTTACGTTTCGCCTTCGAGGGTCATGTTTATCAATACGCCGTTCTCCCGTTCGGCTTATCCCTGGCGCCCCGTACATTCACGAAGTGCATGGATACGGCGCTCGCCCCCCTGCGGAGCCAGGGGCTGCGCATATTGAATTATCTGGACGACTGGCTGATTTTGGCCCAATCACAGACGGAGCTTCTGTCGCACCGCGCAGTTCTCCTCGACCATCTGAAAACGCTGGGCCTCTCTGTCAACTGGACAAAGAGCTCCCTTCAACCCAGTCAATCGATTTCCTTTCTAGGAATAGATTTGAACTCGGTCACGATGACGGCTCGCCTGTCTACACAGCGCGCGCGCAGTGTACAGCGACTGGCCGCCTCGTTTCAGATGGGCACCCGCACACCTCTGAAAACTTTTCAGAGGATGCTGGGTTACATGGCCTCAGCCTCCGCTGTGCTTCAGCTGGGCCTTCTGCACATGCGTCCGCTTCAGCTTTGGTTAAACAGCCGTGTACCCCACCGCGCGTGGAACACGGGCCGCCAGCTGATCAGAGTTACGCAGACATGTCTCACGGCGCTGCAGCCATGGACAGTAGCAGAATGGTTTCGACAGGGCGTCACGATGGGGACCTTTTCCTGCCGAAAAGTCATCTCGACAGATGCATCCAACACGGGTTGGGGTGCAGTCTGCGAGGGCTCACCGGCCTTCGGCCATTGGTCGACACAGGAAAGCCCCTTACACATAAACTGTCTGGAAATGCTTGCGGTCGAGAACGCGCTCTCGCGCTTCCTCCCGCTCATTCGGGGACACCACGTCCTGATCCGTTCGGACAACATGGCTGTGGTCTCCTATCTCAACCGTCAGGGCGGTGTCAGATCCAGGAATCTCTTCCTACTGACACACCGCATTTTAGTTTGGTCTCAGAGCCGCCTGCTCTCGCTCAGAGCGACGCATATGCCGGGCCATCTGAACGACGGTCCAGACATACTGTCCAGGAACCTCATCTCCTCAGGAGAATGGTCCCTGAACACACAAACGGTCCAGATACTGTGGCGGCTATTCGGCAGAGCAGAGGTGGACCTCTTCGCGTCAGAAGAGAACGCTCACTGCCCAATATTTTTCTCAAGGAGCGAGGACGCGCTAGCCCAGGAATGGCCTCGCCGCCCGCTCTATGCATTCCCTCCGATCGCTCTGCTACCACAGGTAATTCAGAGGATCAGGGACACACGCCACTCGGTGCTCCTCATAGCCCCGCGTTGGGAGAGTCAGAATTGGGTTCCGGAGCTCACTCAGCTGTCACAGACAGCCCCGTGGCCCATCCCAGTCAGAGCAGATCTCCTCTCTCAAGCTCGCGGCACGATCTGGCACCCCCATCCACGGCGCTGGGCGCTACATGCATGGGTGATCAACGACTATTCGTCGATTTGCCAGAAGGAGTAAGAAACACTATCATACAGGCTAGAGCACCTTCCACGAGAAGGCTCTATGCGTCTAAATGGTCTGTGTTCTCAAAATGGTGCACCGACAAACATCTGGACCCACGGTCATGCGAGGTGCCGTCTTTGCTTGTTTTCCTTCAAGAGATGCTGGACAAGGGCAGGTCCCCCTCCACTCTCAAGGTTTGCGTGGCAGCCGTCGCGGCGTTCTCTGAACCCCGACGCGCTCAGTCCCTGGGCAAAGACGAGTTAGTCATCCGCTTCCTCAGGGGAGCTAAGAGGATGAACCCTCCGCGCCCCCCTTCGGTTCCTATCTGGGATCTTTCTATAGTTCTCGAAGCTATGAAAGCACCCCCGTTCGAACCGCTCGAGTCTGTGGACCTAAAATACCTCTCGCTCAAAACCGTTTTTCTGACGGCTCTGTCCTCAGTAAAACGCGTGGGGGATCTTCACGCGCTCTCATCCAGCGCCGCGTGTCTTGAGTTTGGACCGAATGATTCTGTTGTCATTCTCAAACCTAGACATGGCTATGTCCCGAAGGCGATTGGTACCCCGTTCAGGGCTCAGATTATTTCCCTATCGGCTCTGCCTTCATCCGATAGTGAGCGCGACGCCAATCTCCTCTGCCCGGTGCGGGCTCTGAGATTGTACACTACGCGCGCTGCCGCGTTCAGACGCGCTGAGCAGCTTTTCGTGTCGTTTGGGGGGCGCACCAAAGGTCTGGCCGCCTCTAAACAGACACTGTCTAGATGGATAGTAGACGCTATCGCCTCTGCTTACGCATCTAAATGCCTGCCCTGCCCTCTGGGCATCAGGGCGCACTCCACTAGAGGCATGGCCTCATCGTGGGCATGGTCCTGTGGAATTTCCATTCATGACATTTGTGTGGCCGCGGGATGGGCCTCCCCGTCCACTTTTGTCAGATTTTACAACTTGGAAGTTCCCGCCTTGCAGGCAAAATTACTAGCTGTCTAACGACCAGCTCCCTAAGAAGCTGCATTACTGGGAGTCCCTCACACAACCGGTTCGCCCCTTGTGCTCTCCTAAATGCTTATACACTTCATGTGCCCGCTCTGCCGGCCTCATACATGCTTATGTATACACTTCATGTGCCCGCTCTGCCGGCCTCATACTACATTCACTCCACGTTAAAAATCCCCCGGTATCACCCTGGGATTCATGAGTGGATTCATAGCGCGCACGGCGTTGACCAGGTGTTCCCGCAGCGTAAGCTAGCTTACGCAATACGAGAGAACCTCTCGTAAGAGAACGAATCGGTTACCTAACGTAACCTCGGTTCTCTCTAGAAGAGGGAACGAGTATTGCGTTCCCGGCCGTGCTTGCGCTACTAGCGTTTCGCTTCACGCTGAAATAAATCAACATATAAGCCTGGGAGAGACTGTTATATACACCATAGCCACGCCCATTCTGGCGGGCCATGACGCAATGAGCGCGCGGGCGCCTCTCATTGGAAGCGGGTTCAGCCCCGCTCTCCCATAGGCTTAAGCAGTTCTCTCTGAGCGAACCAATGAGCTGCTAGCTAGCCTGCTCTAGGTCTGCCGCAGAGGAACTGCGTTGTCAATGGATACAAATTATGAAATAATTTTTTGGCTTCAAACTCTCAGCAAAGATGAATCTTTCCCGCAGCGTAAGCTAGCTTACGCAATACTCGTTCCCTCTTCTAGAGAGAACCGAGGTTACGTTAGGTAACCTATTCGTTTTCCACTGTGTAAAAGTTGTACCTGTACCTGCTTTCGGGTACTTTTTTTCGTACCACCTCCGGCGAGGTTCTAAGCGAGCTGAGGCGAGCTAAGCCGATACTAAAATGTGACGTGAAAACAATGCCGACTGCTGATTGGTCACAGAGAATCTGCGTCATCATTGCACGCGCCAGATGGAGTATCCAGAATAACCCCGCCATTTTTAAATAGTTTGGCCAGAGATAGTTACTAAACTTACTACTATTATTATGGCAACTCGGAAGAATACGCCGTGGTCAAACGAGGAGGTGCAGACATTCCTTTGTTTGGTTGCCGAAGAGAGGATCCAGCGAGAGCTTGATTGGGCAACGAGGAACGAAAGGCGTTGCTATGACGACCGGGTACTATTTGTGGCGGTACTTTCTGCAATGGAAAACGGAGCGAAAAGCGAGCCGAGTCGAGGCGAGCCAAGGCGAGTCGAGCTGGTACTGGTAATGGAAAAGCGCCATTAATGTGCAAGGCCACTCACTGTCCAGGACCGCGATTGTTATTTGCAGAAGTTAATTTTAACGGACGGAACCAGATTGGCCGACCCGTACTGTACACGCTGGACGATCTGACAGGATTAACGTTAACCCTACCTCCGGTTGAGTGGCCTGACTTCTACACCTACCTGAAAGAGAAACTGAGGGCATATAAATCTTTAGATGCCTATAACTGTGTGCTGGATGGTCATGTAAAGACTTGTGTGTACGATCCGCAGTTCTGCCGAGCCAGCGCCAAGAAGACGACGATGTAAAGAGTGACATTACGGTGCAATTTTAATGAGGTGAATATTTTCTAGAAATAAAAAATTGCGGATAAAGTATATACATTTTTCATTGATTCTTGCACCCAACAACACAAGATGACATTTAATAATAAGAAGAATAATTTAAGATCCTTATTTTGTAGCCAAATCTGTGCTGGTTTGCACGGGCGTCAGTTTGGTTTGAAATGTGGTGGGGACAGAGACGCATTCGGAAGTGCATTTTCAAAAGTGCTGGGTACAAATTCTGCAGCCTGTTTAACCCGTAAATAAATGCATCGATCCGCAAATTTTTGTTTGAGTTCTTAAATGGTCTGGTGGTAGATCTTTTGCCAAGCGTGTCAGAGGTGACGGGTTCTAATCCGCCCTCGGTATAGTTTTTTTTTTCTCTCAAAACTGAATAATGTTCATCAGTGGTTACAGTCTATATCAAGCAGCCAGGGACACGTTTGTGTGCATTTTATTTTGTAATTTCACCGGAATGAATATATACAGAGTCTCTCCGCAACGGCAATAGATTGAAGTGCGCGTCCGAGTGAAGACTGTGCGCGAGCCACAGAGAACACTGTATCCACGACACTGATAGCAGCGGACACGAGCGCTCAGCTTGAGTTAAAAAACAAAACATTTTAGCTAGATCTCTTATTTAAGAGCGAACTAAATGAATGCTCTGCTAGTTAACTGGAGATGTTTTATTTGTATTAGGTACATCCGACCGTGCCTCAATGTTTCCAAGAGTGGTGGGTACAAAATGACTCATGACGAAATCTGGTGGGGACGCCGTCCCCACCGAAATCGACGCCTATGCTGGTTTGTATTTGCCGCCTCCAGTTTTCATTTTGTTCTGCCACCAGCTAGCACCGTGACGCAACTGTGACGTCGGCTGGAAATTGGTCTATAGACCGCCATAGGAACTTTGGAATGCGGAAGTAACGCGTGTCGTGGAGCAGCCAATAGTTCCAAACACTGATAGTTTCTCCATTGAACCCCATTCATTTTCAGTGCTTCCGAAGTACGCTCGCTGGTAAATTAATGAAATTACTGTATAATTTTACTTTTACACTCATTAGCCGACCTCTCGTGAATCTAGTCTGTAGTTATATTTTATGTAGCCAGTTTTAGTAAATGTTTATTGGAAGATAATAGGTTAATTGCAGCTATAGCTTACGTGACCAACACTTCACTAACGTTAGCTAACTTACGGTAACTGATGTAGGCCTATATAATATATAATATTTTTAATAACATTTTATATGTATGTATATATATATATAGCCTATATATAACATTATATATATATACACACACACACAATTCATTTATTTAAATGGGTTAGGGTTATGCATATATGTGCTTATATGTATTTAGGAACATAGTTAATTCACTCATTAACTATCTCTCCGGTTTCATTTTATGAAGAATATTTTTTGGTTGAATATTTACCGAACATTGCTGTATATAGTCGTTGCTTTCTACGTTATGGGAGCAGTCTATTTCCCTCCTAAATTATTCATTTGTACATGCACAGCGTAATTATTTATATTTTATGTTGGTTGGAGTTCTGAACGGACTGCAGACCTCTTTGCGTGATCACGAAGCGGAATTTATAAGCAAGATCACGGGAATCAATAGCCTAATACAGCCCAGTTGTGCTAAAATAAATATCATGAGACGTCCATCATCAGATGAATGACATGGAAAAGTTCAGTTAGAGCCGCTAAAGCCAGTGGTACTACCCATGCGAACATGAACACCAGCGTTTCCCTCCAAAAATATAGCCTATAAACTTATCTAAGTTGTCACCCTGCCTCTCCAAATGCAAAACTGACATTAACTAATTGCAATAACAGCTGAAAAAGTACTTGGGTGTGTGTTTTATTTTATATTTACCGTTTAATAATGCAATCGCTGCTGTCTGTCCATAGAAGAACATGACAGCCCGCGTATGTTGTGGAACTATTGGGGCTTACATGAACCACGTGACAGCCGTCGCGGCGACATCAAAGCGTGTCGCAACTCTTTCTCTCTATGGCTCTGTCTTCGTGCTTCATATATTGTTGTTGATGTGTGTGACGTCGTTGCCGTAAAGCATGTCGTTATTCTCGCGAGATTTGTCGGGGGCGCTCCTCTCAAACTTGCATTGCTGGTTTTTACAGCGGTGTCCCCCCCAAGCTTTACTACCAGGATGATTCGCCCTACTGTGAGTTTGTTTACCACCGAAATGACTTTGAAGCTGTTATATTAAGGTACAATTCTTGCATAGTGTGCCTTTAAGTTATGTTTGTTTTTGAATTTTATCTGTATTTACCTGCTGCTACTACTTTGTCGACAGAAGCTTTTAGAAGCGTTGTACATTAAAATAGGCCTACTGTATAATACTGAAAGTATTGTATAGTGTCCAATGTTTTCGGAGAATTATTGTTTATTCCTGATGATTCTTTTGCATGTTAGGCTCTGATTATGTTGAGCTGTTACAATTTAAAAATAATACTAGCATAGTGATATATTCAGCCGTCAAGAAGAAAGTTTCACTTCAACTAGGTAATCAAGGTTGGCAACCATGTCCATCACATTACTCATTGTTAGCATATGCATTTACTCCATCAACATTAATAAGAGGAATTTAAACAATATGAAAATTACAATCGTGGCCTGTTGTCAAATGATACAGACCTCAAAGGGCATTTCATTACATATGTCACACAAAGAATGTTTTTTATCATGCTGATAATTTTATTTAGTTATTTAATTTAGTTAATATTATCTTGTAACATTTAAAATTTTAACAATCATCAACAGTTTCAATTGTGACTTATACAACCAGTTAAATGAAAGTAATTAAAAATATGAATTCAAATAAATGTACATTCTTTATTGTCAATACGGCATATACACAAGTATCAAAGTGAAAGTCTTGGATGCAATAATGTTGTGACAGGAAAGACCAGAATCCACAAAACATTACCTGCATACTATACATGTAATGCACAGTATTATCATGATATACATTACTATACAAAATGCACAATTACAAATACAGAATACATATTTAAAATTCATATACATTTTAAATGATGCTATGATCCTTTGAACAGTTCCTGTTATAGTAAAAGTAACAAAGCAGTGACTGGGTGGGTACAAGGATAGTCCACCCAAAAAATGAGAATTCTCTCATCATTTACTCACTTCATGCCATCTCAGATGAATATGACTTTCTTTCTTCACATAAACATAAACAAAGATTTTTAAGGAAATAATCCGTCTCTGTGAGTACATACACTCACCGGCCACTTTATTAGGTACACCTGTCCAACTGCTCGTTAACACTTAATTTCTAAGCAGCCAATCACATGGCGGCAACTACGTGCATTTAGGCATGTAGACATGGTCAAGACAATCTCCTGCAGTTCAAACCGATAATCAGTATGGGGAAGAAAGGTGATTTGAGTGACTTTGAACGTGGCATGATTGTTGGTGCCAGAAGGGCTGGTCTGAGTATTTCAGAAACTGCTAATCTACTGGGATTTTCACGCACAACCATCTCTAGGGTTTACAGAGAATGGTCCGAAAAAGAAAAAACATCCAGTGAGCGGCAGTTCTGTGGGCGGAAATGCCTTGTTGATGCTAGAGGTCAGAGGAGAATGGCCAGACTGGTTCGAGCTGATAGAAGGGCAACAGTGACTGAAATAACTACTCGTTACAACCGAGGTATGCAGCAAAGCATTTGTGAAGCCACAACACGCACAACCTTGAGGCGGATGGGCTACAACAGCAGAAGACTCCACCGGGTACCACTCATCTCCACTACAAATAGGAAAAAGAGGCTACAATTTGCAAGAGCTCACCAAAATTGAACAGTTGAAGACTGGAAAAATGTTGCCTGGTCTGATGAGTCTCGATTTCTGTTGAGACATTCAGATGTTAGAGTCAGAATTTGGCGTAAACAGAATGAGAACATGGAACCATCATGCCTTGTTACCACTGTGCAGGCTGGTGGTGGTGGTGTAATGGTGTGGGGGATGTTTTCCTGGCACACTTTAGGCCCCTTAGTGCCAATTGGGCATCGTTTAAATGCCACGGCCTACCTGAGCATTGTTTCTGACCATGTCCATCCCTTTATGGCCACCATGTACCCATCCTCTGATGGCTACTTCCACCATGTCACAAAGCTCTAATCATTTCAAATTGGTTTCTTGAACATGACAATGAGTTCACTGTACTAAAATGGCCTCCACAGTCACCAGATCTCAACCCAATAGAGCATCTTTGGGATGTGGTGGAACGGGAGATTCGCATCATGGATGTGCAGCCGACAAATCTGCGGCAACTGTGTGATGCCATCATGTCAATATGGACCAAACTCCCTGAGGAATGCTTCCAGCACCTTGTTGAATCTATGCCACCAAGAATTGAGGCAGTTCTTAAGGCAAAAGGGGGTCCAACCCGTTACTAGCATGGGGTACCTAATAAAGTGGCCGGTGAGTGTATAATACAAGTGGATTGTAATTCATGTACGTATGACAGTTGATCGGAAGTGATTTTTAATACGGTTTACATTATTAGTATTTTTCTTGTCTAGCCTATTGTTTCCCTCCAGAAGGCATTGATTCATCCACTGAGGTCGCATGGACATCACGGTCACTGTGTGTGATTTTTAAAGCATCTTTAGGACTCGCAGAGATGGATTACTTTCCTTAAAATCTTAATTCGTGTTTATCCGTAGAAAGAAAGTAAAATGCATGGGACAGCATGAGGGTGAGTAAAATAAGTGAGAATTGTATTTTTGGGTGAACTATCCCCTTAACATTCATATGCTGTTGGTATGCTAATCCATGATCAGCATAAACTAATATGAATAAAGTGCAACCTCTTGTGTACTTGTGAACTGTGTTTGTTTTGATCTAGAGGAAATTAAAATATTTGCTATTTTATAAAAACAGAATAAATCAGGTGTCTGAAGATCAAGATCCCAGTCATTCAAATGTGATGTGTCTGAACAAAGTAAGATTATTGTCTGATGTGGACAGTGGATCTCTGGTACTATCACTCCATCCTCTGTGTCAGCATCAGAATTTTGTTTATGGAAAAGCTGCTCAACTCCCTGGAAAATGAGAAAGGAAACATATTATAATCTAACAATACAAACTGATTTGAACTCCCACATACAGTAACAAGTTGAAGACTTAAAATATTTGTTTCAAACAAATTATATAAATGTTTTAAGGGATTTTACAGTACTAAATATTTACATCTGAGTCATGCACCATTTATCATCTGTAATACTGTTGTGTAACCAGTAGATGGCTGTTATAGCCCTATATAGAAACATATATCCATGGCTGTGTATAGGCTCTATCTATGCACAGCTGCACTACTACCTGAACTTCAGGCAGCTCCTTTGTTTCCTGTCTGCCATTATTGGACAAACTGATTAGTTCAGGTGTGCCTGAGTCAACGTTTTACTCATCAAAGAATCCTGAAAAATGGATCAGGGTTTCCTCTAAAATATGATTAAAATATCAACAACAGCATATCAGAATGATTTCTGAAGGATCATGTGACACTGAAGACTGGAGTAATGACGCTGATAATTCAGCTTTGCAATCACAGGAAATGACATTTTAAAATATTCAAATATAAAAGCGATTTTAAATTGTAATACAATTTCACAAAATTACTGGTTTCTGTATTTTTGTTTTGACTGCTTTAAAAAAAGTTTACTTGCTCTTAAAGTCAGAATTTTAATGGATCAAAATCTCTGGAACATATAATGCCTACCCAATGTATAGGTACCTTTATTATGAATGTTTGGACATATGAACACCATCAAAAAAAAAATAATAAGTGTTTCATATAGAGACATTAATATATAGAGAACGTTTTTTTATAAAGTCATTCTTCAGAATAATCACATGTATATGCAGCCCCCAGCCATACATTTACGCCACTTACTGATGAAAGTACGAGAACGATTTGATCAAGTTTTCACTGCTGATGAACTCTTCAAACCTTAGTAATACATGAACTCTAAAATATGTTTTTGAGGGTGCGTCTATGATGTCAAACAAAATGCGTAAATGTGCAAGAGTTGTTGATCCAGTACATCAGCCTTCAACAAATAAGTACATTCTTTCCTCTTGGCAAGAAGATTCCAGTTTGTTACAGTTGTAAAAAGAGTTCAGCTGCCTGTCAGCCTAACCAGCAAGATGATTCCAGTTTTTTGTTTGTCACAGTTGTAAACAGAGTTCAGCTGTCAGCCTAACCGTTTTTTTAGTCTAAAGATAAGTTTTCCACATTGCATAAGGACTCATGAATTCACTTTTTTCATTATCTTGTCTTTAATCAATAAAATTAATTACATCAATTAAACATCATAAATTGTGGCCAAAAAAGAAAATCACACAATGTCAGTTAACAACACAAAGAGAAACAATAATAAGCCGTTTCACCCACAAGACATGTCTAAAAACCTACAGGCATTCAGCAAACCTGCAGAGCTTCAGCTTGATTTCTGCCTGTAACAAATGCTGCTTATGTAAAAGGATTTTTTCTTCAATAATTTCCCTCAAACTATTCAAGTCTTTTCCTGGAGAGGAACAAAATTCATCAGTAAGCAGTTATCATATTGGTGCATCAATTCCACTCCCCGAGAGTCTTTTCATTGTAATGGGTTTATTGCGTTTAGGCAACATAAATTGATCTTACTTCAGCAGTACATAAAACGCTGAATTCATTTATTAGAAATAAAAACTCTGTATTTATTGATTGGCTGTCATCAGTTATCAAGGCACAAGAGAACATTTTTGGTCTGTCTGGTTGTGAATATTAGGTGATACAAAGTTCATGAGCGTCTTTTTAGACCACCAGACTAATTCCCACATTCACAGTAGAGAACGGATGTGCTCATCCCCAGACTAGCTTCACTGTGATTAGAGATACTTATATCAAATATGCTGTAAATTAAGAGGCTTCACTGCATAGGGACAGTGTGACCCTCTACAAGAGTGAACCCAGACTACGATCACTAAGAAGAGAAAAAAGACTTCAGAGTTTGCAGGAGGCCTGAGCAACTTTTGAATTTGTTCTTCTGTTAAGTGAATTACAGATGTATGAGCCAGCGTCCAACAGTTTGGGCAAGTCCACTCCCTGAAACACAGAAACAACAGCCTGAATGGGTGGTATAATCATTTAAAAATATTTTTTTACCCAGAGCTTCATGTACGCAAAGATATTTTTGTGACATATTTAATTTTTTAGGGCTGTCAGTTAAACGCGTTATTAACGCCGTTAACGCAAACCCATCTTAACGGCGTTAATTTTTTTATCGCGCGATTAACGGTCTTTTTGGCCTAGCAAACTTTGTAGGTTTTTTTCCACATGCTTTTGCAACAGGACGGCATGCGGGCCGCTGCGCTATGAAACCCATTCATTTCAATGGCTTGCGGCGCGCGAGGACGTTTTGAAAGCGCAAGCGGATCTAGCTAGACCGGAAACAAAACAACAGGCACGCCGCACACACTTGTTTGGGCTTGCGAGCCGGATGCGCGAGCGCGAATCTCTCTGCTCGCGCGCGGAATATAATGTGCCGAGCACGAATCTCTCTGCTCGAGTCGCGCGCGCTCTCAGATACACGCTGCTCTTGTAAGAATTTTCTCTGGGCTCACTCAGAGAATATGCCTGCACTTAAACGTTTCAGTGCAATCGCGAATCTCTCCTCTTCCCCAGCTAACAATTTTAGGTTATAAGAATGTTTTCATAACGTTCCCATTAAGTTATAAAAACGTTATTTCTGAATGTTATAGGAACGTTCAAAACGTCCAGTTTTGAGTGGATGACGAGCGTGAGACGCCGAAATGGATGCCAATAAGATTCTGAATGGAAAGTTTACTTTTAAAAAGTTGCCAAATGGTTCCATTGACAAGACCAAAGTGATCTGTGTGTTTTGTCGTTGTGAACTGAGCTATCATCATCGCAGCACGTCCAGTCTGAATACCACTTGATGATGACCAGCACACACACACACACACACACACACACACACACACACACACACACACACACACACACACACACACACACACACACACACACACACACACACACACACACACACACACACACACACACAGCTGATGCGAATTCTCCGCCCCCTCGTCAATATCAGGACCTCGTCAGTTCTAGTGTGAAATTGAACAGTATATGCCAATATTGTTTTCAATAAAAAACATTTGCACAAAGCAAGCCGATCCACTTTTCCATGTTGATAAGAGCATTAAAATGAGAAAAAAAATAATGGGACAAAAAGAAATCAAGAGACATTTAGAATAGATAAAAATGTGCGATTAAATGCGAGTTAACTATGACATTAATGCGATTAATCGCGATTAAATATTTTAATCGTTTGACAGCACTAATTTTTTCATAACATTTCATGACAATTCTCAGTCCCCATTTTAAGCCGGGTGCACACAGTACGATTTACAATAGTCCTTTATGACTGTTGCTTGTCAGACTGTATGAACATGATCCCCGCTGTAAGCCATGTCACACTGTGGGATCTCGGTTAATCAATGTTAGACTGTACGGCAGTTAAGACGTGTTGAAAAGGGGTGTATCCCTGCCTCTGCTTAATTATTTTTATCCCCGGTGGGGATAAATTTATCCCCCCCTCAAAGTGATCAGTGCTACTACACTAGTGGAGAGACGGATCACAAAACTTTTCACGGGTCCGTGCTCCGTTGTTTGATCAAAGTCAATTTTATTTTAAAATGCGCTCCTTCGGTTGGCTCTGGTATAGCGGCCGCAGCGCGATATTTTTTTTCACAGGATGGTAGGGAAAACTCATGAATATTCATTAGGGAACTCATCCCTGATTGGTCTTAACCCCAGTGACTGGTAGGTTTAGGGGCGGGGTTAGGGGTAGGTCATCAGACCCCCAGTGACGGGTAGGTTTAGGGGCGGAGTTAGGGGGTAGGTCATCAGACCAATCAGGGATGAGTTCCCTAATGAATATTCATGAGTCTTCCCCTACCATCCTGTGGAAAAAAAATATAGCGGCCGCAGCCTCTCTGTAATCACCTCTCTGCAGACTTGCTCAATGTCCCGCACACGGCGCTATCTGATTGGTTACTCCTCACGAGTAATAGCCTATCAACACTTGGCAGTGGAGCTGTGTGTCGGAGGCGTTTAGCGCGGCGCGGAGTGTTGCCAGATTGGGCGGTTTTGAATTTGATTGTGCGGGTAAAAAAGGGTTTGGGCGGGTGGTCAAAATTTGGGCTGGTTTGGGGTCATTTCGGCGGTTTTCAAACATCTGCATTTTAAAGTCTAATTGGTTAAAAAAATCGAAACTAAAGTGCATGTAGTCCATAAAATCAGTCATCATGACATTACTGTACACACACGCTCATGCAGAGTCAGCTGGCGTTAGTGTTGACATCACCGACGAGCACGCACTTTTAGCCAATCAGCGATCCGCAGGCAGACGCGATTGAACGCGAGAAGTTGTAGCTGTATTCAATTGATCGCTAGCCCCGTTCACACCGCCAGCGATTTTGTCGCTACAAGCCCCGTTCACACTACACGCGACCAAGCGACGCGATACCATTCATTTAAATGGTGAGCGGGCGACTTCCGGCGACACGCGCGACAGCAACCGTTGGCGACTAGATGGGGCGTGTCTGGCGACGCGATAAAGTTGAGAAATGTTTAACTTTATGCAAATGAAGAGCGATTTTCGCGAGCGACAACCAATAGGAGTGGAGCGCACGTGATCCTTCTCCTCAGCCCCTGGGCCTGCAGTGATAGCGGCAAGAAAGCTGATTCGCTGTCTTTTGGATGTCATACTAGTCAACCAGTAGTGGGAACGCCCACTAGCGACCTCATCGCCAGCGGCTGGCGACTTGCAGCGACAAAGTCGCGTGTAGTGTGAACGGGGCTACATGTCGCTTGTCTCTGTACTGTGAAGTCGCTTGTGGGCGTTCGTAGTGCTGTCGCTCTAATGTTATTGGTAGACTGCACGTCTAGCCATATATCTATACAAAATACCATCAGAAGTGACATATACAACTATATTATTTAATTTGACTAGGAATTAGGCTCAAAAGAAACAGTATGCTGTTGGGAGAGTGTTTTTATATTACCACCACAGCAGTGTTCAGTGGATTAGATCATTTACTAGATTAAAGATCGATCAATCAACAAATTAAACTCACTCATTCTGTCATAAATTACTAAAACTTCATTCGAATTTGACAAATAATCAATTTTCTTGTCCCTAATAGTCAACATAATGCAGGGAAACTGTAAAATGATCTGCAGCATTGCTAAACTTGCATCATAAAATTACAACACTCATACTATAAATGTATATGAATTAAACTCACTGAGACTGTCAACAGTTTCTTTTCCATTCGTCATTTTATTATATCCATGTATGTGGTTACAGTCAAATCATATAAAACAGTGAAATCTCCCACAAACTCTTCTGTCTTGCCTGCACTCCACGTGAGCTCCACTGAAAGTCTTCTTTCCTATTGGTTGTCGCTCGCGAAAATCGCTTCTCATTTGCATAAAGTTGAAATTTCTCAAATTTGTCTCTTGTCGCTTGACGGTAGAGATCCACTTTTGCGACACGACTGTAGCGTGGTGTCGCGACGCCTCCCCACATTTGTACATTGATGGGCGTTCCTCAAGTTTACCGCTATGGGCGTGGTTTTGAGCCAGCGGCCAGTCTAGAACAGAGGACCTGCGAGAGACTTCCCCCCGTCTACATATGCTCTGCTTCTATTGGATAGTCGCGTCGCGTTCAACGGAATTCATTTGCATAAAGATGGGCATCGGCCATAGACAGTATAAGAAATGGACAGAGCCATCTCATTGGAACTCAGTTGAGACAGTTGAAGCCCATTTTTAGCGATTTCTGAGCACTTCCGTTCCTGACGCGCAGACTCAAACCGACTCAAACTAAGCTTGATGACGTGAGCGACCTGTCTGACAGACGTTACTCTTCTAGTAGCTGTGCGTGAAAATTGCCAACGTTAATCTTGCAGAGACGGGGAACTTGAGCAAAGAGTTCTTTGGCGTGAGTGAGCAGGAGTAAGTATTCCGTTGCCTTTATGAACTCATTATCTATGGGCTTCTCCCTTGACGGGACGTCCCCCCGATCACCTGCGAGCTTCTCCTCCTGTCTGTACGGTAATTTCTGTACAGCGCGACAGAGAGTCAAGTGGTTATGACGCAATCGTTAGCCTATTTTTACTAAAACTGTTTCTACGGGGCCATAATGTAACATAGAAGGTAATGGAGCACTTTATACATTGTCGTGTTTCTTTAGAAATAAATAATGGACAAATGGAGTCTTTAAACGCCTCAGATGTAAAGTTATTCGCTGTCAAAGTGACGCCAAAATGAATGGGAGTCAATGGAAATGCTAACGCAAGTGAAGTTCTGCTACAACATGGCGGCACCCGGCCGGCTTCAACTTCCGGTCGATGGATTACCCCCTTGGCATCGGCCAGCTTTTTGACGCGCAGCATTTTTCCAAATGAAGCGCCGCCTTCCCGGGATGCTTTGCGGGCGCGTTAAAGTCACGTGACGTCACCCATAGGAATAAAGTGGAGCGCGGCGCAACAGAAGTGTCGCACGGACAAGTGGATCTGCACCGTGACACGCCCACATTCTGTCGCCAACGGTCACTGTCGCTCGTGTTGCCGGATGTCGCCAGCGCTCCATTGAAATGAATGGGATCATGTCGCTTTGTCGCTGGAGGTGTGAACGGGGCTTTAAGGCAAAGTGACATAGCCTACTATACAAAAGAGTGTAGCTACAGTAGTGAGCAACTCTTAAAAACGCACACGTGGAAGGAGATCATTCTATGGTGAATATAACTCTGAGAGGAGAGCACAGTTGAATGACTTGAATTGAAATCAAATATGGGACGATTCCTGTCCATGTCATATGTGCACACTAGCCTAACCAAACATCTGCAACTTTATACCATCCAGACCAGACTGCACTCTACTTGTCCCTGACAGCTGCTGAAAAAGGTTTGAATCAACGATGAATCCGTTTTGACTGCTAAATTCTGCGTTATGTTCTGCAATGTGTACTTCCGAGGGTTAAAGTCATCGGTTCATTTCTTGATTGCCGTTTTGACAGTGTCCACCTGGACATTTTAATTATTGCCCTGTTTTGATCTGTTTTGCTGGAAAATTTATTTATTTATTTTATTTTATTTTATCATCTTTATTTTGTTTTAAGGATATACAAATTGTGCTTATCAACCTTAAATGACATGGTAATGAAATTATATCACATTATTTTGGCAGTAAAATTTTGGGCGTTTTTTTCTTGTAGTGGCCGGGTTTTGGTGAGCTTTTGGGCTGGAAATCACCGTCCCAATCTGGCAACACTCGCGCGGTAGACGCGAATTGGCTTTATGCCACAGCTTCACTACTTCCTGAACTTCAGCCAGCCCTTTGTTTCCTGTCTGTCATTATTGGACAAACTGATTATTCCAGGTGTGCCTGGCCTCAGTAACAATAATCAGGCACACCTGGATTAATCAGTTTGTCCAATAATGACAGACAGGAAACAAAGGGCTGGCTGAAGTTCAGGAAGTAGTGAAGCTGTGCATAA
This sequence comes from Rhinichthys klamathensis goyatoka, assembly GCF_029890125.1. NCBI lineage: Eukaryota > Metazoa > Chordata > Actinopteri > Cypriniformes > Leuciscidae > Rhinichthys > Rhinichthys klamathensis. Next base: position 1,769,451 of record NW_026606744.1, read on the forward strand.
AGCCTATTGACACAGATAATGCATCTGTCTTTTCTATCATTTCACTGTAGCTCAGCATCGCGATGTAACGTTAACGTTGTTACTTTAACAGCAGTACAACTGTTTCTACTGTGATGGTTTAACTTTGCAATCAATCCATGGTTCAGCAGACTGATAGAAGGAGCCTAGCCTAAACTAAGTAAAGCGTTGTAATGTGAACTGTCAGTGCGAATGTGCGATTAACAATAAAATCCGAAATGGACCATGCACCCACTGGAAAGCTGCCGATTTTCCCACAGGAAAGCAGAAAGAGACTGTTTTCCTAGTATGATGAAAAGGCCTACACTATAGCCTATTTATGTTTAAGTTGACACTACATTGTGCCATTTAATTTTGCCCTTCATAAATAAGTGTTTTTACATGTCAAGCCGAGTGGCACTATCCATGGTACTGGGAGGGGGATTTAATTCTTGCGTGTTTTTTCGTTGTGCGTGATCACAGTTCATATAAGCTATTAGAGTAAAAATATTGCATAGGCTACTTCATGAGTTAATAAGAAAAAAGATTTTACAATTCCTGCAATTGCAGTGATGAAGTTCATGTTCTCATGATTTATTTTTATGAATAAAACTTTTTCAAAACATCCCCCCCTCTGTTTTTTTCACAAATCGCACCCATGCACACAAGACACGTAGGTGGTTTTATATGAAGGTAAATCAGTAGCTAAACTCGAGAGCACGTAGATGTGAATTTGAGAACTTGTTCAATAAATATTCGCACGTGTACGCGAACATTTACACTCACAGCTCCAATGTGAAAACCTGTAAAATAAAAATCTGAACTTGAACGCTGAGATTTGCACTCGGAGACTATAACAAACCTGTATTCTGAATTTGAAGCTGCAGACAAGCAGTCACAATTGTGTAAAATGCCATTCACAAAGATACAACGACAGACACAAACTTGTAATACAAATTTGCACTTCTTCTAACATTCAAATTCGCAGTACAACCTCAAATTGGCACTTGCAACTTCGGTGAGAGCGGAAGGGGGGCGGGAGCGGGGGTGTTTGAAGGAGACGTTTTATTGGTTGGCGCCTAGCCAATGAAATGGGACTTTAATTGTACGCGATGATGTCACGAAACCCACCTCCTCGTGAATGTTCTGAAACGCTAACATGGCTTAATGCATTAGACTAATTTAAAAGACATAAATGATATTATCAAACTTAGTAAACACAATAATGCATTCTACAAAAAAGCAGATGAGCACAGAATATGAACGCAACACGTTAACTTAAGACAGTGGTATTAAAAGACCAAACTCAGGAAACACCATAAATAAAGCATACAGAAAAGCAATTGAGCAGAAAATGAACGCAACTCGTTTAATTGTACGTTAAGCATTTTCCTCTCATAGGAAACCAAGAAAACGCTTAATGAGGCTTAATGGACCAACAGTTATAAAAAAAAAAAAATCTAAAAAAAATCGTTATACATTATTAATAAAACACAGGCAGCTGGTTTATTTGCACTGAACACAAATTTGCTTTCTTTCGTCATATTCTGTGCTCATCTGCTTTTCTGTAGTATGCATTATTAGTATGGTGTTAATATCACTAAGTTTGATAATATCATTTATGTCTTTTAAATTAGTCTAATGCATTAAGCCATGTTAGCGTTTCAGAACATCCACGAGGAGGCGGGTTTCGTGACATCATCGCGTACAATAGAAGTCCCATTTCATTGGCTAGGCGCCAACCAATAAAACGGCTCCTTCGAACACCCCCGCTCCCGCCCCCCTTCCGCTCTCACCGCCACTGAGTTACAAGTGCACAAATCAGTTTTGCACCTCATATATCACGAAAAGAGTAGCAAAAGTCAAGGCGCGAAATTTGAATTTGCAGTGACAGATTTGAGAAGTTGCAAGTGCCAATTTGAGGTTGTACTGCGAATTTGAATGTTAGAAGAAGTGCAAATATATTTTACATGTTTGTGACTGTCATTGTATTTCTGTGAATGGCATTTTACACATTTGTGACTGCTTATCTGCAGCTTCAGATTCAGAATACAGGTTTGTGACTATTGTCTGCGAGTGCAAAACTCAACTTCAGATTTTTATTTAACAGGTTTTCACATTGGAGCTGTGAGTGTAAATGTTCACATACAAGTACGAATATTTATTGTACAAGTTCTCAAATTCACATCTACGTGCTCTCGAGTTTAGCTACTGATTTACCTTCATAGTTTTACATCTATCCGTGACGTGAGCTGAATTACATGCGGGATTGAAATGTTGGCTGGCAAACAAAAACAATCTCTAGCTTTAATTTTGATCATGGTTCTCTTGAAAAGGTAAAAAACGAAGACGATGTGTGTGGAGCAAGTGGTGATTTGTTGTATCAGTAATTGCATCATTAGGTTCTGTGCTCCTATTGGTTTTGATTTGATGGTTGTCATAGAAGTCACATTACAGGACTGCGCTTCAAATCTTCTGACACTGCAATCAAATTTTTACCTCAGATGAAATTCTGGCAATGCGTCCCCTTGGAATTATAAGGTTCTATCTGACATTTTTGTCAAAATTGAGTTATTCACATATTCATATTCTGTGACAACTTATTTACATTATGTGATGTGTTTTTTTAAGTTGTGTACATTGTGTGACTTTTTATTGAAAAAACAAAAAGGTTCTATCTACGAAGTTGAACTAACTTGGCTCTATAAGGTTCTATCTGCGTGAGCCAATCAGCACTTCGAATGCACAGAAGAGGACCAATCAGGATCAACTTTATATGTCATGTCGCCGGCTTTTTCCTTGAAGACAAGAAGAAACCCCATAAAGGCATAATGCTATACATTTACAGTAAATTAAATATTCACTAAATTGTGTAGTGTTATGAAGTGGCTTAACGCTATATTTGGCCATTTTCTTTATAGTGTATTGGTTATTATTATTAATTATTAATGAGGTTATTATTAATAACTATTATTATTATAGTTATTATTATCTGAATTATACAAATATGCAGTGAGTAAATTGAATATTAAAAAAAAAACATTTAACATGCAAGTGTGTGTGTGTGTGTGTGTGTGTGTGTGTGTGTGCGAGTGTGTGAAAATGTGTGTGTGTGTGTGTGTGTGAGTGTGTGTATTTTTGAGAAAGTGTGCGAGTGAGTGTGTGTGTGTGCGAGTGTGTGTGTGTGTGTGTGTGTGTGTGTGAAAGTGTGTGACAGCGTGTGGGTTTCTTATTCTTAATAAAAAAATTATATCGTTATAAGGATAAAACTGCTTAAATCAACCCTCAATGTATTCACAAAATAAATGGGCAGCTGTTTCTTCAACAATACCACAAAATAAGCAACTTTCATCAATATCAAGATATTTACAGATAGATTAATTAAACGTGTCGTTCATCTTTTAAGTTGTTGCGCTTGTGATAACGCGTCGTAGGTCACATGATAACGTCAACATGGCGATGATGTCCGGATCGCATTCATACTCAACGAGATTTGGCTATAAAGTACCTACTCTTTTAGCGCTCGTTAAGTAAGCTACTTATTGAAATTAAGTACCTACTCATTGAGTATGCGGTTTCGGACGCAGCCAGAGTGTGTGTGTGTGTGATTAAAAAATTTGTCTGACATTTTTTGTGATCATATAGTCAGTGAATAATTTTTCAATGATTATTAAACTTTATGAATTAATTTGCTGAAGCATGTCGATTTTCTTGTAGTTTTTAAAATCTTGAAATGTCTTAATTTTTACAATATTAAGCCTTAAAGGTCAAATAGGTAACAATTTAATTGATGGGGTCTTAATTCCAACAATAAACTTTAGCATGTTATTTCAGCCATACTGATGTCTAGAGAGAAAGCCATTTTACATGGCCCACTTTAGCTGGAGTAAAGTCCTGCTCAGATGTATTACAGTAGCTGCTTTCTGTCTAAACAAAAGAAAGATTAAAGTAACAATTTCTGCAATAATGTGTTTAATTACCCAACATATTGGTAACGAAAATTAAGATTCTGCACTGGACAAAATATTTAGACCTACCTTGCTTAATTTGAAATGTCCTAAACACATGGAAGTGCAAAAAAATATGAAATAAATGCCATAGAAAGGATAAAATTTTACTTTCTAACACATGTTGAGACATTGTTACAACATTAATTTTATATTTAATGTTCAAATAATGTTTTGGCAGATAGAACCTTATAATTCTAAGCGAAAAGTGTTTTTTTAGAATTAGAAGGTTCTATCTGCATTTGACCCATTCTAAAAAAAAAACATTTACAAATTTGAGAGGATTTTGATATTGTATATTTAGAACACATGTAGGGTCCCTGTTATTTTCATGTTTGAAAGAAACTTGTTCCCCATATAAACTTTCCTATATGTAATGCAAAAACTTTGAAGCTCAATATCTCAAAACTGCTCAGAACGCAGATAGAACCTTATAATTCCAAGGGGACGAATGGTCATTAATCGGCTGTCGGTAAACATATCAAAATAATTGTCAAAGACATCTTTTAGGATTTATAAAATTTGTCTCAGACAGCCAAATCGTGGTCAAAATCACGCAGTGTGACTGTGAACCAAAGTTCAGATTGTTATGAAGAATGTCACATGACTAATGCCAGTATGCATTGATTGGCTGCTGATTTTACAAGTCCCTAATTTGAAGGTTCTCTAAATGATTACTAAAATCAAAAGCAGAGGGAGAACAATTTGTTTAATTTATGTTTAGTTAGTAAACTTTTTTTTCTTTCTGAAGCTGATCATTACCTTATACTCCCTTACGGTATAACTACTGATCAAATAATGCAGACTTCTTTCCGAAAACATAAAATCTTACTGACCCCAAACTTTTGAAGGGTGGTGTACTTTACAGAAAGCCCCAATTAAGAAGATACACAATCATCCAGCAAAATCAGTAATTTGGTGTAACATCACCTATCAAAACCAAGTTGTTTTGGGTAGGGCTAGTAAAATGATGCATTTACAGACCAGAACTTTCAAAAAGAAAAACCCAGATGACAGAAACATTTACAGAAAAAATAAGTACAGACACAGTCGTGTTGGACTTACAGTATGGATTCCCAGTCCGTGCAACATATAGACCACATCTTCAGTTGCAACATTCCCAGAAGCCCCCTGGGCATAAGGGCAGCCGCCTAACCCTGCAACAGATGAGTCCACGACACTTACCCCATTCTAGAATAGATCGCAGGAAACAAAAGTGTTTTGTATTTAAAAAGTAGTTGCTCATTTTAAGAATGTGAAAAATAACAGAATGCACGGTATGTATGCAAAGAGCAGGTCTCAATAGAAAATTATAGCTGCAAGCATCGAGGATGGGCCCAAGCCATGACACCACCGTCACCCCGATGATACACACACACACAGGTTATTATAGTTTTGATATACAGGTTAATATATTATATTAATTATTGAGGTACACAAGCTTATAAATCATACAGAATGAGTTTTTTTGAAAATGTAAAAATGCAGAAAGTTCTATGACAATAGTATATTTTTTACCAAAAAGCACGCACGCACGCATAATGCATTAATTATCTAAAAAAAAAAAAAAGTATTCTTTAGAAGATACGAGACTCTTCCAGTTTCCCATTTGTCATTATTTTAATCCCTGTCATTATTTTAATCCCTCGCCATTTCAACACCGTTCAAGATACCCAACACACGTTCGCAATTTAGCATCTTCACTATATAGGCATCATGTTGAGAAAGTTTGGTGTAAATTGTATGAAGCCATTTGGTGCAGTAGTTAAAAATTAAGAGCTTGATTAAAAAAAAAAATTCACATCCAAACAAAAATATACTTCCTAAACTAAAAACTAAACTTCCTAAACTAAAAAGTTGTCCGGCTTGGTGAGAACAATATATGTACCGAATTTAGGGATTGTAGGTAAAACGGACACACAGCTGAAGTTTCATTAAAATCAATGTACGCAGATGTTATTAAAAATTTCCTGTTTCCCTTTTTCGCCAAACCGTCCAAAATAGAAAAAAATATGCTAGCAATTCTGCATCAATGTCTTGGCTTCACGCTTACCAAGTTTGGTGGCCATCGTATGAATCCCCTAGGAGGAATATATCAAATTCCAGTGCATGCGTTTTTGAAACAACCCATAATAGCCGACTTCCTGTTTGTCTGGTGAATGAATATGAGAGTGAAAGTTGCTTGGCACGATCTATAAGTGTATGAAGTTTGGTTACTGTAGGTGAAAAATAGTGTGCTACAGAGCCCCCCTAATACAGCCATATAAAAGGGTGCGCCATAGAGCCCCCCTCATGTCAACTTGTGCCCGGCCCTGAAGGCGGACAATTCCAACGTGTGCAAAGTTTCAAGAGTTTTTGAGCATGATAAGGTCCACAAAAGTGCCGAAAAGGTCGGAATTTTTTTTTCACCTTAGGAAAACAATAGGGCCCAAGCCCTAAGGGGCAAATACAATAAAACAATACAAATATAGTACAAAATATCAATCATGACAGACAGGCAAAGAGACATTAGGCATGATTCCACACACCCTCTGACTCACTCACCTGTAATGCCACAAGTATGTTAGCAAGTGCTTGTCCATAAGTGTCATGACAATGAACTGCTAAAGCCTCCACAGGAACCTCTTTTTTCACAGCATTCAACATCTCCGACATGCCACCCGGAGTGCCTACTCCGATGGTATCGCCAAGTGAAATCTCATAGCACCCCATGGAATACAGTCGCTTAGCAACCTCTGCCACTTTGTTTGGCGATACCTTCCCTTCATATGGACAACCGAGCACACACGACACATAGCTTGGAAAAACAGAGCAAAAGAGGATTTTTCAACAATAAGAGCACAGTAATTTTAACTTTTTGCACACTAGGTTATGAAAAATAAATAAGTGAGACAAACTGCAATCCGTGTTTGTCTCACCCTCTCACAGGAACTCCCTCTTGTTTGGCCGCTTTCATCACCTCCTCAAAGCGCACGAGACTCTCATCCACTGAACAGTTTATGTTCTTCTTGCTGAAAAGCTCTGATGCAGCACCAAATATTGCCACCTCTTTTGCACCAGCCTTCACCTGAGATAAAAATAATATATATCAAAAATACAGCAGAAACTGTACACTGCAACAGTACTACCATTTAAAATCACTGTTTTCTATTTTAATACGTTTTAAAATGTAATTTATTCTTGTGATAGCAAGGTTGAATTTTGAGCATCATGTCTTAAGTGTCTCATGATGCTTCAGAAATCCTCCTAATATGCGGATTTGGTGCTCAAGAAAAATGTCTTATTTTTATCAATGTTGTTAACAGTTTACTGATTAATATTTTTTGTAGAAACCATGATACAAATTCCCCCAGGATTCTTAGAAAAACAGAAAGTTCAAAAGAACACCATTTATTTGAAATAGATTTTTTTGTAACAATGTAAAAATCTTTGCTGTCATTTTGATCAATTTAACGCATCCTTATGCTGAACAACAGTATTAATTCTGTTAAATCTAGTTTACTTCTATTAAATCTTACTGACCAAAATCTTTTGAATGATAGTATAAAAACATATTTTGTACAGCACTAGCACATGACAGTCTGCTGTTATTCACTCACAGCAGCCAGGAATCCCTTCAGATTAGGGGTTAGAACGGGGTAATTCACGCCAGGTTTCTTGTGGAGACCACGCATCACTTCCTCTTGATCAGCCATCTGCCAATCAAATGCAGCCAAACTTCAATGGTTACATCAAAGATCCTCTCATAATTCCCTATTTTATTGCATTTTATTTTGTGAAGGTCTATTAATGTAATGTTTGCATGCTTCATTGGTGTGTGCTGTAGCTCACCTGAGGGACCCATTTAGGTGAAACAAAACTTGTGGCCTCAATGACAGGAAGTCCCGCCTCAGAGAGCATATCAATCAGACGGATCTTCACTTCAGTGGAAACTATAGCCTGATGGACACAGAAATTATATTGCTCCTCTAATTCACATCACATGGTTCCCAGAACTTCTCACACTAATACATTTCCATGAACTATCATTTTCGATTACTTGAAATGTTTTTTAACAAATAATAAATATATATATATATATATATATATATATATATATATTAAAAGGTAATTCAAATTTCTATACCTAACTATACCTTTGAAATTCCATGATATTTGCAAGACTGACTTGATTTACTCGAGACACCCGTGTTTGACAGTTGGTAAACTCAAAACAGAAGTTATAACCACATTGCACATTGTCATGTTGGATTGTGATGCAGGCTGATTAATAAACTGAAGGATCTTCACCTTCTCATTCTGGAGTCCATCTCGGGGTCCAACCTCCACAATCTTAACCCTCTCTGGGAATGACTGAGTGGCAGACACACTGACCTGTCAAATCACACACAAAAAAATAGACAAACACGCACACAAAAGGGCAAATACAAACCACATAACATCGTCCCATTCAGAGCAGCAAATAAAAACTTACGGATCTGAGCACGACGGCAGCAAAGGAGTGCAGAGCAGGTCGGTGAACCCGAACAGAAGCGAACGGACCAGGACCAACTCTCATCATAAGCGCCGCCATCTTCACACGCCCCCATTAGCCCTGACGTCATAACACCATATATGCATTTAGATCTCGCGATAATACGGGATCAGATTTCGAGAGCTAAAGGTTTTCTTGTTTGCACAAAAAGTGAAAAATTCCAAGAGTTTTTGTTAAATGATAGTATAAATAGAATGAGCAAATTTATTTGCGTTTTATTCTGGTTAAATGTAAATGATGATTCGTACACACAATGCATGTATAAAATACATTTCTTTAGTCTAAATAATCAAAGAAAATAATTGTCATGTCAAAATAAGACAAATTACAAAGATGGTATTTCCAGAGTCAAACAGAAACACATACATTCATACATACAATATTTTATTTAGACAATGTTTAAGTTGAGCCTGTGACTGATAACAAATAACTTGTTGCAATCAATAAATTAGTCTGTTACACATTACACAAAGTAGGTCACGTGGACTCCATGCAGCATAGTATATAAAATGATAAATGTAAACCTTGGCATCAACTAAAGTTTGAAAGCTTGATATCACAGAATTTTTAAATTTTAATTAAAGAACAATCCCAGTGTGTCAGCCTTGGATATAAATTGAATTACCACCACATTGTCCTTTTGGCCATAAATGCCTTTTTTGAAATAAACTAAATATACTTTAAATTACAGAAATATACTTGTACTTTTATAAAAACTTCAGATACTTAAATACTTTAGATTTGTAATGAGAAAAGTATTTTTATTTGTACAAAAACGCACAATCAATTCCCTTATGAAATTAAGAGAAACATTAACAGATGTTAAACTGCCAAGACGACAGCTCTTACCCATTCACCGTCACAAACACAAACATAGCATCACTTTCCACTGGCTTCCTCGTCACTGTCCTCCACTTCCTGGATTATGAGATCTGCTCCTGAATCTTCCGCGAGGTCATCGTCGTCCATGACCCATGTAATTTGCCTGTTGTCACTCATGTTCTCTTCCACACCCAACAACAGGCCTTCCTTCTCCTCATTTTCATCAGTTCCATCTGTGATTAACTCACTGTAGCCGCTCTCCTGAATGCAAACGTCGCACAGCCTGTATTTGCGGGTTCCCTCGCTTACCACTCGCCCATTGACTTCGGTTACATGCCGTTTGCACTTCCTGCACACCAGCTTACGGGCCTGATGAATCTGTGTAACAAGTGTTAAAAAGGAGAGTGGATGTTTTAGATCTATCTCACATCAATATCATTTTTCTTTTGTTTAACAGGCTGAAAAACATATACAATTATATATAATCGCATCTAAATACATTTGACTGAATTTAACCCTGACTTAATGGGATCACAAAGGAAGTACAATATTTTTGAGTTAATGAACCGGACATGTGTGAAGCTTAGTGTGTTTCTCACCGTCTCAAAATGGCTGCGCAGGTGTTCCAGGCGAGTGAAACGTTTGCTGCAGGCCTGACAGGGATACGGACGCTCACCTGTGTGACAGCGGAGATGACGCTTCAAGTCTGCCTTCCTCTTTACTGTGTGTGTGCAGAACGGACATTTGTAACGCATAGAGGGAGTGGAATCTGAGACAGAGAGAGAGAGAGACATTGACTGTCAGATCCCTTTCACGCATCACCACATCAAATAACTATCTGAAAGCCTATTTAAAAAAACAAAAATCTCTTGTTTACCCAGAAAGTCCAGAAACATTGCATAATAGAGATATAAAGAAAGAATCAGGGGCAAAATGTGTGATAAAGGCCTAAAGGAGAAATGTTTTGCCTTTTTATCTACTGTCCAAGTTTTGTCTGTTGATTAAAACCTTGAATAGCTCCTAATTACAAAACAGATTTGTGCAATATGACTTGACTCTTTCACGGTGGGAGGCAGAGAAAGTCTTGCTGGAGGACAAGAAAAACACTTTATATTTATGTTAAATAGAAAAGAATAAAAAATCATTTCTAATTATTTTTTGGGTTCCCTAAAATTCTTTAAAAAAATGTTTTTAAAGTCTTTATGCTCACCAAGACCGCATTTATTTAATAATAAAAAACAGTAAAAACAGCAATATTGTGAATTATTACAACAATTTAAAAGTTTCACAGTTTCTATTTGAATATATTTAAAATTATAAACTGTTTAAAATATAAGATATAGTGTTTAACATTTAAAATATTTAAAAATATCAAATGTGCTGCTTCGTATTTGATGAATAGAACGTTCAAACGAACATCGTTTATTTGAAATAGATTATTTTGTAACAAAGTAAAAGTATTTACTGTCATATTTGGTTCATTTAATGCATGCATCCTTGCTGAATAAAACTTTTAGACGGCAGTGTAACAGTGCTTACCTTTATTGAACACCCCAACTACCCCAACAATTGACGGAAGGTTGGCGTACAGCTCGTCTGCTTTCTGCGAGCAGTGTGACACCACCCCCTGTAGGTCAATGAGAGAAGTGTCTTCTGTTACCAAGCGACTGGTGGCGGTTCTTTTCCTGCTTCCTCTTCTCCTGCGTTCCGGGAGCCCAGAGCCGTACTGCTCCTCCTCCAGGCTGGACTGCGGAGGAGAGTTCTGCTGAAGCCCTGACGGCTGCGGACTGGTTCCTCTGAAGTCTTCCTGCGGCTGTTCATCCTCTTGTTGATCCCAGAGTCTGGTCTGAGGGCTCATGCTGACGTCACACATGTTGGACGGCTCGATGACGTTCTCACGTCTGTCCTGAAGAGGACTACTGTCCGACAGACACAAATACCGATTCTCATCGTCCTCTTTTGCACTGATCTCAAGGAAAGATTTAATAAAGGCCTTGCAGTAGGAAATTACGTCATTCATCTGCAGGTAGCTGGCGGCTGACATCACTTCTATTACATTAGAGCTGTTGAGCTCCAGCTGACCAGAGTAAATGAAGTCCAGGATTATGGCAAAGATATCAGGGCTGAAGACATCAAAAGAAGCACTTACAGACTCCAGAGTGTCTTTAGATCCCTGAGACAGCAACATCCTGAAATATCCACTGCTGCCGTACAGGACATTACGGTGTGCACGGAAAATCTGTCCCTCAACCAGGACGTTGCAGTCACAGAACAACTCCTGCTGCCTCTGCTGGTCCAGCTGTTTTAGCAAACAGCTCTGGTGAATGGCTGACATATCTGCACTGGTCCATTTGTGAACAGGTCTGAAAAAATAAGTGAGAACTTTAAGATTTGCCTAATTAACTTAGTTATCATTATTCCTTTTTACATTATTTCTGCAGCGTGTATGTGTGCTTTTGTGTGACGTAATGGCAGCGATTTGATTTCACAAGGAGGCAGTAAGACTCCGCCTACTGTTCTCTGATTGGACTACACATCTGTCAATCATGCACATTCGCTGTGGAAGGGGCAACACCCGACTTTGCGCATCGGGTAACAAGGGAGAGAATCAGGGAGAAAAAAAGGAGGAAATACAGAAAGCGGGAGAGAAGACGAGAAACGCGGGGTTTACACTGACGCTTAAGACATTGAAATAATTACAATAAGAACAATTAGGGGACGTTCTTGCTGTTCTGAAAAAAATATCTCCATCATTTGTCTCCCCTCGCAGCACGCACACACTACCAAAACTGGGTTACACCGCAAGTCAAGACATAAATAAATAAATAAATAACCAAATGAATATAAAGCCATAGAATTCGTAGCGACCGAGAAAACGCTGGACAAGTCAGTTAGCTATGAGATGAAGTGCTCTGCCCCCTTTATGTGTAAAACGCCCGCTGGAAAATAAAATACCTGAGAGAACGCACACACACGCCTGTACTTTACTAAAAGGGCATTTAAACATTAACCAGACATAGGGTTTCTTACATTACGAATTAAAGCTGTCAGATAAGGGAATAGAGGCAGTGGGGTGGTTTCTGACGGGAGCCCTGTCGTCCGTGGAGAGCCGCCCACAGAACCGACCTCAGGCTGGATCTTAAAACGCAAAACACCCGGCTTTGCAACACCGTCGCCTTTTTTTTTAATTTTTCGGATTACCTGAGCTCGGACGCCCCGCGGGTTGACGCTGAGCCTCGTGCTGGTCCCCTTCGCCCACCCTCTTCACCCGGGCACCGTTTCCCCCAGTCTCTTTAAACATAATACTCACAGATGCCCCGCGTCACCCGCACTCCGGTATGGTCGACATGTCCCACTTTCACAAACCATCTCCATTTCTCTGCCTACTTTGGATGTATTTGTCCAGCTTTTGTTATCAGGGCGAACTGCTTTCACTTCCTGCTTTGCCCGAAAGACCGAAACCCGTTTGTGCTGGAAAAACGTTTTGCTGACGTGGGTGTCCGGAGCACCCGGGACCGGAGAACCGCTTAAAGCACACGCGCCCCCGCACAGCAAAACCAATACATTTACGCCTTCTGGCCTTAAAATTAATAAATGTCCCATTTAATTTTTTTTAGCACTTATGTTGGCCCTCTCGCCTCATAACCAGGAAACAGCGCCAATGATTTGACAGGGAACTAGTTTAATTTCATACACTCGAGTCTAAGGTGTTTTATTGAAGCATGTGTTTTGTTACAATAACCTGCCAGGTAAACCAATAACCAATTAGTTAAATGCTGAAAAAATTACTGTAAAAATGTAACCCCCTTCCAGATAAAATAAAAGAAAAAGAGACCACCACATATGAAATCATTTTTATTATGTCAACACTGACAAGGAAGTATAAATAATTCTATATTAGATCAATGTACTTTAATACAAGTGAGATGACATTAAAAAGAGAGAGACAGATGCTGAATTAGATTGAATCATTTGTTTAGATTCAGGCTTCTTGTAATATAATGATTTTACATATAATTATTACAAATGAAAGACACCATAATCCCAGTTTGGCTTTGTTTTTTGCTATGAGTGCAATTCCCTTATTTTTGTAAGAAACAGTCTGCATTCATCCAGCTTCAATGCAGTGCTCCATTACTGAATCCCGTGGGATTCTGGGATTGCCAACGCCATAGATCCTCACCTGTGTGATCAGATAAAACAGTCAGATTAATCGTGAGCTGTCAGTATTTCTCACCCATCTAAATCTATGAAAATTATTTTAAGTTTACACTTACACATCCTCTCCAGGCCATATTCAGCCTTCCAGCCCAGTTCTTTCTCCGCAAGAGTTGGATCTCCATAGCAGGAGGCCACATCCCCACTCCGCCGAGGGGCAATCTGATAGGCAATCTGGGACCAGAGGAAAGATACTACCATTGAAGAAAATATTGGTATTTTGCGAGTTTAAACATCACATTGAGATTTCATAAAGGTGACCTCAGGCTAAACAAATTGTATATATGCATGCATGCATATATAAATTGTAAATATGTGCTTTGGACCACAGCAGGTTTACCACTCACCTTTCGACCTGAAGCTTTTTCCATGGCATTCACCATCTGTAGCACCGAGTAACCTGTACCTGTGCCAAGGTTATAAACCTTCACAGAGACCAGGACAGAAAAGTAAAACTGAGAAAAAGGGATGTGGAAAACTGAGTACATCAAAGAGGAAGAAAAAATGTCGTACTTTACACCCACAGCTGTCCGTCAGTTTCCTGATGGCAGCAATGTGCCCCTTTGCTAAGTCAACAACATGGATGTAGTCTCTCACACCTAGCCAGGAAGAGTAAATCAGTGAAATGGAAACAAAATGAACTGAAATAAAAACAAACATGACTAGGGAAAAAAACTGTAACTAAACAATTTTCATGAGTACAAAGAAAGCAAACTAAAAGAACATAACATATATAACATGATTTTATAAAACTTGAAACCTTTACAACCCTTCTGCATTAAACATTAAAATGCCTCTGACTGAATAGAAAAACATTAGACACTGCAGAGAATTTTAATTGCATTCATTAAAATGATAAATGATACCAGTTAGCACAAACTTAGACTGCACTAAAATTAAAATAAAGATTAAATAAACACAAACTCTGAAAAAAAAACTCAGTGTTATTTTAGTATTATTTATATACTGTTACAATATTTATTAATATTTTGAAATAGCTTTCATTTTTATATTTTCAGTTTCATTTTAAATTGAGTTTAAGTTTTAGTAATTTTATTATGTGCTTTGTCATTTTTATTCGTTTTTAAAAAATAAATACATTTTCTATTTCTATCTCCTAAGCTTAGTTTTAGTCATTTTAGTACTTTACCTTAAAGGTGCATTGCGCACCTCTCTGAGTTTTTGCAGAACTATGCCCCCCTCTGGCGACAAGCGAAACTGCCTTCCTGTCTTTGTCTTGCGGAGTTTGCATTGGGGTTAATGAACTACAAGCCGGTCTCTTTGAATCCATCTTCTACTTTTGTCGAAAGTTGACTGAAGTTTTGTCGCTCGAGTTGTCTTCGCTAATACAGAGAATGGCGGCGAATAGACATAGCCAGGGGAGCGTGAACGCGCATGACGTCACGCCCAGTCTCACGTTCCGGCCCGAATCCCTCTTATTTATTTTACTGTACAGGATTATAGAGGCAATTGCAGTGATCAGAGAAGGGCTCATTCAGCCCATCAGGCTATTGTTTAAGCATGTATGGGTTAGAAAAACGGGTATTTTTAACATGAAATGTTGCGCAATGCACCTTTAAACTGATTATTTCAGTTAAATGCCAAAGGGAACTTTTCTAAATTTCATTTTCATTTTTAGTTTAAGTTTATCTATCTAATATTTTAATTTTATTTTAGCTTTATTTCAATTAAAAATTCAATAAAAAAAAACAATGTTTAATAGTTTGTTCAAATTACCAACACATAAATATATGAATAAAAAAACTAATTGATTATTCAAAAGTAATACAACTCCAGAAATTAATAAATAAGAGACAGATATTAAGACAAAAATAAAATGCTGAAAACCATCTCTTATTACCAGTCCCATCAGGTGTGCTGTAGTCATTTCCAAACACATTCAGATGTTTTCGTCTTCCAACAGCAACCTGCCATACAAAGTGAGAAAGAACAACATCCTTTACAATGCACACAGACTCCTCTGAACCTCAAGTGCTCAGACAGGTTACCTGGGCAACATAAGGCAGAAGGTTGTTTGGGATTCCCTGAGGATCTTCACCAATCTGTCCTGAGATGTGAGCACCAATGGGATTGAAGTACCTGAGTAGCACAGCATTCCAGTCCTGCGAGACATTTGATCAGTTACACACCTGCCACACAGACACAAAAGCGTCATAACAGAGCGGTCAACTACCTTATCTGCTGTGCACTGGTCTCTGATCATTTCCTCAATGAAATACTTGGTCTTGCCATAGGGGTTTGTGCAGCCACCCACTGGATGCTGCTCATCAATGGGGAGTTTCTGTGGGTCTCCGTAGACGGTGGCAGAACTGCTGAATACCAGATTACGCACCCCATGAGACTGCATCACCTGATTCAGACACACACACACAGAGCCACAGCCAGTAAGGCATTCCTTAAGAGCCGAAAGCACTAACATATGCACAAACAGACCCCTAACTGTACTAAATCTGGATTTCAAGAATCAGATTCATATGGACTCTCCATGCATAAAAATGATCCATGCAAAGACATTTACATTTTCAGACACATTTCTTACCTCCAGCAGATTGATGGTTCCTGTGAGATTGACTCTGTAGTATCTTAAAGGCTGTTCTACTGATTCACCCACAGCTTTCAGTCCTGCAAAGTGCATCACTGCATAGAAGGAGTGCTGAGACACAGGGCAGAGAGAAAACAATAAAAATCATTTAACCATTAGGGGACGCTGTAATACATTTAACCAGCTCGGTTCAGAAATTAGTAGATTGATTTGAATTAAGAAAATGCTAGAAAAAAAAAATGAAAGCACACACACATATATATATGTAAGTGGTGTGCACGGTGGTATTTTAAAATGGTGTTTTAAAAGTCCTCACATATTTTTTATACTGTATATCAAATGTAAATTTATGTTCCTGTTAAACTTAATTTTCCTGGTTAAATAAATCTGAGTTTCCAACTGAGAAATCTGATTTGAGAGGGAGTTCATGTCCAATTCAATGAGTAAAGGCAATATTATAATAATTTTCTACTAGGAAATTCATATTTTCCCACTAGGAAAATCTATTTAGTATTTTATGTATTACACAATGTAATGTTCTATTTATTAAAATACATTTACCAATATTTGGGTTGTTTTATTTTTGTAATATCGATTATTTTCTCATACGCATATATATATATATATATATATATATATATATATATATATATATATATATATATATATATAAACAGCAGACATGTGGCTGAATGTATAACAGCAAAATGATTCATTATACAGGATACATTGATACAAACACGAGTAGGCGTTCATTTTTACCTTTTTAAATATTTTCTCCAGTCCAGGTTTATCCAGAAGGTCCAGCTCATGGAACTCAATCTGAGTGTTCAGAAACGTCTCTATCCTCCGCAAGCTCTCTGGAACATCACCCTCTCCTCAACACAACACACATCCACAAAGAACGACGGACATTTAAAAAATACATTAGAAAATACTGTCAGCTAACAAGAAACTGAAGTTTTGTCTTAAACCAAAATGCAGAGCAAGCAATATTATTACAATATTTCTTATTTAAACTTCAAAATGTAATATATAAATATTGCATCCTATAAATAGGAAATACTATGTAAAATATTTAATATTGTAATAAAATATTTAAATTCATACTTTAAAAAAAAGAGTCTAATTAGTTACTTGATATATTCCACACAAGGGCTCACAGTGTGTGCAGGATATTTCTGAGACTCTTTGTAAAGCAATGTGTTCAGGATTCTACCGAGGACCTTCAGCAGTGTAGTGTGATTTATAGAAGTCTGTCTGTTTACCTCTGACAGCATTACTGAAATTATCGATGACCACAGGGTGATAACCAGCCTCAATGAGCTCCACAACACAGTGGCTGCCAATGTATCCACCTCCTCCTGTCACCAAGATCTTCTGACCCATGTTGAGAGCCTTCAGCACAGACAGAAAGATAGACATACAAAGGTGAATGTAATTACTGGATCATTGTTAACAGGTATGAAGGTGTGTCCTATCCTTCCTTAACCTGTACGTGCACTACGTGGCTCTGCCTTCATCAGTAACATCTCGTTTCAGTGTATTTGAATGGAGCTCTTTCATTCATCAATGGCGGTCAAATCACAACTGCATTTAAACCTCACTAATGATTCCCAAAACGTTCAAGAGATCAATTTAGTTAAAATCAGCCTGACTACACTGACTGCACTGATATAAAACACAGTAAGACTTTAAATGTCACCTGACTGAAGGAAGAAAGTAAGATACCTGATATCTCAGAACAAAACAAACAATACAAAACAACAGTTCACATTTATATCTATTTACACTCACCATGCTGATGAATGCGGTTCAGTGAGGGTTATTGGAGAGCACGCAGGTGACAGGCGGGGAGAGTTTACAGAGTCTGTTTGGTTTATTCATTCTTGCTTCCTGGTTTCAGGGATACGTGGAAGTCTGTGAAGCAGTTAATGCATGTGCTGCGTAATTCATTTTCAAAGTAAAAGTCTTTCATATTTTGATTAATTTGTCATTTTCAACTACCTTTCTGTCTTTCTCAATCACTCATTCATCCATGCAGAATTTTTAGTGTTCTTTAGCAGATCAGTGTCCAGTAAACCAAAACTGTAAATGCCCTCCTAAGAATGCATTATGCTCATTAAAATGCGTTCTTTGGAGAAAAAAGTAAATCAATATAAATATATTACAAAAATATATCAAGTATCATGGGAAGCATTGAACCATAGTGTGAAAAAATTTAATGTATTAATGTTGTGAAACATTTTTATTGTTATACACTTTTTTCCAGCTTTATTATTTTTTGTTGCATTTTTTTCAGAATATTTTTTCAAACAAAAACCAAGGGAGAAATGAAAAAAAAATCAAAAAGATTGAAAAAGTAAAATACAATACAATACAAAACCCCCCAAAACAGAAATAGACGAAGGAAGGCAAAAGGATTCAGTAATATATATACACACACACATTAATTTACAGTACCAACATAAAGTAGCTAAAGCTTTGATTAATTATGCGTTTTTACAATGACTTTTATTGTGAAAAAAGTTGTTTCCTCACAGGAGAACTATTTTCCCTTACGCACACAACTTTCATTCTGACGTGTCTATCCAATGATCATGTGTCAGTCAACTGGTTTATTCATTCAATTCAAAACAGGAAGAGTCACTTCTATCCATCAAAGACCACTTAACTAAAAATTGCATATAGGAATATAAATATAAATAGGAATGCTTTTCCAAGAGTGCTAGAGAGACTTGAAAAAAATAATAATACTGAAATCAATAATGTGTGTATATTTCTGTACTACTAACATTTGAGACTATTGAATCTGTAAAGTGCAGTTAACCATTTATGATGATGCCTATCTCTTTCATCCACACTTTAAATAAGGAATATTCATTCATGTTCCTACACACATTTTCAATCACTTACTTAAACAAGCATCACTCTCAAGTTTTGCCAAGCCTCACTCCTCATTGGTCAATGAAACAAACAGTATAAATAAAAATATTTATTTATTAATAATTGTCTTTGGAATCTTACTTGCCATTAATATCTACAAAACGCTAATGGCTGTCAGATTATCAGTGGGTTTTGGGGCTCAAAGTCAACAGAACAGGATATTACAGGCGCTGAATGAATCAGCTCTGTTCCTTATTCAGACTTTTAATATCACAGAGAATAAATCATGGCACACATACAGAAGTAATGATTTCTGTTATTTGTGATTTACAACGTAGTTCATGTCGTGTTGTATCTGAATAAAAAAAAGAGCAAAACGTTCCACATGAAAACCAGCAGAGGGCAGAAAGCAGCAATAATAAAAACAGGACACTCCTCACCAAACTCACAAACCTTACACAAACACGCCGCTCTTCTTTAGGAGTTTTGCTCAGGAGGTCTATAATACTAGAACATCAAATAGCATTCCAGTTAATCTCAGTTGGATGAATGCAGAAACCCCACAAGTATGCAACCTGCTTGTTTCCATTTGGGCTCTCAGTTCTAGGCACATAACTTATGAGCTAATTAACTGAGCAGTAAATGCTGATTGATTAATGGCACAACAAGAAAGCACACAGTCAACATGAAATCAAAATGGACAATTCTTGTATTTTTATGGAATATTGCAGTATATTTATTTTTTAATTCATGTGCACTCATAATCTAATAATTGCTCAATAACTTATAATAACTGCAATAGAAAAGACTATTGCAACCTTTGTTTCATGCCAACTTTAAGTTCATTTGACACTTTTAAGAGCCCTTCAGTATAATATAATGAAACAAGCAATTCACTTGTTGCTTGCAATAAGTCAGAATACATGGCAGGGTTAGTGGGCCATGCTAACCAGCCAAACTCAAATACAAATTCAGCAGCAAAAGATGAACTTTCAGGTCTACTTCAAGGTTGTTCAAAGTTGTGCGCTCCCCTCTGAGGCCAAAATGAAATTTTGAAAGCATTTGTGATGACTGTGCAAATGATCAGGACATGTTTCCAGAGTCTCACATCTCAAAATGTCGGTAGATGCGCTCTACGTATTCCAGAACTCTGTGCCAGTCCGGTGCATCATCTTTTAGCATCTCCTCCACCGTCTGAGGAACCACAATGAAACATTATTCACAAATGAACAACCACATGAAATCCTGTTTGCATTCATGTTTGCATCATTCCAATGAATCATGTCTGAGTCGTTTTTTGAATCAGGCCAATCATGATTGTTAATACATTCAGCCAGGCATTTACATATCCAGTCCATCATTTCTGAGTAATTATCATGTTCAGCCATTCATTTCTGAGTCAATTACATATCTAATCAATCATATCTTTCTCATATCTATTCAATCATGAGTCATTTTCACATCTGGCCTGACATGTTTTTCATTCTCATGTCTTGCATATTCTGAAGTCAGTACCAATATCTGACAAAATGTTTTTGATTCAAGCTGGAACTAATTAATTGTGCATTGGTTGATTAGTTTGGTGGCTGAATCAGGGTGGATTAATTATAGGATTGAGTTATGAAATTAAATATGACAGCTTAGAAAAAAACTCAATCATCTCACCAGTGATGCAGAGATTCCAAAGCCTTCTCCAGTCTGGAATGCTAGAGTCAGGTTCTCCTTCTATGGATAAAATCATTATCAAAATCATCATAACAACCCTTTTTCTAATATGTTTGCATGCAAGCATCTGTAAGATGTGTGTATTACCTTGTTCTCTGGACTGAGTTTGTCATATGGTATGTGAGAGGGGAGGTAACTGTGGTAAATCGCACAAAAGGCCAAACCGTCCACCCAGCAACTGCTGAAATTAGTGATCTCTATATTCTGCAGGAAAGACAGGAGGCAGCAGAATGATAGAGAGACAGGCAGATATTTTACATCAGTCAGGACAATTTTAGACAATTTTATTGCATCTTTGTTCTGGCCAAGAACCACCCACTTAGACAGGAAGAGACTTGGGTGGTTGATATATAAAGTGACCAACCACAGTTAGTTTAGTCTTTGTTACATACTGTTTGGTTTTATAGTGTGCATCACAATAATAGACCTGTGTAGAAAAAGTTTATTTAAACAATGGTGTGGCAGTCTTCATGAATTGGTTGTACAGAAAAAAAGATCAATAGAAGCAAATATCTTCACACTCTGTGATGACAATTCCTGTCTATAATAAAAATAATTAATCCCTATTGTTTCACAGATACAATAAAAATAAAGGCAGCGGAAAATACATATACACTACTTTTCAAAAATGTTTTTGCAATAAGTCTCATGCTCACCGAGGATGTATTTGATCAACAATACAGTGAAAACAGTAATACATATTTATATTATATTTATATTATAAAATAGAAAACAATTTAAAATAACTGTTTTCTATTTTAATATATTTTAAAATGTAATTTATTCCTGCAATGGCAAAGCTGAATTTTGAGCATCATTACTCCAGTCTTCAGTGTCACATGATCATTCAGAAATCATTATAATATGCTGATTTGGTGCTCAAGAATCATTTCTTCTTATTATTCTTAATATTGAAAACAGTTGTGCTGATTAATATTTTTTATGAAAACCGTGATTCTTAAAGAAGAGAATTCTTCAAGATTCTTAAAGAACAGCATTTATTTGAAACAGAAAGACTTTAAGTATTATTATAAATATCTTTACTGTAACCTTTGATTTATTCAATGCATCCTTGCTGAATATATTAATTTAAACATAAATATATTCATTTAGCTGAATAAATGTATTAATCTTGCTACTAACAGCCTCAAACAAAACCAAAATTTCACTTTAGGAAATCCAGTGACAATTTCTTTATTCATAGTGTTTGTTCTTTCAACCCAGTAACTTGTAAACATGACTTCCGAGGCTTTATTTTTTTTGCAGGCAGACTGATAAAAAAACCCTGTGAGACAGACAAGAGCTTTCCAGATTGAGAAAGTGCTTTTGAGTTGTGTGTACAATGTGCATCAGATGGCCAGTGAAAGGACTGTGGGTGGTCCGTGCTGTCTAAGGCTGAGACAAGGGGGGTGTGTGGCTGACTGCCAAGTTTGATCTGTCAGCTATTTCGTTTAGTTTGGTTCAATTCAGTACCTTGTATCCCTGAGTTCTGCCTTGACTCCAGCGAAGCAGGGAGTTCCGCCTAGAACTTCCATGAAGCCTCAGCGACCTGAGTCCTGATGGGAAATCCTCCTGTGTCCTGATGGGAAAGGAGATGGATGTCAATTCTCTATTATTTGACTATCATTTCTCATGAATGAATGGTAATGGAAAAAGAGATAATGGTGTTTGATTCACCTTGTCCTGTTGATCTTATTTGTCACATCTAAACCCGAAGAGTTGCATGTTTGTAGTTGTGAATTCTCCACTTTCTTGTCTGTTAGACATGCACAGACACGCACACAGAATAAATAATTTGTGTCCGTATGAGTCAAATATTCAATGAAACCCAATCAACAGGATATTGTGCAAATGAAACCCGTTTTGATACCTTTAATGGAGCTGGTCATGTTGCTCTGATGCTCTAAACTTGCTGCTTGAGTTTTGCTCTGAGGAGTGAGCAAATATTTCAGATGTATTCATAAAAAAAAAAATCCAACAACTGAAAATAGCAGAAAAGAGATTATGTTTGACTTTTTCTACTCACAGATTCTGTTGTCATAGCCATGGAGGGTTGGGAAGTACCATTTACAACAACATCGGGGTAATTGGAGGGCAGTCTGCAGAGACTCCTGCAAAATGATGGAATGATCCATGAATGTAACATAGGTCTCTTTGACAGACTGTGGGCTGTAAACAATGAATCATTTAGAAACACTAAACAATGCTCTCAAATCTGCAGCATGCATTACAGAACTGTGCACTGATTCAAAATGGAATGACTCACTCGATGAACAGACAAGCTTGAATAAGAAGACTGAATCAAAACTGATTCTTTGATTCAGTTGGGAAGTGAGAGAGAGCACTGTAGATTCCAAAGGTGGGAATCGATTCCACTCAGGCGAATCGACTCCATTCTAACATGTTCAGACGAAACAGATCCATTACCTCGATTTACAAACTACTACATGTTCAAAGAAAGCCTGAAGAGCTAAAGAGAAGAGGATTTTGATTCATTTTAAATTTACTTGAATCTTTTGATTCAGATCACCTACAAAGCTCGGTCAGATTCTGATTTATTCTGTGACTGTTGACTGTCATTACATCAGTAGGTGGTGATGAGTGAGCATCTGTTTGAGTACCGAGTAATTCTTTCAGTCATTCACTCAACAGATTCCTTCAAAAACACTTGGGCTGCATCCGAATTACTTCACGAATGCTTAAAAAGTACATTCTATATAGTATGAATGTTTGTAGAATACATGTAATCTCGCCATGTTGCCCATATCACGTGACCTACCACAGAGTCAGTTGCATCGCGTCCTTGAAAGGGATTTTAGTCGCGTCACTGCCATTCACAAATTCTCTCCCTCGTGGGATAGTAAAGTGTCCATCATATGCACACTTCTGAATCTCACTGGAAGAAGTAGGTCTTCCGGGTACTTTTTGCCTACTCTTTTATGACTACTGTGAATTAGGAGATACTTCTTTTGTCACATACTGTTTTTCGCCTACTATAGTATTTAGGATGCAGACAGTGTCATTCACAACCGAAACACCATACCAGCACTAATTTAAAATATAGAGGAAAAACAGCTAAAAGGTATATTTACATTAACTAAAGATAACTAATGGGACCTTATTGTAAAGTGTAACCAGTTTACTTTATATTAAACTTTTAAAATTCACATTTATTTGATCTCAAAACTTTAGCCTTTGTGTGTTTAGGATCCATTTTTCTAAATTTTTGACATTTTGAATCCTGGATACTACTAACCTTGACCTCTCTGCAGTACCAGAGATGCAAATTTCTCTTTTTCCCTTAATCTCATCTGTCCACAGTTGCTCTTGGGGTCCAGTGCTCTTCTCGTAACCCTCCACTCGTCTCTCTAGGCCCCTCAGTACCGGCGCCCCCTGGTGGCTGCCTGTGACCTGCTTCAATTTCTGCTTGCTCTGCTCCAGTTCAACTCTGAGGATCTCTAATTGACTTTTGAACTCCTGGCGACCCTGTAAGGCATCGGCTAGCTGTGTGCCCATGTCCTGCATTGTTGCTCTTAAAGAACTTAGCTCTTCCTCAGATTCTGCCCTCAGTCTGTCTGAAACCACTAGCGCCACCTTCAGGTCAGACTGGAATTGCTGCCACTCCTCACGTTCTGCCTACAGAAGGAGAAAACAGTGGTAGAGTCGTATTAATAGGCGCGTTACATATTTATATAATATATTTAAATTTATATTGTTTTTATTTAATATACATTATGTATTTTTATTGTAAAATATTTTAATTACACACACATGTAGGTACAAACACACACACACACACACATATATATATATATATATATATATATATATATATATATATATATATATATATATACACTCACCTAAAGGATTATTAGGAACACCACACTAATACTGTGTTTGACCCCCTTTCGCCTTCAGAACTGCCTTAATTCTATGTGGCATTGATTCAACAAGGTGCTGAAAGCATTCTTTAGAAATGTTGGCCCATATTGATAGGATAGCATCTTGCAGTTGATGGAGATTTGTGGGATGCATATCCAGGGCACGAAGCTCCCGTTCCACCACATCCTAAAGATGCTCTATTGGGTTGAGATCTGGTGACTGTGGGGGCCATTTTAGTACAGTGAACTCATTGTCATGTTCAAGAAACCAATTTGAAATGATTCGAGCTTTGTGACATGGTGCATTATCCTGCTGGAAGTAGCCATCAGGGGATGGGTACATGGTGGCCATAAAGGGATGGACATGGTCAGAAACAATGCTCAGGTAGGCCGTGGCATTTAAACGATGCCCAATTGGCACTAAGGGGCCTAAAGTGTGCCAAGAAACATCCCCCACACCATTACACCACCACCACCAGCCCGCACAGTGGTAACAAGGCATGTGATTATTACGTTTATAGCATGTTATATGTTTGGCAATAGTTCTTCTAATCCCAACTGATGGAGTGTATAACTTTTAATTTCCTAAACAACCATGTAGGACACATCATGGCCATATTCCAGGATGACAATGTCAAGATTCATCAAGCTCAAATTGTGAAAGAATGGTTTGGAGGGAGCATGAAAAATCATTTTCACACATGAAATGGCACCTCTGAGTCCAGATCCAGATCATCAAAGTCTTTGGGATGTGCTGGAGTAGACTTTAAAGAGTGCTTGACTCTTGTATTGTCAATTTGATCTAGCTGTCAATCATAATATGTGATCATAACTCCTGCTCTTCCGAATGACGACGTTCTGAGTTCCGCACGGGTTCCACACATAAATAACTAAGAGAAACGTCTCTACATATGAAACATGAAGCCAAATAAATATATAATTAACATGATATACTGTATGTACACTCACCGGCCACTTTATTAGGTACCCCATGCTAGTAACGGGTTGGACCCCCTTTTGCCTTCAGAACTGCCTCAATTCTTCGTGGCATAGATTCAACAAGGTGCTGGAAGCATTCCTCAGGGAGTTTGGTCCATATTGACATGATGGCATCACACAGTTGCCGCAGATTTGTCGGCTGCACATCCATGATGCGAATCTCCCGTTCCACCACATCCCAAAGATGCTCTATTGGGTTGAGATCTAGTGACTGTGGAGGCCATTTTAGTACAGTGAACTCATTGTCATGTTCAAGAAACCAATTTGAAATGATTAGAGCTTTGTGACATGGTGGAAGTAGCCATCAGAGGATGGGTACATGGTGGCCATAAAGGGATGGACATGGTCAGAAACAATGCTCAGGTAGGCCGTGGCATTTAAACGATGCCCAATTGGCACTAAGGGGCCTAAAGTGTGCCAAGAAAACATCCCCCACACCATTACACCACCACCACCAGCCTGCACAGTGGTAACAAGGCATGATGGATCCATGTTCTCATTCTGTTTACGCCAAATTCTGACTCTAACATCTGAATGTCTCAACAGAAATCGAGACTCATCAGACCAGGCAACATTTTTCCAGTCTTCAACTGTTCAATTTTGGTGAGCTCTTGCAAATTGTAGCCTCTTTTTCCTATTTGTAGTGGAGATGAGTGGTACCCGGTGGAGTCTTCTGCTGTTGTAGCCCATCCGCCTCAAGGTTGTGCGTGTTGTGGCTTCACAAATGCTTTGCTGCATACCTCGGTTGTAACGAGTGGTTATTTCAGTCACTGTTGCCCTTCTATCAGCTCGAACCAGTCTGGCCATTCTCCTCTGACCTCTGGCATCAACAAGGCATTTCCGCCCACAGAACTGCCGCTCACTGGATGTTTTTTCTTTTTCGGACCATTCTCTGTAAACCCTAGAGATGGTTGTGCGTGAAAATCCCAGTAGATTAGCAGTTTCTGAAATACTCAGACCAGCCCTTCTGGCACCAACAATCATGCCACGTTCAAAGTCACTCAAATCACCTTTCTTCCCCATACTGATGCTCGGTTTGAACTGCAGGAGATTGTCTTGACCATGTCTACATGCCTAAATGCACTGAGTTGCCGCCATGTGATTGGCTGCTTAGAAATTAAGTGTTAACGAGCAGTTGGACAGGTGTACCTAATAAAGTGGCCGGTGAGTGTATATACATATATATATATATATATATATATATATATATACACATATACATATATATTTCAAGGTTCCTTGATTACTCGATTACAAAATACTAGGATGTAGGGGCTTCGAGAGCAGAGCAGTAGACTGAGGATATTAATGTTTTCCTCTTGGATTTCTTCTAGAGTTGTAATTCAGCTGTGAGTGTATGAGGTCAGAAGGTTTGTTGTGAATCTCACTGCTATGGTGATCATACTGTGCTGCTGTCCACCTCTCACTGTTTGATAAACACACACTCACACGCAACATGCTTACATTAAACTTAGCTCTGCTCTGCCGAGGAATTTGAGAAGGTCAGATCAGCAACAAATTTTACTTCAAAGGTATAAAACATATCCTGTATTATTTACATGCAGTGGTCCAGAGCCGTGTCATATTTACACACACACACACACACACACACACACACACACACACACACACACACACACACACACACACACACACACACACACACACACACACACACACGCACATGCACACAGTCGCACGCACACACACACACACACACACACACACACACACACACACACACACACACACACACACACACACACACACACACACACACACACACACACACACACACACACACACACACACACACACACACACACACACACACAAGGCACACACACACACACACACACACAGAAATCTTACTCCGCTTGCAGCCCTGAGCATGTTCTGGCAATAAAATGATTGCTCAATAGTCAAATGTCAAGAAATACAAGAGTGATTCCCAGGCATGATAACACATTTCTAAAACACATACAATCTAAATCTATTCTTTCTCTCTTTCATCATCTCTTTCATTTCTTGTCTCTCTCTCAATAGAACTGACTGAAACTCTGTCTTGATTCTGCCAGAGAGGAAAAGTGACTTAAATGAACACAAACTACTGACTACTTAAGTTATCAAAGTGAGTTAATCATCATTGTAAAATTCTGTACAATAAAATAAAGCAGAAAGAAAAAGGTAAAAACAATTAGCAGGCAAAGTCATTTAGGACAAGAGAGTCCAAAAGTAGGGAAAAATTCATGAGAAATTATAAAAAATGACAATAGTTATTAAGATGAAAGGGTGGAGAACAACTATGTAGAAACGTTAAAAAAGAGTCATAAGGCCAATCAGAAGCCTGCCAATTATCAAGCTAATTTTTGTGGAGAAAAAAGAAAAGAAAATGCATTAAACAAATATATCAGTATGTTAACTTTAACCAAAGTTATTCAATTACATGACTCTGACTTCTATAATGATTATTTGAACGGCATTGCAATGTTAGCATCATAACAAAATACATTATGATACTATATGTATGTTGGTATAGGTCAGACGTTGGTTCCTTAGCCTGAAAAAGGTTGAAGACCCCATCTGCGATTAAACAAATGAAGGAGGATGGACTAAGAGTAGGAGGAGAGAGAGAGCAGGAAAAGTCTCAGGACCCTCTTCATCACTCTGAGGCCTCCAGACCCCAGCTGGAGCTGATTATAGCAAGACTTCCTCCGACACACACATGAGAGTCTATCTGATATCCAAACGCATGCATTGGAGGGTATTTAGGTATTTCTATGCTGTCTGGAATGTGAAAATCATTTTAAACTTTAAACTGAGAAAGTACAATTGGCAATTGTTGACAGCACACTTTGTGAAACCTTGAGAAAATACTCAATTGTATTTTATGCACAACAACTATTGTATTTTAATCTATAATATTAACTATTAATGTTACATTTGAATTTTCAAACCAATATTTACTAAATGTCCTGCTTTTAAAATCCACTAAAGGCTGGAACACACTATCTAAACAGATTTTAAAACTCTACAGGCATCATACACTTAAAGACTGAGGATCACACACTTCATCAGACTTTTAAGTGGTTCAGAACACAACAAACTCACACAGAAACATGCGCCTCATTGCTAGGAGACACGTGACAATTGAAAACAATATGTGTTCTAAAATTAGCTGAAAATATCCTCCGGTTGGACGGAATCAGAATCTGAAGCTAAAAATAGTCTGTGCCCATCATACACTACGCAATTTTCTATGAAATCTGTCAACTCCAACTGGCCAAAATCTGCAGACTGCCTCTGACTTTCAGCAACTATTCCAGACTGTAAATCATGGCAAATATCTGGGCAAAAGTTGTGTTTCAAAATCCCAGCCTTAAACAAAACACAAGTGATTACTAGTTAAGAATGGATTTTTCTGTCACAGGAGAGATTTTCATGAACTTGTCCTTTTCCTATTAGCCTGTTTAAATTCTGAAGCATTTGTTCTAAAAGGATACTTAATTTTATCGATGGATAAGGACTGAATGAAACCGCATTAACACATGTTGGCAATCACCCAACCTTGTTAAAGTAAATTCGGTCTTTCTCTCTCTGCTCACGCTTTCCAGGCATCCCGGCACAACAGAAAATGACCCCACCTCTCTCTCTATGGACAGTGGTGATGTTTTAGACATCAGCTCATTGACTCAGTGGGATTTCTAAGGAAGTATCACACCCATCTCAGATAAAAAGAAGTTGTTGCTCTTTTTGGGGGCTTTGCACAGTGTGTGTGGGGGTGGGTAGAGTGTGACTCTATCACCCTACTTGACAACCCCTTGCACACTATATAATAACTACACTCAGTAATACACGCACAGAAAAGTGCCCACAGACAAGTGCGCCTAACACAATGGCCTAATACACTGTGTAAAGCTTTTTCCAGCCAAACCCAAATCCAGTGTGTGACTCCTGCATTCAGAGCAGTCCATCTGGAACTGATCCGCCAGCTTCTTATGTTCATAACGTGTGTGTGTGTGATGAGTGGTGGTGGGTTGCTCCATCCATAGTTATTGTTTCACTCTTACACACACACACACAGATTTTGTGCTCCCTGAGTACAGTCATTGTTAGAACACCAAATTTAACATTTTTGCAATGTCCAGTAGGGCAAGAGAGAGCTTGTTCGGGTCAAAATGAAACTGGGAATATTACAAAGAGTGACTTATAGATCTTATGAGTGAATATGAAAGTTGTGTGGTAATGTGTGAGAGAGTCATTGAGTAAATGTACATGTGCAGTTATGTCGGACAGCTTTTTTTACGTAGTTGAGATACAGTTTTCATGTTTCAAGTATACATGACGAACATTACATTACGCATTACAATGTGTAACCAAATATTTGAAAGATTTAATACACATTGCATGATGGAAAGACTACTCGAAATCGAATACTTCCCTACTATATAGTATGCGGAAAACAGTACGCCAGCAGAGTAGTATGTCAGAATACATAGTATTCGAAAAACAATAGGCGAAAAGTCCCTGGATGACCTACGAGAGTCTGAAGTGTGCATTCAATGAACACTTTACAATCCCATGAGGCCACGGGAGAGGATTTATGAATGGAGATGAAGGAACTGAAGGAACGCAACTGACGCTGGTAGGTCACATGATAATGACAACATGGCGGATGTAGTCCGGATTACATTCATTCTACACACATTCATACTATATAGAACGTACCTTTTTTAACGGTAGGGAAGTAAGTTCAAATTCAAATGTAGTACCCGCTCAGACCATACGCGATTTCAGATGCAGCGAAAGCCAAACTATAGTTGCATTATCAAGGTCCACTGACTTTCCACTGACTTTCCTTATTGTGACGTATATCGGAGGCTTCTAGAACAAGATTTTATTTTTATTTTTTTTTAAATGGAATTTTTTGGATCGTTGGTTGGATAATTGCTGTGATTTTATGTGAGTGACAGGTTTCTGGAAGGGATGGATTATTGTCCCGCCCTCATGCCGGTGAATGTCATCAGAGAAGAGATGTCTTTCCAAGGGAGAGGGAAAGTTAATTAAAGATTATGATCATGGCACATTAATTAAAAATATTATGTTGAACACTGATAAATAATGTGTATTAAACACTGCATTATTCCATTAAAAAAAATATTGTAGTTAAAGATCAGTTACTCACAACTGAAGTGCATGTAAGTGCATTTAGTAGTTGAGTTGCATTTTAAAGATATGTGCACTCACAGACGGCTGGGGAGGAACACACTCACTCTGTTGTTTGGTCAGTGAGTCGTTACATGCTGACTTCTACTGTCACAGGGGCCAAACAAAAAAGTTTTGTTCTTGCAGGAGCTGAACAGAATTCCCCACATCCCCCTCATTATGTCCTGTTCACTCCCTGTTTCCATCTGTGTCTCAAACACTCCTACTTCTTCAGGCCTGACACCCTGTATAGCTGCTTGTGACCAGAGCACCATTCTGTTTTTCAAATGTTGCTATAACTAACTAATAAACATTCTCTTTGTTTCATATTAATGCTAAATCAATCTATTCAGAAATCAATGCAAGTCTAAGAGAAATGCACAATTTCACCCTCTCCTTCTTCATTTTTTCTTCTCTGCCCCTTCCTGCCTTCCTCTCCTCCTTCCTGTCAAAAATAGATTTGATTTTATCTGATTCCTTGAGACTACCAGATTAGGACCATGTTAGCAGAACCGTAACACAAACCACTCACAAAAACAATGTCCATTCCTCAACTAAGACAGGAAGGGAGTCGTTTGTAGGATTGCATGTCCCATAAGCCTTTGCTGATGCTGACAGGCTGTTATCAAACCCTCCCTGGCCTGCCCCTCTGGGAACAATGTTACTTCCTGTTGCATTTTCCTGTCTTCAAAAGAGGGAATTTTAGAAACCAAAGTGTCAAGCAAAAACTGAGAGTACATGGATGGTACAAAAAGAAGCAAGTGTGATTCACCTGAATCTTTTCCTTACAACTTCTCAATTCCTCCTTCATCTTCTCCCTCTCCACCAGAAAACATTGTAACAGATCTGAAAAACATACAAAAATGTGATTCTAAATATTTATCAAATTATAAATAATACAGGTATTTGCTAAGAACATAATAAAGCAGAAACGCACTTAAGAAAGAGTGTAGGTTTACAGCAGTGGTAAAATCACTGCAATGCATGACCTCATATCTATCCTTGTATTGTTTACCTGGTCGAGGTTGATATGGGATTTAGAAAGAAATTAGTAATAAGTAATGCAATACTTTTTAGAAAGAGTAATTAGTACAGTAATCTAATCACACTGTTGAAGATGTAATTAGTAGATAGTAATACAATTGCTTTTTTAGAGTAACTTTCCTAATACTGTGTGCGGACCACTTCCTAAAAATGTTTGCAGTTCATTTAATTATGTGCATGCTCTAATTTATGAATGGATCAGTGGACATAACATGACTGTCTGACTCACCATTCAGAATATGTGTAGATTCTTCAGTGTTGTTGAGCTGCAGTGTGTTCAAACACTCCTGGAGGAGTTTTGCGTTCACTTCTGTGTCTCCATGCACACACACACACGACGAATGAGATACCAGACTAGGGACTTCTGTCATCTCACATTCTTTAGCTTCTTTCGCAGGCCCTGTCCTGCAGTCCAAAAGTGAATCATTCTGATTGGTGGAGATGAGTGGCGGACTGAGAGCATCTTGAGCCGCTTCTGGGGTGGCTGTGCTTGTGCAGTTGGAAATGGACACCAGCTGAGACGTAGGTGACCAAGTAGAAACAAGACTGTATGGCGAGGCGGGAGGTGTTTCATACATGTCCACAGCAGTGCCTGCAGAGAGACAGAGGAGGAGCTCTCAGAATACATTAATAAAACATTACCTTACATAATAACTTGTGTGCATACATTAGTCTGTCACAGAAATTAAACTTTATTTCCGTTATTCATGGGATGTTCAGAATGTGGTTAATATTCATGATTTCAGGGGACAAGAATTATGTGACTACCATATACAGTACAGATTTGACTACCAAGTACAGATTTTTTTGTCTCTCCATTTGGATATATGACACTACTATCACTGTATTTTTCACATTATTTTTCTTGTTTTCTAGCTAAATATATCTTAAGATCATTAAAAGAAAGATTCAAGATTTTATTTTTAAATAAATGTATTTTAAATAATAAATAAAATAAAAATAAATACATAATAATAATAATCCTTTGTAAATCTTTTATATAAGAAAAATATCCATTATCGTTCTGCCCCTTTTAAGTGCATCTTTTAAGCATGTTTTTTTTCTTTTCCTTCTCAGTCAACAATAATTCTGTATACAGGACATAATATTTTTTTGTTTGTTTTCACATTATATTGTAAGTCTGTGGAATGACTTTACATTTTGTATTTGTACTACAATATGATTGTCCTTATTATTTTTTATTGCTATTCCCTTAAGCTCTGCAAAACCCATCAACAAACAAGGTTGTTTATAATTCTTGTTGTTGCAATAAAAAAGAAATAAATTTATTTTCAAACTTAATTTGAAAATGTTGGCAAATATCAACTTAAATTGTTGACAGTTCTTCACAAAAAGCTTCAGAATACTTGGGACGTAGTGCACAAGTCATATTGACTAGGTTTATAACACTTTAATGGTGCTTTTACATTCTCTTTGGTACATTATTACCGTATTAGAGGAACCAGCGCACTATTCAAAATGCTCCATGTACAAAAGTGAATCATTTTGAAATGTCTTGAGTATGAGTAAATGATTTTCATTTTTATGTGAACTAATCATTTAGGAAAATGTTTAGTTTTCTAAAATAGGCAGGTTTCACTATTTGCTTTTTCTGAATACAAACCAACAGGAGCAGATTAGATTGAATGTGTGTGAGTAGGTGTTCTTCATTAAAAAGCCTCTGTCGTTTCCCTGGGCGGGAAAGGTTTGCTGATTCAGTAAGTCTGAGGGCTCTGGACACCACCAATAACAGGGAAGAATGTACAATACAGTATACCAATAATGACTCTCTCTCTCTCTCTCTCTCTCTCTCTCTCTCTCTCTCTCTCTCTCTCTCTCTCTCTCTCTCTCTAATACATTTAATAACTGTCCTGCATTTCTTTCTTTCACAATATTTGACAGTCACATGCCTAGAAACTACACTTTACACAGCACTCTTTCCTGTATTCCTTTATTTTTGGTTTCTATATCTCTCTGTCTCTGCATGCTGTTATTTTATCTCTTGTGAAAAATGCCTCTGTTGGTCCCTGCCCCTTGAGGGTTATTGCCTCAGATCTCAATAAAACACCAGGAAATTCAAATATGTGTGTGTGTATGTTTGTTGTCAAAATCTAGTTACCTGAAGATCCGTGTCGTTCTTTTCCAGAGTTATTCCCCATGTTACCAACAGCCTTTTCAGTCTATTGAATGAGTCAAAAAATTAATTATAAACATAATTCTTTTCTTGGTTACACTTTATTTCAATGGTCCACTTTAGACATTCTACTTACGTAACTTTGCAACTACATGTCAACTAACTAACTAAGTATTAGTTGACTGTAGTAGACTGTTAGGTTAGGGTTAGATATTCGGGTTAGTATGTTAAGGGTTGCCCAGGTCTGCGTAACAAAAATAGTCCAATGGCCAATCAAAAGTAGCCTTAAATTAGCCAACTGACCCTATTCCAAATATCAAAACTCAAAATATGCCCACACCTAAAACTATATGTAAACATAAACAATGTCTGTTTTCATAAAGAAGACCAAATCAGCACAGTTGTTAGAATGTAAAATGGCTAAAATATCTCATTCTCAATACAAGCATTTCAGTCAAATAAACCTTTAACCCACGGGGGAAAAATAAACTTGTTTAAAAGTAGTCCAATTCCGCGGGAAAACACCTTGGTAACCCTGATGTAGTTACAAAACAAAGTTACTTATATAGTCATAGAATGTCTGTTGGGGGAGCATCAAAATAAAGTGTTAAATATTATTAAGCAGACAGTCTACTAATTGACTG
The DNA here is from genome assembly GCF_029890125.1 of Rhinichthys klamathensis goyatoka. Taxonomy (NCBI): domain Eukaryota; kingdom Metazoa; phylum Chordata; class Actinopteri; order Cypriniformes; family Leuciscidae; genus Rhinichthys; species Rhinichthys klamathensis. The sequence goes on from NW_026606744.1 coordinate 1,804,113, forward strand.
GCAGTTGTCATGTAATGTTAGTTGGAAAGTTTCTTAAATAGTTAATAGAATGTCTAAAGTAGACCATCGAAATAAAGTGTTACCCAGGGTTCCCACACCTTGGTTAACTTCAAATTCAAGGACCTTTCAAGGTCTTTCCAGGTCCAATACCCTCAAATTCAAGGACTTAATGTGGGGACACTTTTAAGTGAGAGCAATGTTACATCGTGTTAACTTGTAGGATACATTGTTAGTTTTGCGCGCGTGAACGTCATGGCAACGTGCAAAACAAAGTAGACTACTACCTCACGCTGGAAACACTTCACGTAATGCATAAATTCGCGAAACTAACGTAAATCAAGCAAGCTAGAATGCATAGGCTATATGAAGTGTTGGCAAAATAACACATTAGCGGACCGGAGGGAATAATATGGAATTATTTCCAGAAAATTTCTTGCACAAAATAAATTCAAGCACTTTCAAGGACCTGTAGCTAGGCATGTTTATTTTCAAAAACTTTACAGGGCCTTGAAAAAAAAAATTCAGATTCACAAACTTTCAAGCATTTCAAGGACCCGTGAACCCTTTTCTTTATCACCCATTCTCACACACGTGTTCTATGTCCCATGCACTCTTTATTCAATATCCAAATAACAGTGGTGCCGGGGCCGGCACATTCATAACAATAACTCAAAAGATATTACAAGATTGTATATTAGTATCTCCACTCATACTCCTCTTCCAGGTCTCTGAGATATTCAGAAAGCTCTCCAACAACTGGTAGAGCAATTTGAATGAGGTTTGTGGTAAAGTTTGCATGAAAATGCAAAAGCCTATTGACAGCACTTGCTAAATTACACCGAGGTAGAGCAAATAATTAGGGAACACCATGGATTGTTGTAAGACATTTGGTTTCTATGTAATTTAAAAAAAAAAAGCATATATTAAGCGAGTAAATTCGGTCGTCATAATATCAGGATATAGGCTACTAATAAATGGCACATTTTGGTTGGTCTCTAAAGAACAGCATCTAACAATCTTCAACAGGTATACTAAATTGTATTGTTTGCATAATGACTTTTTATAGCCATTCAATCCAAGGTGAACAATGTAGGATTCTGAACTTAGCATGACAACCAAAACATGGAAATATATTTGCGACCATTTGTTCACAAAAGAACTTTGGCTATAGCCTACATAAATTATACGACGATATATAGCCTAGTAACAAAAATTAACGTACATTGTTTTTAATATCTAGTATTTTGTAGTAATTAATATTGTTGTATTTTATAACAAAAAAAAAAAAAACATTAATAAATCATCGGTTTACCTTTTTGATAAATATCTGTGGGTTAAACGGTGCTTAGTGTATAGGCAGGCTACAACAATCTCCGGCCTCTCCTACTTCAAGTTTAACGAACAAGCAACTTTAAACCAAGAGAATAAAGTCTATCAATAACATCTTTAAACTAAGATAATAAAACAAGAAAATAACATAAGATTACACGGACAGCGAGCATCACCATCTGGAGAAAAGGACCGCAAATCATAGGCTACTTATATGAATTAATAAAATATAAAAACACCTAAACGATAGAGAAAACCATAATAATGAATCGTTTATGTTACACACCTTATTGAAGGTCTTGTGTTTACCGGGACTGACGGAGAAGTTTTACATGCTGTCGCTAGTGGAGTCGCACCTCTTCACGGACACGGACGGGAGCGGATCATGAGCAGAGACAGCAGGATGTGGGTATGAACTTTGAAGCACGGATAAAAACGGTCCTTTTGCCCCCTCATGAGGAATGAGCAGTACTACTACTGAAAACAGCGTGAACTAGATCTAAAGCATTATGATCTTACTGTCCTCAGCTTTTGAAGGAGGAGCGACAACTCACAAATAAACAACTCCTGTGTAAACACCCTTCAAGTGACGGAGTTATTACTTTCCACCATGAGTCACGTGCGAGTAGGCCTACATTCCCTCATTAACATTCTCGTTATTATGGGTTTATGCTTAAAGTTAGCCTACTCTGAGGTGTGATTTATATAGATTAACGAATACTACAGGCAGTCTGTCAGTTCACCATAACCTCTCTGACCTGATCCTAATTTAAAGACTTGAGCACTGAGCAACAGAAGGTTAAGATTGTTGTTTAACTTATCTGATCTAATGTAGGCTAGTAATACTGTAATGACTGCAAGGCAATAAGCTGAAGTGATTTATTAATGTTTTTTTTTTATCACAATATAAAAAAAACTATAGACCATAAAAGTCAATGACTTTTAAATAAAAAGGCTTTTTAAAAATTAAGTTAGTTCTTTATTTGCATAAAATGTAAATGCGTACACAGCTAAATTTACACAAGTTTGCATTTCTTGTTTATAAGATAGACAGTTATCAGGACTGCAGCCATATAAAAACTAAAATAAGCATTTAAAGACATTATAAATACAAAACATATCAGAACAATCCTCCCAGTTGTCTGCATGTAGTTTAATTCTGTGTGCAATACAGGACTGTTTTTAATGCCATATTCTCTCTGTAAGACGTATAACAGGTTAATCAGCTTCTCGCTCATTCACAATCTACCACATCTCATTAACAAGCCCTAGTAAATAAACTCAGTGGATTAATCTTCAGGAAACGATTTAGCTTAGGAAACATCCCAAAGTGGGTGATATTGTTACTGTAAATACATTTCTAAGACCAGTCATCAGGATGTCACTGACAGACATGTGTAAATTATGCCTAGTATCTGGGCTTGGTTCAGACTATGATTAAAATTGAGTTGAATTCACAATGTCGCTCTACCAGTGACAGCGTATTTGTGTATTTTTACAGATTTAAAAAAAAATTCAAGTAATTTTCACAAACATGTCAATTCAATATATGACCAACACTTGGTCATTAATACAGATCTGCTGAATCATTTGTGCAACTGTGGCCGACCTCATAAATAAACACAAACTAATCAGGGCAAACCGGCTTTCTTGTACAAAGGCACATTCCCCTACTGACTAAATTATTGACTAATGCTCCATCTTACACAGTAAGACCTTGTATGGCTAACGTTTTTTCTTTATACGGCAGTTGATGTCTTCACAGGCTGCTCGATGCCACCTGTGTTTTTGATTGGTTGATCCTCTTCATCTTTTTTGATGGATGCCATGGCAGCATTGGCTTGAGCCTTACGGGCTCGGGCTGATGGGGATCCTGGACTCTCAACATTAATGGCGGGTTTGGACAGCCAATGAAGGATGCTAGTGGAGGGTCGGTGGTGAATAGTGAGTTGGCGAGAGCTGTATCCGGACATTGCAAACCCCAAAGCACCCAGAACAACAGCCAACCTCGGCACTACAAGATTGTGTGCCCTGTAGATCACAGTCTGCACTGCTGACGTCTGAAAGAGAGTGTAAACACGTTTATATTGTGTGATGAACTGACAAACATTACATTTCAGGTCACATTTAATTAGAAACACCTCAACCTGCATGACTGAATGATGACTCTTTTCTTTTGGCTGTGAAACATTAAATGTTTGAATCATAATACAAATCATAATCATTATTAACACGTAAAATATTATAATTAGATCAAACAGTTCTCTAATGTAATAATTGCAGATTTAAGGCTTAATTTGAGATTATAGTGATTGAAATCACACCATGTGGAATGTTATAAAAATTCTTGAATTATAGAAAACAATTATTCACCCATTACATCAACGTCCAATCAGCTTTATGTTTAGCACTGGAGTTCTGCCCCAGGTCAGGTGGAAATACAAATATATATATATTATATATATATACAAAACTATAAACATCTACAGATGATTAATTTAGACTGTTTAGCTATTCAGTTTTTTATCCATAACATGCACATCTGGACAGATTCTTTTACTTACCTGCAAGTAGCGAATGTATCCTGAAGTAGTACGTGGGAGACCAAAAAACATGTCAAGTTTGTCACTAGGCCTCGGAGCTGTTTGTGAGCAGGACTACCTCTTCCTCTGGTTCCTTGTTTCTTTCCTTTCTGACAGAGAGTCTTCACAGAGGATAGAGCTCACTCAGGTAGGAGTGCACGTCTATCACGTCTTCCTGTGATCATAGCTTATATAGAGTCCCCATCTGTCTGTCTATCTCTCAATGAGATTAACAAAAGAGGCTAGCACACACTTGACATGCTAGCGATGACGACAGCTGCGACAGTATAGGATATGAGGTTAAGTTGTTGTGAAGGACGACATCCTTGTATAGCTTGGCACGTGTAAAGCCGGAAAGGGCTATAAAGTCTACTGACACAGGTCAGAGGCGACCCAGTTATCAGAACAAAAACAAAATGAAAAAAAAAAAAAGTGAAGAAAAAAGAATCCCACAAAATAATATAAAAACATGACATAAAACAAACAAAATTTTAAACAAAAAACAACAGATATATCATCAATATCAGATGATATTACCATGGTACTGTATGATACCATACAGTGTATATACACCAAGAATACCAATGTATTACAACAGTACAGACAATAGTCCTATAGGTACAAACTACTTTTGTAGTCACCGTTGTAGTCAGTCAGATTTGGTTTTTGAAAAAAATCTTTAAAAAAAAAGTCACAAAAGTATTTTTTTTTAATTTATTTGATCAAAAATCCAGTAAGAACATTAATTATGTGAAATATTATTCAATGTAAAATAACGGTTTTCTTTTTGAATATATTTTAAAATGTATTTCATTCTTGTGATGGCAAAGCTGAATTTTCTGCATCATTACAGTCTTCAGGGTCGCATGATCTTTCAGAAATCATTCTAATATGTTGATTTGCCGTTAAAGAAACATTTTTATTGTTATTATATTAAAAATAATATTTTGTTGTTAATATTTCTATGGAAACTTATTTTTTTTGGATTATTTGATGAATAGAAAGTAAAAAAAAACATTTAACAGCATTTATTTAAAATATAAATCTTTTGTAACAATGTAAAAGTTTTACAGTTACTTTTGATACATTTAATGCATGGTTAATAAAAGTTAAGAATTCTTAAAAAAAAACTCTTACTGACCCCAAACTTTTGAATGGTGGTGTAGATTCTACAAACAGAAACAGTATTGTGTAGCAGTTTCTGCCACCATTTTGTCTTGCTTATTCACCTAGTTAAGTATCTGTTTGTTGCTACACCGCAAAATGAACCTGTCTGAGTTTTGCCTCAGGGTAGAGAACATAATAAACAGGGGACAGCAGAATATTGTCTTTCCTAACACAGTCCTAGACCCTTTAGCCACACAATGTTATATCAGTCTGTGAGTTGAGGGCCTCACTGGGGACCGACAAATCTGGTTCTTTATGAGGACCTCTTAAACAAACAGACCTCAGTCAGAGGCAGATCATTTAGTATGTTTAAATTAAATAGCTTTTCTGAGCATTTATGACTGGCAGATATTTGCTCCACCTCTTTGCAGGATTGCCTCATCTTTTGAGTGGATATGATCTATAAACCATAAATCAATAAACTGCGATATTAAAGCTGCAGTGAGCATTTAGTGTGATGATATGCTGCGCTTAGTGCTAAAACAAGATGATATTTTGTTCTTTTCAGCTGCTATAATTCCACCATCACACCTGCTGTGTCGTCCGCACCATATTCCAGCTGGCGTAAGAAAACATTTCTCAGAGAAACAGAAGGGTTATTATTTCTAAACATTGTAACCTAATGGGAAGCAATAAAAAAACGTATTCTCTGTCTGAGCCAACCCAGATCCATGTGATCCTATAATGGCATCAAAGCCCATGCTGTGGGTTGCCTTGAGTATCTCAGATTAGCACAAACACACACATGGCTGTCTAGAGATGCTTGTTTAGCTAAAGTCATTCTTCCTTGACGTCATGGATAAGCCATTGTATCCGTTTAAATGGATCTTTGTATGTCGTGCACTGCTCTTAATGCAGGTAGGTATATCAAACAATCAATGGAAACAAGGACACATTTGTTTATCTCGTGAATTGAAATAAAACTTTAATATCTTTATAGCTGCACTAAGACATTTTTCTAGTCGCACTGATAGTCACAGTGGCTTCTCACATCGATGCCCCAAAGTAGCTCATTAAATATCAAAAGAAAAAAACAAAAACGTAAATGAGGCTTTGTTTTGGTGAAATGAGCAGTCTAGCGAGTAAAAGCTTAAATGTCATGATCTAAACAGTCTCTGAGATCAGTGAGGGGCTGCTGACGTTCTGATGTTAAGGTAATTAGCTGCTAAGACGCTAAACCACGCATAATGAGCTGTGGAAGACCGGTGATCCAGCATCACGGTCAATAATAATACTCTAGTGTTTGGATAGCAGAAACATACTTTCTGGAACAGCTGTGAGAGTGTATTGGTGACCTACGATAAAAAAATTAGCAGCAGAAAATGTGTAAAAAATCTTTTTCACAAGTAATTATTATTGTGAAGGCAAGATAAACTAGAATATATCATGCTGGGTCTTTAAAAATTCCTTGACTATAAAACAGCATGACTGACGAGATATTACAATCAGAGACCTGCTGGTTATTCACAGTCGCTATCCTCTTGGGCTCTGAATCTGGGGACGTCATGTCTTCTGCTGTCTCTGTATGGGCAGAATCTCTGTCAGCCAATACTCAATAAGAGCACATACCACTGAAACCTCATCTGTAAAACGAGAAAGATCATCTAAATAAAACATTTGCCCATAATTATGTGCTCTTATGTTGTTTGCTTAGGTATCATGAATTTATGTTTACTACTGTCTAGATTTGGCTGATATTTTGGCCAGAGATTAAAATCACAACAGGACCAACCTGGTCAAATAAGGGCTAAATAAAAATAAAAAGTACCGCTTTATTTAAATGCACTATTGGACCTAGATTCCCATACAATTTTTTGTTATTAGGACATCTGAGGGAAAACACATATCTGCAGAGTAACATTAATGGCCTACTGCAATTAATGGTGAAAATAATGGTGTATGGGGGAAAAAGTGGATAAATGTTGTCTCCTGTGGTGGTTGTGGAGATGGAGGCTATGTTTAGGAGTCACCATGGACACCTGCGCGGAATGTCGTGAATCCGCTGGGTGCTTGTAGCTCCTTAGTAAAACACTGATCATCTTATTAAGGTCTAATCTGACTTCAGAAACACACATACGTGAAAAGTAATGCTAAAAGCCCCACTACGGGCACATTCAATGTAAACACACAAAATTGTTATTGTTTTTTTATGCATATAAAGCCAAACATTTCCTAGAAAGCACTTTGTATGCTGCAGCTTTTTCTTGATCGATACTTTGGGTATGTTGAGAATCGAACTTACTGACTGTTGCTGTCATGTACTTGTCTCTTGTTTTGTGTGCAAGCACATGGCCGGTTGTTTTGGGCTATGTGTTTGCATTGTCTTGTGTCTTTATACCTCGTTTCCTTGTCAGTTAATGTTTTATAAGTGCAGACATCCCAAGTCTCCCGGAAGTTCCGGGAGTCTCCCGCATATTGATAGCGTCTCCCCGCGAATTGACTTTATGCACAGCTGCAATACTTCCTGAACTTAAGCCAGCTCCTTTATTTCCTGTCTTACATTATTGGACACACTGATTAATCCAGGTGTGTCTGATTATTGTTGCTATGACTACTGAGGTCAGGCCAACGCATTCTCATCCTTTGGCGTCATATAGGTGATGCCATATGACATTTCGTCGAAATCTTACGCACATGGCATCCTTTAGCGTCAATATAACACGCACTGTTATGGGTAGGTTTAGGTCTGGGGTGGGGTTACGGTTATGACGCCTTGGGATCTGCGTCTCATATTGACGCTAAACGATGCCATGTGCGTCGGATTTAGACGAGCGTCACCTGTATGACGCCTTGGGTTCTGCGTCTCATATTGATGCTAAAGGATGCCATGTGCGTAAGATTTCGACGAAATGTCCAAAGCGTCACATGTATGACGCCTTGGGATGAGAACGGGCTGGTCAGGCACACCTGAATTAATCAATGTGTCCAATAATGTAAGACAGGAAATAAAGGAGCTGGCTTAAGTTCAGGAAGTAGTGCAGCTGTGCATAAAGTCAATTAGTTCAAATCTCCCGGAATCTAGAGCGCGCGTGCGAGACAGAACATACTGCGCGCATAACATACATAGCGCGCACTGCAGAGAGAGAGAGAGTGAGAGACATTGCGAGTGTGCCTCACGAAAGCTTGTAAACCCCCTCCCCCCTTTTGTATGATAGTAGCTTGTATATTTGTGGGCATTTTTAGTCTTTTGGCAGTGAAATCAATATTCTATTGTTTGCAATATTACTATAAAACAAAAACACACATGCATGATGTTCAGACATGGGAGGTCCAAGCGCCCTCATTCACCTGCAGGCAATGTGCTTGTGTCCCTGAATTCTTGTAGCTGTGATTTTAACTGGTCTTCATTATTCACCAATAGAGCCCTGAGTCCACACAGCCTGGAGATCTCAGCAGGAGGCAGCGTCCTACCAGACAGACGAGAGAACAGAGTCTCAGCTGCAGTGAGGGAGAGAGCATGTCCACTTTCTACACAGGAGCCTGAAAAGAAGAGTACCAATACATTATGTATCTCAATACTTTTATACACACACATATACACTGTATCAAAAGTTTTGGATCAGTAAGATTTTTTATGCTTTTAAAAGAAGTGTCTTCTGCTCACCAAGGCTTCATTTATTTGAGCCAAAATACAGCAAAAACAGTAATATTGTGAAATATTTTTACTTTATTTTTAATATAAAATCATGTTTTCTACTTGAATATATTTTAAAATGGAATTTATTTCTGTGATGGCAAAGCTGAATTTTCAGCAATTTTCAGTCTTCAGTGTCACATAATCCTTCATTCTAAATCATTCTAATATGCTGATTTGCTGCTCAAGAAACATTTATTCATATTATCAATGTTGAAAACAGTCACAAAAAAGTGATGCTATAGTAAAATGCTATACCAGAGGACTTGCGATCAGACAGGTAGATCTCCTGTGTGGTACGAAGGAAGTTGAGCACCTCCTCTGAATTTCCATGTCCACTCTGTGCGTATGTGAACTCAACAGCTCTCACATGAGGCACCAGTCCAAGAGCGATGAGTTTCTCTTTGTGCCGTTTTTTCTTCATCTTCCTCTTTCTGTTTTTGCTGAGCCGCTCTATGCTCAATGAGCTTCCAGTGTCCCCTTCATCGCTGGGATGTACAGCATCTGTCTGGCCCTGTACAGCGCCCTCTGCTGGAGGGGTGGATACCTTGGCTGAAATAATGGGAGACACTTTTTTCTTTCTCCTCCTTTTCCTCTTCTTATGTAAATCATGGTCATCTGCGTCTGAAAGATCCAAAAATGGCTCATTGTGAGGAGGATTATGGACTTTCTCACAGTATTAGAATTATTACAAAGGGGTTTTAAATCCGACAAGCATCAGGCTCCATTATCTGGAAAAAGAGGTTTAATGTGACTGATTTGTCATGAATGGATTTAAATAAATACACTATCACAACTGAATGACATCAGTTATAGCCTCATTACATTTATGCTCTTGGTAGACTCTTTCAAATAAAAAGCATCCTACAAGAAATGTACACATGCTGTATAAAAGGCAATTACCAGAGTGGATAGTGCACCACAGCCACACACACACACACACACACACACGCACGCGCACACACCCCTTTGCCCTTTCAGGGGTTTTCTGCAAGGCTTTTCGAGCTACTTAGGACTATACAAACACACTGAGTTGTGCTGAGCTATTGATTTTTTTCATCTGTATTCAGAGCAGAGAAACTGACCGCACATCTGAGTGACACACCGCAGGAAGCAAAGATTCAGCTCATCAGCATACAGCTCATACAATGAGACCGGTTTGCAATAAAGGAGGGATGAGGAAAGGCCTCAATAACATGGACAGTATGAGTAAATATATGTGTGTGTGTGTGTGAGTGAGAGAGAGCTTGCGAATTAAGTTATTGCTGCTCTGCAGGTCTATTGAGGTCTATTCAGATCAATAGCAACAAAAAGACAGTAGGAGGAAGAAATCTACAGAGCTTTTTAGTGAAAGAGGAAAGAAGTATAACATGCATACTAAGCCAAACTACAGATACGACACATGAACTAAAAGACTCATGATGGTGGGATGAGTAATGTGTAATAAAAGATGCAACAATGTAACCTCGTATAGAGGAGGTGCTTGGTTTTGTCATTAAATATTTGTATTTATTAAAATGTAATGTCATATAGTACAAGTACCCAAAAAGGAAGTTACAACAGACCCAAATTTTGTTAAACCCTTGATTTTGCTTGTCCTACCTGTATAAATACATCAGGAAGCAGGAAAAAGCATGCATCAATTGGGCCACAATGAAATATCACAAATGATCAGGGCAAATTAAATATCTCAAACGGTCCGATTCCTTTTGGTTCCGTAATATTTGTGCGAATTAAGCATAGAATTGACTAATTTTGTGTTTGTGTAGATGATAAATCCGAACTGTTTTGCTGATGAATAAGGATGTTATTTCTGAGTTGGTTTTTTTATCATGGGTGCTGTGGCTAATATGCTTCACTGAATCAAACGATTTGATCATTTGGATCCACAACAGGAGTTGCAAATTAAAATAAACAGAAAAATCACCCAATATTAAAAAAACCCAATTGATTAGTCTAAATAATTTAAAAGTAAAATATCTATCAGGATATCAAGATACAGCTGCAGACTGGCTAATATAATCTGCAGTGACTGATAATTATTTACAGGGATTACTAGGATCACTTCACAGCAACTAGTGGTATCCATTTCATACTGGAATGTGTGACTGAAAGAGAAATCAAATAAAAGGGAAAAGCGATGGTGGTCTTAACCTAAGAGGTGTATCATTAATAGATTGAACACGGTTGTCACCAACTCACCGACTGGGCTGTTCTCAGAGTCAATGGAATCTGGATTGGACAGTGTGACAGGATCATCCCCGCTAGTGATCAGGTAGCCTTGAGGAGGAGAAAGTACAGTGTAGAGCTTTTTGCCTGGTACAGCTGTACTTTTCTCATCACCTAAGAAAGGGAGAGAAAGAAAGGGCGAACAAGCAGTCAAGTCCCCTGTTAGTGCTCCTATTATGCTTTTTCGGATATTACCTTCCATGTAGTGTTTTATATAATATATAGCTATTTGTAAATGTAAAATGTCTGCAAATTTTCAAAGACTAAAGTGCACAAGAAATGGAGTTATTGTCTCCCAAAAGAAAGAACCGATTCTGAACTGCCTGAAACAAGTCGTCAGTAATTCCAGTCTTATTTCCTGCACAAACCAATGTAGGTTTGTAACAAATTTGCATAAACTGCCTATGGACTTAATTTGCTGTCCGTCAACAATGTCTACTTAAAGGAACACTCCGACTTTTTGGGACTTTAGCCTATTCACCTTATCCCCCAGAGTTAGATAAGTCCATACATACCTTTTTCATCTCCGTGCGTGCTATAAGTCTGTTTGACGCACCCACCGCTAGCCTAGCTTAGCACAAAGACTGGATGTAAATGGTTGCAGCTAGCATACTAATCCAAATAAGTGACAAAATAACGCAAACATTTTCCTATTTACATGTTGTGATTTGTATAGTCACAGAGTGTACAAAAAACAAAGTCACATGAGACACAGACATATTTTAACCGTATAAATACTGGGAACTATATTCTCTGAAGGCGAAGCACTGCTACTTGGGCGGAGTGATAACCGCAGCACCTGAGACGCGCCGTGGTGAGGAGCAGAGAGCGCGTCTCATGTGCTGCGGTTATCACTCCGCCCAAGTAGCAGTGCTTCGCCTTCAGAGAATATAGTTCCCAGTATTTATACGGTTAAAATATGTCTGTGTCATGTGACTTTGTTTTTTGTACACTCTGTGACTATACAAATCACAACATGTAAATAGGAAAATGTTTGCGTTATTTTGTCACTTATTTGGATTAGTATGCTAGCTGCAACCATTTAGATCCAGTCTTTGTGCTAAGCTAGGCTAGCGGTGGGTGCGTCAAACAGACTTATAGCACGCACGGAGATGAAAAAGGTATGTATGGACTTATCTAACTCTGGGGGATAAGGTGAATAGGCTAAAGTCCCAAAAAGTCGGAGTGTTCCTTTAAACCCTTCAAACACAACACTGCAGTTGTAGCTGAGGCCTGGAAGAGTTTGGTTCATGTTGTCGACATGTCGCGAAGACACTGCTTTCTACGCTGCGAATTGCGAAAGCAAATCCACTTTGCATGTAGTTCCAAGGATGAGGACTCAAGATAGATATGGTACACCATTGCCATTGTTACTGTATACAAGTGCTAATGAAGCCTCCGGAGTTTAAATTCAGATATAGTAGTAGGCGTTTTGTTTCCGCCATGTGCTTTAAGTGGTAGACCAATCACAACAGACTGGGCCACCTGACCAATCAGAGCAGAGTTGGCTTTCGGAAAGGAGTGGCTTAGAAAGACAGATTCATTTATCGTACCATTTCAGGCACTGTGATAAAAGAGGTGATACTGCAATGTATGTTATGAGAATTTAAAGTTTTTTTTTTTGTCCTTAGATGCATGACTCGCTTTTTGAGATCCCTGGATTTACATTAGTATGAGCTGACAGAGACAAAGTTTCGGGTAAAAGTAAAGGGGGCGGCGTCTGTGTGTATATAAATGAGAAATGGTGCCGAGCGTATTCAGTAAAAATATAAGATATGTGATCCAAATGTGTAAATTCTCGGCATGACTTTAAGACCTTTTTATCTGCCTAGAGAATTTGGTTGTATTTTGCTGTTCATGGTATATGTTCCGCCCAGCTGTAAACCATTTCAGGCAGCCAGCCTGATAGCGGACTATATTCACGAACTACAGCTCAGCTACTCAAATGCACCCGTGATCGTGCTGGGCAATTTAAACCAGTGCAAATTGGAGACTTTGTTGCCGGGATTTGAACAGCACGTAAAGACTCAAACAAGAAACAATAACATTCTTGATAAGTGCTTTGTGAATGTCAAAGATGCTTATGTGTCGAAGACGAAGAGTATGCCACCAATTCTAAACTCTGATCATAATGTAGTGGATATCACTCCTGTGTACAGCACCAAACTTAAAAAAGCAAACCAGAAAAGAAAATTATTAGATTGTGGTCGAATGAAAGTGTACAACAACTGAAAGCCTGTTTCGACTAAAAATATTGGGAAATCTTTTGAGGAAGCCTCACTTGATGAAAGAACTAGTGTTAAATGATTATATTAACTTCTGTGTGGAGCTGGTCATACCTACAAAAGAGATTAAAGTTTATCCAAGTAACAAACCATATGTGACTAAAGCTATTAAAGAAATTATACATTTGAGGAAAGTAGCATTTAAGGATAAGGATATTAGGGCACTTAAACAGAAAGAGAGTTGAAAATTAAATTAAAAGAAACAAAAGAAGATCATAAGAGGCATTTGGAGAAAGCCTTTAAAACTAATAATACTAAAAAGGTTTGGGACATCATGAAAACAATGACTGGATTGTCGTCTTCAAAAAAATCTATTGTAATTAGGGCCCAAGCCTTGAAAAGGCGAAGGCCCTATTGTTTTCCTAAGGATTATTTATTATTATTATTATTATTCTTTTTCTATCAATCTTTCGGGCACTTTTGGGGCCCTTAACGTGCTCGAAAACTCTTGAAACTTTGCACCGGGCTGAAGATGGTACCCGGGCGTGGCAGGGGGGCTCGACAGCGCCCCCTGGAACGCGGTCCGAAAACTGGGTCTATAAATCAAACACGCTTTCATGTAATAATTTGAAACTTGGTACACATATAGATCTCATCGGTTCATATATCCTTCATGCTCTTACTTTTTACGCCAGCCCAACAGGAAGTCGGCTATTTAGGGTTGTTTGGAAACGCATGCTCAGGAATTTGAAACACTTCTCCTAGGGAATTCCGCCGTTCGTCTCCAAACTCGGTGTGCATGAAGTCAAGACATTGAGGATCCCAAATTGCGAACGGATTTTTGATATCTCGAACGGTGTGGCCGTGGCGAGGAAACAAATTTATGGCGAATAATGGAAACAGGAAGTGTGTTATAACTTCAGCATACATTGACTGATCTTGATGAAACTTCAGCAGTGTGTTCGCTGTAAGAGGTCGATCACATGGATGTGACTATTGTGAGTCAAAGTTATAGCGCCACCAACTGGCAGCAGGAAGTGTGTCACTTTCAAAATGCTTTGAAATCACCCTCTTATTTTTACCCAATTTGCTTCAAACTTCACTACTATAATGTAAACACACGCCAGATGTAGACCTGTGAATGGATTCTTGATATCTTAGATACTGTTGCCATGGCAACGCATCAAACTTTAATATTCTTTTTTTATGCTTTTGAGACTCTTAGCATGCCTGAAATTGCTTGAAATTGCATGAAACTCGACAGACAGATAGACGTGCAAAGTTTCAGAAACGGGCATGGTGCAGGGACTCAGTAGCGCCACCTTTTGACAAAAGTGGGGGTGTTAGTTTTATAGTTTTACCTACAATCATAAAACTCGGTACGCATATTGTTCAGATCAAGCCGGACAACTTTCTAATTAACTGTCATTAGCTCAGACCAAGAGGAAGTCAGATATTTTAGTTTGAATGTGGATGTTTCTGAGAATTTTCTCTCCCTCTCCCTCTGACAGAGAGAATGCACCCTGCATTGTGTGTGCACACAAAATGCACACAAAATGTGTGTGTGTGTCTGTGTCTGTGTGGGGAGGGGCTCTTCGTGTGATAGTTTAGTTTAAACACAAAATTATACATAGGGCCATACTGCCCTCTTGTGTCCAAAATTATATTTATATATACATTATACATATATTTGGTATGTGACTGAGGGCCGAGAGCTTTTAAATACGGGACATTGATAATGGCCACGTGCAGAGCGCTCGAGGGAATTCCTATGGAAGTAGGAATTAACTAAAGTTCTGCTCGCTCATCGCCGTGGACGCGCACCGTTATGAATGCCCGTGCAGCCTTTAGTTTCATTTTAAAATTAGCGCCTTTTCTGGGGCCGATTGCTTGAATTGTGAGTTCAATAGCCTATTATTCTTCATGGAAACCACAACAACAAAAGAGTATAAAAGTTTGGTGTGAACGCAGCATAATGAACAAGCTGCGATCTCAAAATTGCAATGCTGGAGTGTGTGTGTGTGTGTGTGTGTGCGCGCGAGAGAGAGAGGCGCGGGCGAACTGTGTGTGTGTGTGTGTGTGTGTCTGTGTCTGTGTGGGGAGGGGCTCTTCGAGTGATAGTTAGTTTAAACACAAAATTATACATAGGGTTCTGCTCCTAAATTATACATAGGGTTCTTTAGCCATACTGCCCTCTTGTGTCCAAAATGATATTTATACATATATTTGGCAAGCATGTATATATAGCTTATGTTTCAAATATGAGTTAATTAACAATCGTTGGAAAGAATGATACTTTTAAACATATCACTAAACCGTCATTAGGTGTCGCCAGGCGACCGTCTTAATGAGCGAGTCATTGATTCATTCGTTCAAACGATTCGTTCGAACGGCTGAGTCATTCATGAATGAGACAGATTATGGATTGGTCGTTGAATCTTTGAGTCAACCGATTCGTTCAAAATGCTGAATCATTCAGTAATGAGAACGCGTTGCTGTGAGATGCTCGATGGTTCTGCTGTGATCTTTGTTGAACTATTTTCGCTGCTGAAACAGAAAAAAAGTCAATATTGCATCTAAAATGTAAGTGATTTGACGTGTGTGTGTGTGTGTGTGTGTGTGTGATTGTGTCTGTTACAGTGATTGTTTAACCCTTGTTAAAGTTTAGGCTTTGTATTTTTGGATATATATCTTTTTATATATAAAAAAATTGCATACAACCCATATATTTTAAACGTATTGTTTGCTTTAAATTACATTGAGATTTGTATGTTTGGTAATTGAACCTGAATGAATTTTAAATGAATGTGCGATATTTCAGATCATATTTTTGTTTTCCTTAAAATTTGAACTAACACTAACTTTATTCTCATCTGAATGATAGATTATTTATTTATGTATAAAATAAAAACACATTTGATTTTTCTTTTTTAATCAATGTAGAATGTGTAACTGAAAAAATAAACAGATTAGGGCTCTGTTCAAAGGACAAGAAATGAAAACCAATGCAATATGATGAATGTCCAAAAGATTTTTTTGCTTTTAAACTATGTGTGTGTGTGTGTGTGTGTGTGTGTGTGTGTGTGTGTGTGTGTGTAAGAGATTTTGGTTGGGTGACAGTTGTAGTTTACAGTTTGACAAAAGCACAATGTTGTGTTTTATTGCGATTGTACACAAATATAAGTAAACACTTTGCAGTTTGAATAATGTCCTGTATGAACAAAAGGACGGAGTATGTTTTTATGTCTACATTGTTCAATCACGCCTCACACACACACACACACACACACACACACACACACACACACACACACACACACACACACACACACACACACACACACACACACACACACACACACACACACACACACACACACACACACACACACAAACTATTTTTCTAATCAGATCAGGCAAATATTCTGTCTTGACACACTTCATATAACTTTCAAACTTGTGTACTTATTTCATGTGTCCATTAAGTCCATGAGACCGTAGGGTGTCTCATTTTTCATTTTAGGTTTCAGAAGGTTGCTCACGCATACTTTGTGGTTGATATGTGCCCTCAATGCACACTTTTGCAGAGCCCACACTGATGCAAGCTCTACAGCACACATCTTCTCAAAGGTCAAAGCGGGGTTACGTTATTGCCCGTCATGCACAGTAACCCTAAAGGCACCGGGGTGTCGGTGCCAC
The DNA here is from genome assembly GCF_029890125.1 of Rhinichthys klamathensis goyatoka. Taxonomy (NCBI): domain Eukaryota; kingdom Metazoa; phylum Chordata; class Actinopteri; order Cypriniformes; family Leuciscidae; genus Rhinichthys; species Rhinichthys klamathensis. The sequence goes on from NW_026606744.1 coordinate 1,820,978, forward strand.
CGGCTTGTTGATATGGAAGACCGCATACATAAAACCATTACCTAAAATTTCATGTCCAAGAGAATATAAAGACTTTAGACCGATAGCCCTTACCTCTGTGATTGGAAAATGTCTAGAGAGATTGTTACTTCAGCATTTAGTTCAGATAGGTAAAGATAAACTAGGTCCTTGGCAGTTTGCCTATAAGAAAGGTTGTAGTACTGAAGATGCAGTTGCTGCTTTAGTGCATATCATCTCTAAACATTTGGATAAATCCAAAACAACTGTAAGATCCTTGTTTCTGGATTTCTCTTCTGCATTCAATACAATACAGGTTGACAAATTGGTGTCAAAACTTGTACAGTTGGATGTAAATCCCTATCTGATCCATTGGTATATCTCATTTCTCACTGATAGAGTTCAGAGAGTCAAAGTGAATAAAACTGTGTCGTCTGCAATCACAACAAATGCCGGAGTACCACAAAGTTGCGTCAGTTCTGCCATACTTTTCACCTTATATACAGACGACTGTTGAACTGACATGTTAAATCAGTATATTTTAAAGTATTCTGATGACACTGTTTTAATATCTGTGTTGAATGACTTGGACAGTCCTGGGCTTCATCAACAAGGTGTGACTAAATTGATAGATTGGTGTGTGAATAATGCTCGTCATTAATATGAGTAAAACCGAGGAGATTATATTTGGTTCTACATCTGATACTCATATAATTCCTGTTTTTATTCATAATGAAAAAATCAGACTGGTTAAAACATACAAATATTTAGGAGTGATGATAGATGATTATGTTATTCTGGAAAGATCATATTGATACTCTCTGTAAAAGAACAAAGCAGATAATTTACTTTCTTCGTTGTCTTAGGTCATTTGGAGCAAGAAAACAGATTCTTCTGTTGTTCTTTAGGTCTGTGATAATGAGTATACTGCAATATTGCAGTATACTCATTTTGGTATAAGAGTTTGCTGTTATGCTAAAAACAAAGTTTGTGAAGGTGTTGTAGTTGTATAAGTGTAGTATTGAATGTATAATGTGGGAGGTTTAAGTGTATGTCGATGTTTAATATTTGTTGGTTGTTGTAAACATAGACCTAGTTATGCAAGAAAAATGTCAGACTTGTCTGACAATAAAGTATAAAGTTATTAAGTATGTAAACCTATTGTAGGAGACCTCCAAAACAAAATCAGGTACCTTTAAAATAGCATAAAAGGGTCACCTTAAAAGTTTAAGGACTTCAGCATAAAGCAAACTCCAACCTGGCTTTTTGGGTGGGATGTATTGAGGGATTTCCACAGGTGGCACAGGTACAAGTATGCTCTGCTCCTGGGCAACAGGTTGCAGTACACTCTGCTCTTGGGATGCAGGATACAATCTATGCAGGACCTTGGACTGGAATACTAACACACACACACACACACACACACACACACGTTGTGTTCTTGTGTGTCAACGATATGTCAACAATAAAAAGTTCTGTAGCACGTGGGCACTGTCATACACATATTCAATGCTCTCTTCTTACCTTCTTTTCTGACAGACATATCAGCGGCTGAAAATCACGAAGACCTTTCTTTCCTCAATCGTAAACAAAATTATATTTTGTTACACTTTTACACCATTACACTTTTCTGATCGGCGTGTAAACAGTGGCTGTAGATCAAGCGCAAATCAGGTCAACCGTCTTTAAGCCATTTAATTTTTGACTATTTTACACATTTAATATGAATAAAGGATTTAACATGAAGGGAATATAAAAAATGAGCTGTAAAATCGCACACATATGTCATAATAATGTAAAGAAAGTATCGTCAGGTTCTTTCCCTGTGTTGTCGTGTTTCCGACCTCATCATGATGGCGCCTGAACGTGCAGCGTCCTGAACTGCGCCCTCCAGCGGCGTGGATAAGCGCTACATCACCTCCAGGGGACCGCCGCATCTGCACCTGATCTGCACCCGCGGGGCGGCGACTGCTAAGCATGCACTCTCAAAACTTCGCTGCATCCTCACCATGTAGCCGCAAGCTCAACGAATACCTAGAATGTCAACGTGGAAGAAGGTACGTTCAGCAATTTCTGCATGCTTGTTTTTTTGAAAGGTGGAGAAGAAAACAAAAAAGTCCACTCTACTCTAACGAGCTTGTGTGCGGCGGCGCGCGGGATGCAGAGCTCAGCATTACATCACTTACCTGACGAGAGAAGGCGTGACATTTTCACCTGTCGGATTCAACAAATATTTTGCTTATTTAGGTTTGTTGTCAATTTTATTTAGCCTTTTATTTTATTTTATTTTATTCCGAAAATTACTCAAGTTTGCTCAGATTGTTCATTCTTGAACATTGATATTGATTTGTAAACAACTTCTTCCCGTTTCTGTATAGCCTAACTGGGTGTGGGTCAACTGGAGTGCAATTTTCAAAACCGCTAATTATCCATCTTATAATGACCGTAGGCTTAAATATGTCTACCTCAAAGAACATTTTTCTAGTTCAGACTGATATGAAAACATTCACTGATATGCACTTTACAGTCACCCAATATTAGGTTACATCCACTTATAAATGTAAACTTTTAAAGAATCGGTAATTAAAACAATTACATTGATCTACCACTAATCTGAATATTCGGGGTGACAGTGGGACATCCCCTTTCTTAATGTTGGGAAGATATTAAATTGTAAATCAGTAAAGATACACTATCACATTGGTTAATGAGTGATATTAGAGATTTTCTTTGTAATTTAGAATAACATTATGTTGGATATTTAATTGTACATGCAGATTTACATTATTTTTACTTTTAGATTATCTTTACCATCATCTAACACTCACTTAAAAGTTACACAATCCCCCAGTTTCACAGACAAGTAACGTTAGTCCCTCTTTGTCGCCACCTCTGTTCGAAATCTGCAATTGCAGTAATTCGCGGAATTATCAACTTTACGTGAGTTGTAGTTCGACACGGCACAGCGCGGATGAACACAATTGAGGAGAGTGTGAGGCTGTCAGTCACCACGCCGGTGTGGATACTTCAGAATCACAGATTATTCTTTTTGGAAGTATGACCAACATAATAATTTTCACCGGAAAATGTAATCTGAACAAGTAAGTAACATCCAATTTTGTTCTGGTTCTGACATTGCAGTAAATCGCGCTGATTAAATCCAAAAATCGCTTATCACGCAAAACCGTGCAAATTAGACTTTGTTCTCAACTTGTTAATGTTAACAACGTCAGCATTGCGTGACTACATGTAATGTCCTTCCGATATGTATCCTTGTTTTCGCATGGGTCCGGTTACAGTCTCTTTTTTTCTGTCGCCACTCCAAAGTCCGAACGTAGTCTTTAGCATTTTACAGCGGGTTAGTCTGTAGTCACTGGTGATTGTCGTTTGAACCTTTCTGGATCCACCATCAAATTGATAAGTTTAATTATATCAAGTACTGCGAGAAAAGGCTATAAATCTCCACGGCCAACATCCTCACACGCAATATAGCTTATACTAGCCGAGACTCCTTCTTTATGTCTACAGATGTGACGTAATGACGCAAAGACATGCTCGAATCTCCCGCGGAAATCCACCAGTACTACTGGAATTAAAAACATTATTACAAGCTTACCGCTTTGAATCGAGCTAAGGCAAGCAGATAGTTTTGAACACTGGGTGGTTATGTATTTTCTCAAATATGCATTTTGGATACTTTTTAACTAAAAACAAAAGCTACGGACTGCAGCTAGTCCCAGACTAAAAAGCATGTTTGAGCTGTTTTAACTGAAGCCACATGTACTGGCATATCTTAAAATATGCCCGTGCCTTTGTTTTGTCTCAAGATGCACACCAGTAATGTTTTTTTCTAAGACACGTTTATAAAAGACACGTTTATGTCCTGGCGTCTCTGAAACCAGGCCTAAGAATCTTTTGCATATCTCAAAATGAATATCCCTTTTCAAATCTGTACATGTGTTGTGATACCTAAATTCACTTGTAGCGTTTAAAACAGTTGATTTTAGTTTATAATATTTTATTTTTTAATTTATTTATAAAAAATAGCGTAGAATTTGATTACTGGGCATTTATTGGTTATCTGGCATAATATAGGCTAATTATTCAATATCAGGTCATCATCCCTAATACAATGTTGCAAATAAGAAAAACTCCCATTAGTGGTCACCCAAAATGGCATTCACACCTCAGTCCAGTTAATTGATGCTGTTGGGATAACAGTGGAAGGCTGTGTCTGTGTAGCTTTTGCTTGAAAATCTTCATGTGTGTGTGTGTGTGTGTGTGTGACTGCGATAGAGCAAATTTGACAAAATATGCATCCATTATCTAAGCTGTTCTCTAAAATGACTCTAAGATGCCCATTTTAAACATATTACATAAGCCAGCAGCAGATGCAGTACAAAGCTTCCCAGATGCAGCTGTCTGTCAATGTAAGTGCGGGGTGCTGCATTCATTTGCAGTTTCAAACACCAGCTCTACAGAAATAACTCAGACGGGCAGAATCAGCCTTCTCTGTATCTTGCACTTATACTGATGGACAGCACATTTAACTGAGGATCTGAAGGGTTCGGTGGCCCATGCTGAGAGTTTATTAAAGCTTCTTATATAGCTGATTTACCTGTAAATATCTTTAAAGGGGTCATATAATGGTACATGCACTTTTACAAGTTGATTGTACTGAAATGTGTGTTGGCAGTGCCTGTACACAACCATCATATAATGATAAAAATCCATCCAGTGTTTTTGTTTTAATCTCCTTGTATGTTTTCCCCTGCCTCAAATTGAGCCGTTCGTTTTTGTGACGTCAATAAAACGGACGCCCCTCCCGCGATTGTTGAATGACAGCAGTGATTCAACACAGACCCGCCCTCGCTCGTCCTGTCAATCATAGTCTGCGCGGACCGGCGCGGTCATTGTTGATATGCTGGAGCACTGTCTATGAGCAGAATGGCGTCTAAGCGATTGTGGTGTTCTGTTCTTGGGTGCAATAACGAACACAGTCATTTTAATGTTCCTAAATCCGAACCGCTGAAGACGCAGTGGCTGAGTCGAAGGGAATATTCCCCACGAGCAACGTCAATGCTCTCATGTTTGCCGAATCATTTCTCAGTGGACTGCTTTATAAACGAGGATCAGTGTAAAGCTGGTTTTGCTGAGAAGCTGCACCTGAATAAAGGATCGGAACCTATTCGTCTTCCTGCTGAACCTTCAGAAGAACTAAAGTGAGTAACGTTTTATTAATCTTTATATTAATATTTATATAATCTTTGCAAATCGCCAGCTGCACGCTTCACGATGAATGCGTCGGTTTACACTCAGGGTACATTACAGCATGTTTTCTATGTACAACGTTCTCAATATAATTCATAATCCCACGTTTATAATGAACAACGCGTGGTTATTGTGTTATTGTGTTACAAACGGTGTATGCGCAGAACAGAGAGGCGGGGTGAGCAAAGCTCATTATCATTTAAAGTCATATGCACTGAAACGGCGTGCTGAAAACAGAGCTGTTTTTGACCAGGTAAAATAAGTGTTTTCTTACAATACTAATGAGAATTTTTAATTAAAGTATATTACAAACTTTTAATTTAGACCCTAAAGAATCAAATTAGCTTGTACAAAAATGGCATTATATGACCCCTTTAAAAAAATCATTTATTCAGTTCAGTGACTCAGAATAGGTTGAAGACAGGTGTGGAATTTTGTTCTACCTGCTATGCCAATATTAGCATTTGTTTATCATATCGCTATAGTTTAATATTAGTATTTGTATTATTGTTCAGCATAATTAAAGGGTTCAGTCCGATATTGGAAGCAAATAATCTTATGTCAATTTTTTTCCAATTTACACAGTATCTTGTTTTTCTCTGTAGGCTTTCAAAAGTACAGGTGTCAGTCCAACATTTATATAGAGCTGCACGATTAATCGTTAAAAGATTGTGATCTCATTCCTACAGTAAATTACAACGATTCGGCTATGGCGTAAACCTTTGACCAGTGTGATCACAGCGATTCAGATCTGCGTTGGTGCTTCCGCTGTCCCAGAGAGAGCAGTTGTCATGTATAGGTATGAAAGAAACAAAATCATTCACAAACAGATTTACAAATAAAATCACAATATCATTATTTTTGTTACAATAATTCAAATGATCACAGAAGTACAGGGATAAAATCGTATATATATTCAGATATAAACACTGAATTCTACGATAGGAAACAAAATAGAGTAAATCGCCTTTTGAATGTAACTTGACGCTTCAAATAAAGATTGCATAAATTATATCATTTCACCAGTAGGTGGTGACAAGTGACTGTTTAAATTTTTTTATGTTTATTGAATCATTCTTTCAAGAAATTCATTCAAAAATGCTGATTCATACAGTAAAACAACTGAAGTCCTTATGAGTGAGTCATTGAATCATTCATTCAAACCAATAAAAAAGTAAATCAAATTATTTAAATATTTTTTAGTTATTTTTAGTTAATATTTTTTATAAAGTGCAGCAATTAACATTTTGTCAGAACTGCTAGTAAATTACATGTTATTTTCTGTAGTTTTTTGTACATAATCATTGGAGAATCATGATCTTTATTTTAACCTAAAAATCGTGATTCTCAATTTATCCAGAATCGTGCAGCTCTACTATATACACTACCGTTCAAAAGTTTGGGGTCAGTGAGAATTTTATTTTTATTTTTTGGAGGAAAGAAATCAATACTTTTATTTATCAAGGACAGTAAAGACATTTATAATGTTACAAAATATTCTATTTCAAACAAATGCTGTTCTTTTGAACTTCCTATTCATCAAAGAATCCTAAAAAAAAAAAAAAAAAACTGTACAACTGACAGACCAACAACTGTTTCAACATTGATAATAATAATAAATGTTTCTTGAGCATCAAATCCTCATATTATACTGATTTGTGAAGGATCATTTGACACTGAAGACACTGACACTGGTGATGCTGAAAATTCAGCTTTGATCACAGGAATAAATTACACTTTACTATATATTCACACAGAAAACAGCTGATTTACACTGGGATAATATTTAATACTAAAACTGATTTTTGTTGTATTTTTAATCAAATAAGCGCAGCCATGGTTAGCAGAAGAGAATTCTTTTAAAAGTATTTAAAATCGTACCGACCCCAAACTTTTGAACGGTAGTGTATGTATAATCTTTTATGGCTCATTTCACTAAAATTCTAGATCAGAGTTTAATGTGTTTGATTAAAAGAAAAAAAAAATGACAAAACAGTACAGATTTATAATAAGGGATATATAATATAAAACATTTTTTTTTTATTAAAGGGATACTCCACTTTTTTTGGAAATAGGCTCATTTTACAACTCCCCCAGAGGTAAACTGTTGAGTTTTACCGTTTTTGAATCCATTCAGCCGATCTCCGGTTCTGGCGGTCCCACTTTTAGCATAGCTTAGCATACATCATTGAAGTGGACAAGACCATTAGCATTTCTCAATAAAAAATGACCAAAGAGTTTCGATATTTTTCCTATTTAATACTTGACTCTTCTGTAGTTACATCGTGCACTAAGACCGACGGAAAATGTAAAGTTGCGATTTTCTAGGCTGATATGGCTAGGAACTATACTCTCATTCCTGCGTAATAATCAAGAAACTTTACTGCCGTACCATGAGTGCAGCAGGCGCAATGATATGACGCAGCGCCTGAAAATAGTCCCCAGCTCGGTAACTTCCAACGTGACCGGGACTAAGTGCCTGCGCCTGCTGCACTCATGGTACGGCAGTAAAGTTTCTTGATTATAACGCAGGAATGAGAGTATAGTTCCTTGGGGCTGGGCGATATGGCCCAAAAAAATTATCACGATATTTTTTTTTATATCAGTCGATATCGATAATTATCACGATAAATGTCAAATCTTTATTTCTTTCAAGTTTAAAGGCAGATTTTTGCTCCTAAGTGAAAGTTGTAGAAACCAGAGCGTTAATTGTGGTTTTAAACTACTCTTTATTGTCAGAACATATCATGACAAACACTTGCCAAACAGGTGAACATTTCACAAATCTGAGGTAGAACATTCAAACATTTGTCATTTTTCCTTAACAAAATTAATATCTGAATAGAAAAATATTTCTTCAGCACAGTTTGCAGTGCAGGCTGCAATATTCAAATTACATGTTTTGTCTCGAAATGCATATTTGACAGTGAGTTGACAGTAAATCTGCATCCTAACTCAAGCTAATACTACTATGTTAAATTTATGTTCATTAACAAAAACAGTAACATCTGTTTAAAAAAAAAAAATGTAACGACCACATTTTTATTTGGTAAAATGAAATATTCTGACTGTCTGAGTTTTATTAAAATTAACCATTGGTCATCCAGTATCATGCATTTAGATCATGATAACCACAGATAAAACCTAAACATAGCCTAACTTATAGCACCTCACCATCATGGCAAAATGTAACTTTATGGTTTCTAAGGTATTTGTATGAAAAACAGTAGCCCAACAGTTAAATAAATACTGTAATTGTATTCCATTAGTCATTTAATACATTGTCTACATTAATAGTATTATACAATTCAATATGTATCCCACATTTCATGGTGCAGTTAATATTACTAGGCTAACCTTACAGTCAATCCATGGTAGGCTAAATGGATTCAGTATCAATTCAGATTCTGACTGTATCGTTGCGCTCATTGTTTCTCCTGTTTGTCAGTGGTGTTTAATCTGTCTTTAAACATTTGTGTTCTTCGCTGAACTCAAGCGCTTCTCACTGGATCTCGTGAGCGAGACGATCACAGTAAACGCGTCTGCACTAGTGAGCTCGCGCTGCCGTTTGGACTTTGAGCCGAGCGGATAAACGGTCCGTGAGGCGCGCGAGGTTCAAATGAGTTTCGTTCCGCTTTTGGCGCATAAACATTATGGAACATTTATCGACCTCTTGATATCGTTTTATCGCGAAAAATTATATCGCGATAATTATCGTTATCGTTTTATCGCCCAGCCCTAGTTCCTAGCCATATCAGCCTAGAAAATCGCAACTTTACATTTTCCGTCGGTCTTAGTGCACGATGTAACTACAGAAGAGTCAAGTATTAAATAGGAAAAATATCGAAACTTTGGTCATTTTTTTTTGAGAAATGCTAATGGTCTTGTCCACTTCAATGATGTATGCTAAGCTATGCTAAAAGTGGGACCGTCAGAACCGGAGATCGGCTGAATGGATTCAAAAACGGTAAAACTCAACAGTTTACCTCTGGGGGAGTTGTAAAATGAGCCTATTTCCAAAAAAAGTGGAGTATCCCTTTAAGCAACTCTTTGGAATGCTTAATACTTTTTGGTCGATCACAACTTTCTGCGAACAGATATATTTGTGTAATGATGATGAGCACTAAACTAGATATTTAACCATACTACAATGGTGCATCCCTACTAGTTACAGTGTATGATGTGGATCATGATGCAGGTTCCTCTGTTGTTCTTTTCCCATAAATATTTCGGAAGTGGAGCCTTTTGAATAAAACACTCCATGGGATTGCCTTTATTTTTAGCTCATATCTGGTAAAGCGTGATATGACAGGAGAACTCATGGACATCAAGCCACAAGAAGCTTTTCGTGTCACGCATGTGTGCTTGTGTCATCAGCTTAACGGCAGCTACAGTATTATTTCTTTGTCTTCTCCCATTCATAATGCAGGCATGTGTTAGTGCTTCTGTGGAAGCTCTGCTGCATGGCAAGATAAGTACAGGAAACGACGAGAGGATGGCACAAAAATTAATGACTGAAAAAAATGAATGAATTAATGAGGCAGGGTCAGAAATATGTTTCCGTGCTGTGTAGGGACCCCAAGGTCATTAGCTTGAAAAATATATACAGTGAAGAATCAGATTGACATTACCAGAATGTATGAATGCTCAATATATTCGTACCGTATGAGGTAATTGTTGATGTTAAAGAATTATTTTATTTATTTTTTACATAAAGATTATTTAGTTCCTCATCCAACAGTCACTAAAATGCTACTAATTTAATAGCATGCAAATTGTAATCGTTGAATGTAATCTTTAACAAATCTCAAAATAAATTTTAACACTGCACATTATATTGTTATGATGCCTAAGTTTACTTGTAGCATTTAAAACATTTATTTAATTTATTTGCACAGAATAATGTAGAATGTTTTTCTGCCCATTTATTGTTTACATTCTTAACATGAAAATGATATGGTTATCGATTTCACCCAAAATTTTTATATTAATGTATCCCTACTAGAATAGATACCAGTCCTATTTCTGACAAAGTGCATGTTTTGTGGAAAAACAGAGGATTCAAGCTTCAATAATATCTGCATGCCAGTGTTTTTATATTGTTTATTAAAAATAATAAAAATAGTTTTTGTTAATTGAAATAAAGTAGAACTAAAATATAAGATGAAAACTTGAACTTAAAAATTAGAAATGTTGCCATGGCCACTAAATAAAATAAAAATATGTTTAAATTAAAGTATAAAGATTAAAACTTAAAAAATGTAAAGCTGCAGTCCGGCGTTTTTCCTCGTTTTGTCGCCCTCTCTGTTCGAAATCTGCAATTGCAGTTATTCGCGGAATTATCAACTTTACGTGAGTTGTACTTCAACACCTTCGACACGGCACAGCGCGGATGAACACAATGTTTGAGGAGAGTGTGTGGCTGTCAGTCACCGCGTCGGTGTGGATACTGTCATTCAGAATCACAGATTATTCTTTTTGGAAATATGACCAACATAAGAATTTTCACCGGAAAATGTCATCTGAACAAGTAAGAAACATCCACCTTTGTTCTGGTTCTGACATTGCAGTAAATCGCGCTGATTAAATTTAACAATCGCTTATAAGTTATCATATCACGCAAAACCGTGCAAATTATACTTTGTTCTCAAATTGTTAATGTTAACAACGTCAGCATTGCGTGACTACATGTAATGTCCTTCCGATATATATCCTTGTTTTCGCATTGGTCCGGTTACAGTCTCTTTTTTTCTGTCGCCACTCTGAAGTCCGAACGAAGTCTTTAGCATTTTACAGCGGGTAAGTCTGTTGTCACTGGTGATTGGTGTTTGAACCTTTCTGGATCCGCCATCAAATTGATACGTTTAATTATATCAAGTGCTGCGAGAAAAGGCTATAAATCTCCACCTCCAACATCCTCACGCAATATAGCCTACTAGCCGAGACTCCTTCTTTATGTGTACAGATGTGACGTAATGACGCAAAGACATGCTCGAATCTCCCGCGGAAATCCACCAGTACCACTGGAATTAAAAACATTATTATAAGCTTACCGCTTTGAATCGAGCTAAGGAAAGCAGATAGTTTTGAACACTGGCTGGTTATGTATTTTCTCAAATATGTATTTTGGATAATTTTTTACCCCAAAAAAGCTACGGACTGCAGCTTTAAGTGAAATTGAAGATAAATAGATTTACAAAAATTTTTAAATAAAAGATAACTATTTACAACTTAATCTAAAAAATAAAATGTAAATTAAAAATGAAAAAAAGCTAATTAAAAAAAAAGTATACAATAGTATAGATACTTACTAAAAGAATATGAAGGCACAACAGGCTAATTTAAAAATGACTATTATTATTTTTACATTTACATGATTGGAGTACCAAAAAAAACTAAAAACCGTAACAGAACACAAGAGTTCTTCACAACTTCTCACCCTTTCTGTGGTTGTTGACCTTATCTCTGACTGTAGGTTAAAACTGTTAGTCTCTCCGGATTTTTTGGGTGCCACAGCATGAAACATTTCTCCAGAAAACACTGTAATTAGTGCTGCTGTCTCAGAGCTCCGCCTTCCTCCGATTACTCTGGGAATTAAGAGGTGCCTGAAAAAAAAAGTGAGTTCTGAGACGCACACACACATGCACACGGAGAGTATATCTGCTTGTGTGGCAGAGTGTTTTTTTCCCCTGATTGTGACAGTTGGAGCTATTTAGTAATTTAGAGAGTTGCGATTAGACACACTGATTATATACACACTGATTAAGCACACCGTAAGTGTACACACACTGATTACACAGAGATTTCACACATGCTCTACCATGAGCCAGCTGGTGTCCTGTGGTAAGAGGGTCAGCTAGGGCAATGATTATTGTAGAGATGGAATCTCTATCGCTCTATATATTTCATATATTGTATGTTTGATATATCAGATAGTAGCCAGATGCATGTATGTTTGATTTATGAATGAGAAATAAAGTTTAGATTTTTTCTTTAGATGACATGCACAAAAACCACAGTGATCGTGACACTAGACACATAACATAAAACTGTACGATTTGTATGCATAAAGTGGTAAAAACTGATTCAGTGCGATTCTTATGGGGCCTTGGCAAAGCATTTTATCTGTCACTTTTCTTGAAGAATTTGTTAAATTATGCTGTAAAAGTGGTTAAAGGCTTTGGAGACTGTGAGGCAAATGCTCCACACATATTCATTCAGACATCACAAATATGCATGCAGACCTAGCCTATGTAAATTTTGTATTGCATACCTCATACACATAAGTGCTTTAGTATAAGATAGTTGCTTTTGCAGTTGGAGTAAGCAGCATTGAAGAATAATGACATTCCCCATATATAGGCCACTGCTGTTTAACCACTTTTTTCCCGCTGTGCTAAAAATGGATAATTGACATTAGAAAAGAAGATACATTCTTTTATTTTCTTATTATTGAATACTTAAACTCACTCTTAGAGTCCAGAATAGATTACATCAATGACATCTGCTGACTGTCTCAAATGGTTAAATGAGTTTTAATTGGCTTTTTTTTATTTTTGCTGGGTGAACTCCTATGCGTTATCTTATCATAGATGTGAGGAAAACCCTTGGGTTTATGAGTCAGTTTCTCTCTTTTTTGTACTCTTTTCACTTTATCCTCGTCACAGGCGACTAAGCAGAACATTGAACGTGACAGTGCACTTTAGTTTGGGCAGAAAAATGAGTTCTGGGATGCCAGCTCCTCGGTGTCAGTTCCCGTGCACTGGGAGCTCAGGGAAGAGCGGAGGTTCATTAATTCTAAAGAAAACAGTCAATTTCATTTTGTGCAGTATGATGCCGGCGGAGGTACCCACACGTCACCAACCTCATTTCTTCATTACTTAGCTGTTTCTGTGAGAGCTTGAGTTGCTGTGTTGATAAAGTTAACAACATCTTTGGCCTATAGCTGAGATTTTCTTAATCTCAAATGAATGTTTTCAGATGTGAAATGAATGCATCACAGTTTTTATCTGAGGTGTTGAAATCAGGTTTATTAATGGAAGTGATGCATCAGACTGGTGAGAATTTTCAATGTATTTTCATTGTTTTGTTCTCCACTTGAATCTTTCACCTCACAAGTTGATTTTTATATTCATTTCCACCTATTTCTCTTTCAAACCTCTCTCAAAACCAAAAATGATATCTTTAACATTCGGTTTGCCATTGATCGCAGTTGATCAGTGATCAGTACGGACCAGTCCCCACGGTTTGGCACGCATGTGATTTGCGTATTAATTGCTATTGCTAAGTTTAACTATCATAGAGTGAAAGTTAATCATTTGCACGTCTTGACAATTTACTCAAGCGATTTAAGTGAAAGAGAACTCGAACACCGATTTGATTCCTCTTTAATGTCTCAGCACTTGAACTGATATTTTAACATACTTTTGTGCGTGTCCGTCTCGGCAAGTATTCTTATAAACACAGCCAGTATGTCTTAAGGGAACATAAACAGATGAGAAAGAAATCGGATGTGTATCATTATATTGGATCCGTTCATTAGGTGACGTCATTAATGTTAATCATAAAAAACACATCTTTAAGAAAAATGTATCTATATTTAATTTATACAGTGAACACTTTATTATTAATTATTTTGCATTATTTTGCATAATCGCGAGGGAGAGATGCGGCAGTGCAGATCATCACGTGACATTATATATGTTCAAGTAAATAAATGGGAATGGGAATTCCCCACATTATGAGCATGGCACTTGTGGGAGAGTTATTAACATTGTACGCACTACGCAGTACCCACAACCTCGCGCCAAATGTCAAATTTAATGTAGTAAAATCCTAAATTTATTTGAAAATTTTTCTTCAAATTAGAGGAAGAATTAAATATTGACATCTCTATTGAATTGATGCCTGAAGGATGTCCTTTTACAGCAGGCATGATTAACAGCAGCTGGTGTGGTTTTGACTAGGGATGCAACGATTACAGATTTTCTAAGTACGATTATTGTCTGAGAAATAATCACGGTTTAACGATTATCGCGATTATTATGCATCAATTAATTTCACAACACTACTAATGTCTAATATCACATGAACACTCAACACTAGATTTTAATGTGTTATTTATTGCTGCCACAACACAGTACAAAATTATAAAATGGCAAACAATAATCAATCTCTTCCTTTGGAATTAAAGAGAAGTGCTTTGTAAACATCCAGCATTTTTCTTTTAAAAATAACAAATTAAGTCAAAGGCTGCAGGACTCTTTGATTGAAATAGATCACAAAATTATTAAGTTTTTAGTTTGTTCTAAATTTATTTTCAACCTGAGGTAGAAAACTTGATAACATGAAACTAATATCTTGTTGTTATTTGACTTAAAAACATAATTAAAGGGATAATAAATCCCAATGAAAATAAGAATAAACAAAGTATTTGGCTGGCTCTATTGAATTAAATGCAAGCTAAATATTAGGCCTATGTATTTCTTTTAAAATAAAACAAATATAGTCCAAATGTTATCCACCAATATTATTGTACTTATTTTAATACTCTTTTTTTAATTATTAATCCAAATTTTACATGTGCCTTTAGAAAATCATCTATTATAATCTCATTATTTTGGTTTGTTTGTTTTTTAGTTTAAGTAAAAATTATAGAAAGTAACTGAGAACATCTTTCATGCAGTGTTATTAATAACTGAAATGCAGTTAATTGGTAGTCCTAGAAGTCTACATGATCTTACACTCACCGGCCACTTTATTAGGTACACCTGTCCAACTGCTCGTTAACACTTAATTTCTAAGCAGCCAATCACATGGCGGCAACTCAGTGCATTTAGGCATGTAGACATGGTCAAGACAATCTCCTGCAGTTCAAACCGAGCATCAGTATGGGGAAGAAAGTTGATTTGAGTGACTTTGAACGTGGCATGATTGTTGGTGCCAGAAGGGCTGGTCTGAGTATTTCAGAAACTGCTAATCTACTGGGATTTTCACGCACAACCATCTCTAGGGTTTACAGAGAATGGTCCGAAAAAGAAAAAACATCCAGTGAGCGGCAGTTCTGTGGGCGGAAATGCCTTGTTGATGCCAGAGGTCAGAGGAGAATGGCCAGACTGGTTCGAGCTGATAGAAGGGCAACAGTGACTGAAATAACCACTCGTTACAACCGAGGTATGCAGCAAAGCATTTGTGAAGCCACAACACGCACAACCTTGAGGCGGATGGGCTACAACAGCAGAAGACTCCACCGGGTACCACTCATCTCCACTACAAATAGGAAAAAGAGGCTACAATTTGCAAGAGCTCACCAAAATTGAACAGTTGAAGACTGGAAAAATGTTGCCTGGTCTGATGAGTCTCGATTTCTGTTGAGACATTCAGATGTTAGAGTCAGAATTTGGCGTAAACAGAATGAGAACATGGAACCATCATGCCTTGTTACCACTGTGCAGGCTGGTGGTGGTGGTGTAATGGTGTGGGGGATGTTTTCCTGGCACACTTTAGGCCCCTTAGTGCCAATTGGGCATCGTTTAAATGCCACGGCCTACCTGAGCATTGTTTCTGACCATGTCCATCCCTTTATGGCCACCATGTACCCATCCTCTGATGGCTACTTCCACCATGTCACAAAGCTCTAATCATTTCAAATTGGTTTCTTGAACATGACAATGAGTTCACTGTACTAAAATGGCCTCCACAGTCACCAGATCTCAACCCAATAGAGCATCTTTGGGATGTGGTGGAATGGGAGATTCGCATCATGGATGTGCAGCCGACAAATCTGCGGCAACTGTGTGATGCCATCATGTCAATATGGACCAAACTCCCTGAGGAATGCTTCCAGCACCTTGTTGAATCTATGCCACGAAGAATTGAGGCAGTTCTGAAGGCAAAAGGGGGTCCAACCCGTTACTAGCATGGGGTACCTAATAAAGTGGCCGGTGAGTGTATGTTAGTGTTTTACACCGGGCATATTAAAACTACAAAGCCTAACATTTACTCAACACAGACAGGAGAAAGCAATAGGATATTAAGTTAAATGTTCACTGACTGAAACTCTTGAGAGCACGTCACATTCGGGTTTCCACAGACTTGCGTAACCAAAACATTCCGCTGTTTTTTTGTTGTTGTTTTTTTTACGTTGCACTGACAGCTTAAAATTGCACGCCGCGTTCTCCTTTTTCCAAAGCGCTAGGGCGGTTGCGCTCCGGAGGCGTCTGTCGTTGCTCTGTTAGTTCTTGTCACTTGACCCACGGTGCGCTTGCGGCATTCTGAAAAGTAGAGATGTTTTTATCTAGATGCGGCGCGGACGCGCTTGGAAAAAACGAGCGCGTCGCTTCCATTATGAGCGCGCATACCGCGCGCCTACATTTGAAATAACGAACTTGAGCGCGCAAAAGACGCGATATGTGAACAGGCCCTTAAGGTGTTTTTTCGGTGGAAATAGAGCGTCGCTGCTTAGTCCCTCTGCCATAGTGGTTGACGAGCACGGCACTTTAAGCTGGTGCACCGCTGGTGTAACTGTTTTCGTTTTGTGTTAGGTGCAAAAGCTCCGTTCCGTGCAGAACACTCGGTGTAGCATAGTCTTTACGATTATTTAACCGTGACGTTTTAAAGCGCGGTTAATTGTGAAATCCGGTAATCGCTGCATCCCTAGTTTTGACTTGAGAAAATATTGGAGTAAGTGCAAGGCCATATTGGTCAATATGTCAGCAGGGCTCCTGTGTGTCCTTTTGCAAGGACTGGTCGGCAGTTCTCTCTGATTTGCTTTGAGTTTGATATGACTATTGTGCTTTAGTTCAGGATGCGGTTTGTGATGTCTGTTCTGTGCAGGGGAACCTTGGAATTTCTCTTGCGTGAAATTTCTCTCCCTTTCAATTTCAGTTCTCTCTCTCTGATGGCTCATCTGAATTGTAAGCGCAGGTTCCACAGCTTGATTAGCATTCTGAGGATGTAGTCTAGAGAATGCAGACTTTGGATTGAGAGGCGAGCTAGAACCTTGAAGTTAAGCTGAGTCCTCTTTGAGTTCACCTGAGATTCTGTTTAACTGCATTTCAGAGTGGTTTATTGCAGGCTGCGTTTAACTCCAATTCTAGACATACACTCGCAAACTTCCCACTTCCCCTTGGGTGAATCCCCACCACCATTTTGAAGTGCATTCAACTTCGTTGTGGATGAAGGAAGTTTATTTGGACAGACCCTCGACGAGCCGGGAAAGGTCCGCGAGCCGGGACTTGATGGGCCCTATCTTGCACCCGACGCAAATGACTTTGTAAACTGACGCATGTATCATTCCTATTTTGCACCCGCGCAAAGCGGACTTTTCCCTCCACAGACGCACGTCGGTTAACTAAGAAATACACTTAAGCTCCCCGGGGCGGTTCAGCGCAAAGAGGAGGCGTGTTCCGGCGCAAACTTTCCCTCATGCTATTTTGCTGTTCTATAAAACAATTGCGCCACTGACCAGAAAAAAACTAGTCTAAAGTCAGTGGCGCGTTGCGCATTGTTCTTTATGCTATTTTAAGGGCGCATGCTTGACCATAATCAATGTAGCGTGTGCACAACGCGCATACACTTTGATTCTCTCATCTAAGCAGCAGTTTTCATTTTTGCAAATCATACATTATTACGATAGATAGATAGATAGATAGATAGATAGATAGACAATTTATTATAAAAGCATACATGTAGCTTACACATTTACCCAAATTATACGCCTGTTTAACAGAAGTTAATTTGGGTGGGTTTCTCCATCCCCAATGTCACTTCTCCGTGTTTTGCGGCCCTGACGAGAACGTTGCTCTCCTCGGCTGTGAACCGCTCCTGGCGCGCGCCTGGCAAATCCGCCGTTATAATAGGAATCCGCTTTAGAACAAGCGCGCCTGCTCTTAAAGGGAATGTGATATGACGCTCTGATTGGTTTATTTCACGTTACGCCCAAACCACACCTATGAATAATGAAGCTACTTCAGACCAACCCCTTTTAGATTTGCGCCCGGCGCAAGAGGCATTTATCCCTCCAGGAAAATAGCAACAGCGCCGGGATCCGCCCACAAAGTGACTTGCGCTTTGCGCTTTGACACTTGCGTTTCAGATCGTTAAAATAGGGCCCGATATGTCGGTGCTGCCCACAAGGCTATTAGAACATTAGGCTACATGTTTTGCTATTAAATTTATATTTAGATATTATGAAATCCCTGTTATAAAATAGCAAATCATCAAGAAATGAATTTTTGTAAAAGATTAGCAGTCTTTGTACTTAAGTATGAAGAAATAAAAGGCAAGAAGTCTCATGAAAAACAAAAACTTCTTAAAATTGCAAAGAATTACAAAGAAAGCAAGTAAAGAGCGGACTTTTTATAATCAACGAGGCTGTTGGTCAGTTCAGTATACTATAGAAGAACAATGGTATATTTAATAAGAGTAGAATATTAAAAATTTTCCCTATAAAACTTAGGTTGTTGTTAAAAGTAAATTTTATCTGCATCTCAACTCAAGCTCAGTGCTTTACTGTCAAATGTGCATTTCCAAGAAATAAACACAAACATTGACAGCCAATCAGAATCCACCTGTTTAAAGAGCGCAATCATTTAAAGTGACAGGCAACAAAACTGCAGTTGTTCTTGGAGTGAATGGGCCAGAGAATCAGAGAGAACACTAGTTTCTTAAATACAATGTGAAGAAGGCATGAAGAAATTCAGAATAACTGAACTGAGAAAGTCCCAATTCTGGTTTATGTTTAAGATTCAGCTCATAGCAAATTCAGCCTCCCCTTACTCCTGACTTCAAAATCCATGATTACTGTGTGTTGCATATCCTGCAACTGATTGGTATATGAATTGACTCTGTTCTTCTAATCGGATTCCTCATTTAGCTTATTTCATAAACGTTAAGCCGTTTTCTGTAAGCTTCCTCTGATGAGCTAAATACAATTCATGTAAGATGGAAGACATTTATTTCGGGAATGAGGGATTGTGAAACAAATATTTTTCCCTTTTCTTCCATCCACACTGCACACACTTAATTTCATTCTCTTTCTCTCTCTCTATCACACACTATCTCTGTCACACATACAAACAACACAAAACCCAACAGTCCTGTCTACTTGATTTGATCTCTGCCAACACAAGTGATCATTTTCCAGCTGATTGGTTAAAGCTGCAGTCGGCAAGTCTGGCAGATTGAGTGGACTTGAGGGGACAAAATTTTTAATGTTTACAACTCTCATGGCCCTCCCCCACTATCAACGAATACCCTCCCACCGAGTTCGTGCTCGTCAGTGCGTGTGCACCAGATTTTCAGTGAACGCGCCCGTCTCATCAGCATCCATCAACACCATGGATTATTTGGAGGTATGCTGTCCTGGCTAATCCACCGATAGATTGCAATTGCTAACGTCATTTATACTCTAAATGAGCTTACTTGATTTTCCACCATCACTCTTCGTTACTGCGCGAACTTCAGGCGTGTGCATGTGATTGTAACGTGCGTGAGGGGTGGCGTGTGCCCGATCTGTGATTGACAGTCAGATCTCACACCCCCCTGCGCTGATTGGACCTGATGATCCGGGAGCGGTGGATTTTTGCAAAACAAATAACACACTCCAGGTGGAGTTAGAAGCTCGGGGTTTTTTTCTAAAACCACTTTATTTATGTTGTTCTGTCGGATTATAGTGTCGATTTCACTGAATATGATCAAAAAAATGTTGCCGACGGCAGCTTTAATAATTCACTCTTTTGTGTGTTGTTTACTGTAGAGCATCTGAAAACCTGAATCGTCAGATGCAGTGTGAATGAGCAGCATGACCAAAAACTATTCTATTCTATTCTATTCTATTTTTTATGATGTGAGAGAATATTGTTGTTGTGAATGCTGCTTAATTTAATGTCATCAAGTTAACATTTTCTAGCTAACATGATTTTTTTGAAATTGTGAAAATGGATTATGATACATTATAATGCTGAGACACTTAGTATCTTAACCAATTGAGCAATTAAACTCTGTAGAAATGAAACCGGATGATTGTTGTACTAGTGTCTCAATTGTACTACTGTGTGTGTGTCAGGATGTCTGATAAAAAGTCTAGTGCCAAAGCCACCCAGCCACTAGATGGCAGCATCATTCCAATCTGCTTTAAGAGGGTAAATTTGTTCTGCTTGACTGAAATGAAATGACTGCTATGAAATGCTGTTAAATTGAGATTGATTTATGGTTTTATGTGTTAAATTCAGCATAACCATAAAATATGAGCAGCATAAATGGCTCAGAGTGTGAACTTTTCAAAGTCGCATTCTGTGTTTCTGTTTAGAGAACAAAATCATAAAAACTATATGAAAAAAAAAAAAAAATCAAATTCCATGTTATTTGCTCATTAAACTTCCAAGCTTCATCTGAACATGGTTATTATTAAACAGAATACTGTTATTTGCAGTTTACTTGAGTACTATTTAATTGTGGCCTTGAAGAGATACAAATACCATGTGAGCTTCCAGAAACACCTGGAAGTGTGAAAGAAAGCTGGATTTACATGGGAATTACTGAACAAAAGTGTGGCCGACTTACATCTGAGTCAGCATGAATGTAAAGACCCAATTTACTGTATCCTAATACTCTACTGTAACACACTTTTCTCATCTTATGTACATGTCGAGGGTGTCGAATTGGAGGATTTTGTGTGTAGAGAGGCCTCTGTTTTCTCTCAGTGAACAAATTTGTGCTGTAATCTCCTGTTTTGGCTTCATTCTTCGCTAACATCCATGTAAAGAGATTCTTGTTATGAAATGTTTCACCCACACAGTCGTTCCTGCCACACACACACACACACACACACACACACACACACACACACACACACACACACACACACACACACACACACACACACAGCAGGGAAACCGCCACTTAATGCTTTCTAGACCTGACAGCTTCTGCCTGTAATTAATGGCTGTTTAGACTGCATGTCCCTTCATGCATGCTTGTTCTAATTTTCTTTTTTTATTTCTACGTTTCTCTCTCTCCTTCCCAGGTGCTGCTGAGCATAGTGCAACAACACTGCTGTATTCTCCCAGACAGGAACACAGGTAAAACCACACACCTGTCATTCAAATGCAATGCTGTGTTTAGGCCCAGAGCCAGAGGCCCTTCTGCTAACGGTGTTCAACCTAGATGCTGATCTACCAGTTTGTGTGTGTTAGACATGGCTGTATAGGTTTTAGATTTGACGTGATTGATTGGGCAGGTAGATTTACTGAGGTACTCGCTGTGCGCTGTGACTCTGACTCGGCTAGTGTTGCTCTTCTGATGTAGATCCAGCTTCACATAGGGGTCAAAATAGACCAAATAGTGTCTTTTGGGGTTTGAAAATCAACATTTGGAGCAAAACCTGGAACAAAAATTGATTTTGAGTAAAGGTTTAGTGGAGGGAAGGACCTAATTTGATGACTCAGTGTGTTTGGATTGTACCTGTGCTTCTTGCACTTATAGTTTCAACCATTTAATTGTAACCATTTACACTAATTTTAGATAATTAAGCCCAGCATTTGTGAATGTACTTGGGAGTATAAAGAACTAGGAGGAGTGGAGGACTTTAAAAGCTAAAACTAAACGCATTTGTTATATTGTACATCAATGTTTATCTTATAATAGGAAATTAAAAAAAAATGTTAAGTTATCATTATGTTTCCTTTATTGTCATGCTGTTGTACACTTTTGATCTTTAAGTGTGTACTATTCTTTTTTTCATTTTTCCAGTAAACATATAGAAACTAAAATGATAGTATATTTTCTTGAAGCAAAATGACATAAAATATTATAAAGTATTTTCATTTTTGTTTGCAATTTGCAGAAAAGAAACTTAATTCAAAATAAATGATCTTAAATAATTTGGATTCTCAGGTAAATTTGATTGTTTTATTTTTTGTTTCAATATACATAAAACAGCACTAAAATACTGATTAAGAAAATTATATGTAAATAACTTGAAGTGTGTACCTTTGTGTAATGAGGGAATCTAGTGGTCTTTAGGGTGTTTAAGAATGTGTGTAGTACAACGTTTTCTGTTGTAGTAGGGTGTGGGTTAGTCTGTAGTGTTTATAATTAGTTGTATTTAAAATAATAAGTCAATGATATGTCCCCATTTACATAGCTAAAGTGTACTGTGTGTGTGGTTATAAGTAGGGTTTATTGCAGTGGAATTTTGAGTGTGCCATGGAAGAGAATTAAGGAAATGAACAGGGGATCACAATATCCTCCCCTAACACAGCCATGAAAAACTAGAGACCTTACAGGAGATGTATTAATGCAGCCTCATCATAATCCACATGGTGGATGTTCACATAACCGTCCCTGTTCTCCGTAAAGATTAAGTGTCCTGAAAAATATTAAAGCTCTAGTCCGTAACTTTAAGTTAAAAATAATCCAAAATAATTATATTAAAAAAAACTTATTCTGCCAGTGGTCAAAACTATCTGCTTGCCATAGCTAGATTCAAAACGGTTAGCTTGTAATAATGATTTTAATTCCAGTGGTACTGGTGGGTTTCCGCTAGCCTGGCATGCCAGACCTACATCAAGATGTTAGGTCTGGGAACTCTCCATTGACATGCCTCAATCCGAGGGGCGGGATAAACGGTTACCTTTCAAAATCCCTCTGCACGCAATAGGATAACGCTACAACCAACCAGAGCAACGAACGGTTGTGGATGAGTGAGTCCCATGCGTTTTTCCACCAGCGGAGCTAATTGATATATTAAACTTTTGCCGTATCAGGACGGGTGCAAAAATCCGAACACATCTTCCTTTTTTAAGAATGACTTAAGTGACGTTCTCTTAACTCCAAGTCCTCCAGAGTCGCGGCCAAAGCCGATTCGAAAGACCGCTGCATCTTCATTGTTTTCAAGTAGCAGGGAAATCACCTATGGAAATCACGCGGAACGTCATGAACTGTGTCGTCATTGTGTTAAGCCCGCCCGCCGACTCTATACACGATGTGATTGGCCTGACCAGTTTTTGGTTTTTCCAGCTCAAAAGCCTATGGAGAGTTGCTAGACCACACTGGCTGCGAAATAATTTTCGCTGCCGCTAGGGTGCGTCTAGATTTCTAGGCTAGGTTTCCGCGGGAAATTCGAGCATATCTGCGTCATTACGTCACACCCGTACACATAAAGAAGGAGTTTCGGCTAGCCGGCTATACTGCGCGTGACGAGATGTTTAGATGTATAGGCTTTTCTCGCAGCACTTTACATAATTAAACTTATGGCATCCAGAAAGATCCAAACAACAATCATCAGTGTCAACTGGAGATTCAGCAGTTATAAAACCCAAAAGACTTCGTACTTCGGATTTAACGTGGCTAGAGAAAGAGAAAGAAATCGTCTCATGCGAACACAAGGATTTAAACATCGGCGGGGCTTTTGAAAAGTGCGTGAACTCCGTGTTTTGAAGGGGTTCAAAACGGAAGAAGAGACGGCTTTTTTCTGCTGAACAAGTAAGACATTTCAATAGTTCAATCGTGTAACAGTACGTTTTCTTAATTCACACAGTTATGGAGTTTCCTTTGTTGTGCCTTTCTCGTTTTGCTATTATGGAGAATATGAATTCTGAACTACACAGGTAACCATAAAACAATAAATTTAACATTAGGCACGCAATGCTGATGTTGTTAACATGAACAATTTGAGAACAAAGTAGGCTTTAATTTGCACGGTTGCTGTAAATCGCGTTGATTAAATCTAACGAAGCTTATCATGTCGAATGCTTTTCCCCCTTAGTTGGTCAGAACAAAAATGGATTTTACTTACTTGTTCAGAAGACATTTTCTTATGAAAATTCTTATGTTGGTCAAACTTTCAAAAAGTAAATCTGTGATTCTGAATGACAGTATCCACACAGCGCGGTGACTGACAGCAGCACTCGCCTCAAAACACTGTGTTCATCCGCGCTGTTTCATGCCGATTTACAACCCACGTAAAGATGATAATTCCGTGAATCACTGCAGTTACAGATTTTGAACAGAGAGATGGCGACAAAGAGGAAAAGCTACGGACTGCAGCTTTAAATATTCTTTTGCTCATTATGCATTCCTGTATTGTGTGTGCAGATGACTATGACAGCAAGGGCATTTGTCAAAACAAAGCTTGATAAACTAGCATTCATAATTTTTATATATATGCCAAGTGGATTTCTCTGCTGGGGCATTTGTGCCCCTCTTTCACCACCTGTAATAATACAACAGAATGAGTTTACAGACTGAACCAGAGGTGCGTGCTTTAATTAGATAATTGCAGAAGATACCAGGTGCTGTGTTGGTTATAAAAAATAACGTTTCATGACATGTAGACCTTCAGTTTTTGCATTATAAAAGTCTTAGAAATGCAGCAATTATTCACTGTTCTGCCTCCATTGGGCATTTTGTATTAAACCATTGTGCCAAGTTTGGAAGTTGGTGGTTTTTACTCCCAGTGGATGTAGAGTTTGAATGAATTGGTGGTATTGCACCAGTGCTGTGACCATGGTTTCATCCTGTTTCTATGGAGACAATGTAGACCATGTCAGTATAGGTTTACTATCATTTTTATATCCGTCCGAAAGCCATTTTACCTAATGCATCTGAAGCATTCACAGGCATCGTCCAATTTACATTTTAAATTTCAGGTTTGGCCTTTGCTTCGGAGCTGATCTCAACACAAGGCGTTGAAGGTGGCCACCACAGATTTTCCCCTCATTATGCAAATTGGTGTCACTGATTTTTCCTCTCTCTCAGCTTTGTATAGACCTGTTGTAAGGCAGAAAGCAGCATCTGTGAGTACAAAGACACTGGCTGTCTTTCTCTGCGACATGAAGCGAGAGGCAGATGTTTAGGCTATATGTAGCAGCTTTTGATGACGAGGAAGAAAACACACTTGCTTCTGGCAATGAGCTAACAATACAGAAATAACATGAATTCAAGAATCAGTGAGTAAGTTTCAGTTATAAATGTGCTGTAAAGCAGAAAATGTTTTTTTCCTGACAGCTAACAACAGCCACCCACACAGCTCTTCTGTTTCTTCTACAGCTGCGGGTGGCTGCGATAGTCAGCTACAGAATCATGTCATGAGGAGTGACACGTAAACACTTTACACTAGTGGCGTGTGGTGGACTTCTTAAATGAAGAGGCAAAGCCTCCTTTTCCCCAGTGTACAGTGCACAGTGTCTTGTGCTAAAAGCTTATGGGGCACCTTATACCTTACATTTTCAACAAGCACACAGTACCATAACATTTTATTTACAGTAAGTACATAGTACATACTATTATTCTTTAAATCAGTTCACATTGATGTCTCATCTAGTTTTTATTTATTTATAGATTTATTGATACAAATATAGATAGATATTTTTTACAAGCTTTTACCAAGCATACTGTAGCTTATGCTGCGTTCCAGGCAGGTTTTTGAGCACGTAAATCACGACTTCAAACCACGACTCACGACTTTGTAGCGTTCCAGCCCAGTCACGCCAAACTACCTGAGCGCAATATACATGTTGTTTCAGACACATAACATTGTAATACATAATCGTGTGTGTATTATCATTATTATTATATTATTATATTATTATTAATTTGACTGCAATGTTATATTGTCCTAAAGTGTATTCTCACCGTGTACCGCCTGCAGAAACACTGCACCCGTAGGGGCTGCCATTGTTGTTTTGTATGGTTTCGCGGGCTATGTGACGTCAGAGCTCGTCTGGGAGTACATCTATCTAGTACGAGTTCACGGGTGGGACGTCACGAGTTTGACTGCCGTTCCAGTGCACTTTCACAGGTATAAGGTTGGAAAAACACGGGTTACAGGTTGCCTGGAACGCGCCATTATATTCTGTCATCTTCCTTTTGGACAATTGCTCATAAAATCCTCAGCGTACTCACGGAGGCAAACATTTCATTTTAAAATGCTTGTGTAAGAAAGACACAATAGGACCTTACTGAGAATCTAGTGAGAACAAGTGAAGAAAAGGACCAAACAAGAGTACCGAGACCTCCTCTAAGTGGTGTCTCGGTACGCTTTCAAACGAACTCTGGAGCGGTTTGTTTGTGGTGAGAACGTGATCCGACCTCGAACAGACCCAACTGCCAAAGAACTGCGTGTTTTTGGACTAAACCAGCTGCCGTAGTCAAACAAAACTATTATTTAGATTGTCAATAGCGCTCCCTTTAAAGGAACACTCCGACTTTTTGGGACTTTAGCCTATTCACTTTATCCCCCAGAGTTAGGTAAGTCCATACATACCTTTTTCATCTCCGTGCGTGCTATAAGTCTGTTTGACGCACCCACCGCTAGCTAACTTGGGCGGAGTGATAACCGCAGCACCTGAGACGCGCTCTCTGCTCCTCACCACGGCTCGTCTCAGGTGCTGCGGTTATCACTCCGCCCAAGTAGCAGTGCTTCGCCTTCAGAGAATATAGTTCCCAGTATATATACGGTTAAAATATGTCTGTGTCTCATGTGACTTTGTTTTTTGTACACTCTGTGACTATACAAATCACAACATGTAAATAGGAAAATGTTTGCGTTATTTTGTCACTTATTTGGATTAGTATGCTAGCTGCAACCATTTACATCCAGTCTTTGTGCTAGCTAGGCTAGCGGTGGGTGCGTCAAACAGACTAATAGCACGCACGGAGATGAAAAAGGTATGTATGGACTTATCTAACTCTGGGAGATAAGGTGAATAGGCTAAAGTCCCAAAAAGTCGGAGTGTTCCTTTAAGCCATGACTGACTTCGCGTTCTGCACTCTCACTAAACACTGGGCTTGTTTGCTGCGGTCCGAGCCCGAGCGTGTTTGTTCCGGCGCCCCCCGCAGCGTTGGTCTGGTTTTACACTCAACTTGATTCTATCGAACCCTGGTGCGTTTGCGTGCATATTACGTCATCGAAAACGTGCATGGCGCATGATAGAAAACAGAACGCGGGTCAATATTGTGTTTTTTTATTAATTCGCTGCTATGATGCGCAGTTGAGTGAACAATACAGGTTTACTGTGCGTATGTCACATAAGGTGGCCTTCTGCTGCTTGCAAACGGACTCTTTTGAGGAGACAGAGGATTTCCAAATTTGTTGCCCTGATTCCACGCGCAATGCACGAATGGGGCTTGGGTGCCGTGTTGCATTCTGGGACGTGGCGGCCATGTTGATGGCCTCGCGAATGAAAACATTCCGCAAGTCGAACAAGGAGAAGAAGCAAAGTTGGGAGAAAGAAAAGAAAGAAAAAAGATGTTAAAATCCCTAAAAGGATGTGGAATTTACCGAGATAAGTTAAAGGGACACTATGCAGCTTTTTTAGCTTAACTGAACAGCTTCAGAGTTATTGAAATGGTTATATAACTTCTTTCGGGTTGAATGGTGGGCGTCTCGACCCCCCCTGGTGCCTGTGAGCGCAAAAATCCCACTTGCAACTTCGGTGTGGAAGGAAGTCCGCGTCAGGAAGTATCGCGTGATATCAGCTCTCGTGATGTAACATATTCCTTTACGGCAACTGCACACATACACACAGGAACAAGGTATAGATGGATGGAGTTTGTCACACTATCGTCATGGCTGAGCCGGCATATAAGATGCAGAGAGCTAGGAAAGCATTGTCGGCGGAACAGAGAAAGAGGAAACGGCAGACTGACCGAGCGAGGAGTCGGACACGAGCATAGGCATAATTTGCGGGTGTGTTATGTCCCCATTGAAACTTCTCGCGGCACGGATAACGTTACCATTACAAACAAATAAAACATCTCCAGGTAACTCAGCCCGTTCTCATCCCAAAGCGTAATATATTGACTCTTTTGACAAAGCGTCTATATCCAACGCACATGGCACCCTTTAGCGTCATATGAGACGCAGATATATGGCGCCTCCTAGTGGTCTAACCCTAACACTACCCCAGACCTAAACCTACCCAAAACCGAAGCGTGTTATATTGACGCTAAAGGGTGCCATGTGCGTTGGATATAGACGCTTTGTCAAAAGAGTCAATATATTACGCTTTGGGATGAGAATGCGTTGGGTAACTCTAGTAGAGCATTCATTTCGTTCGTTTGTTAAATAAGAGGCGATCTGAAATGTGTTATTTTTGAAATCAAGTGACCAAAGTGCTCGTTGCCTCTGCGATCAGTGGTGCAGATAAGTTACAGTGTTCTGTTGTGACGCGCGCCTGAATCCGTTGTGGGGACTGAGAGACTCTCTATATTTTGTTATGGTGAAATCACAAAACCTAATGCACAAAAAACATGTCCCTGCTTGAAATACAACCACTAATAAACAATCGGTTTTGATGAGGAAAATAAACTATACTACTAGTACCGATTAGAACCCAGAACCTCTGACACACTTGGCAAAAGTTCTGCCTCTGGACCATTAAAATTGTCGGATCTATGTATTTAATCACGTGAAAATTCTCACCACTAACAACATATATTATATCTCATTAAACGACAAATTAAACACAATGTACTATTGCAGGGGTTTTCAAATTGGGTGAATGTGAGCCTCCCCTTACAGTAGGTAAGGACAGCCGAGCCCCACCTTCCCCAAAATCCTGTCCGCCTGCCCTAACCCCCACACGCCTCTGCAGTAAATGCCATCTTTTGTGTGTTCCAGGCAATGAAGAGTTTCAATAAAAACAGATAAAATGTAAATATTTTTTATAGGGCTGTCAAATGATTAATCACGATTAATCACATCCAAAATAAAAGTTTTTTTAACATAATATATGTGGGTGCACTGTGTATAATTATTTTGTATATATATATAAATACACACACATGCATGTATATTTAAGAAAAAAATATAATTTATATATAAAATATTTATATTTATATATAATATAAATTATATATAAATCTATATACAGTATATACATGAAAATATTTCTTAAACATATACAAGCATGTGTGTGTATTTATATATATATATAATAATTATACACAATGCACCCACATATATTATGTAAAAAAAACTTTTATTTTGGATGTGATTAATCACGATTAATCATTTGACAGCCCTAATTTTTTAATATTGTATTTGAAGACATTTTATTTCCACAACTTTTTTTAAAGTGCATTCATAAACGATTCTTTGCAACAGCAAATCATTTCCAACTTCATGCAGGCCTTATTTAAAATCACTGAACGTCAGTAGGCCTAACCACAAGTCAACAAAACATGCTTAACGTGTAATCGGCGCCAAAGCCGATTGGAGAGAAACCGCACAGACGGACTTATCTTCAATGGATTTATTTTCAAGTATTATGGCTGTATGTTAATGGCATCTTTTTATGAATGAAGGTCCAGTATCACTGATATTAATATAGCTATGATGTCTCCATGAAAATTATTTTTGCTCCGTACATTAAAGGGTAAGTTCGGTATTTTATTATATGCGTTTTATGAATGATTCTTTCATATGCTATGAAAGCATTGTAGAGGTTGGGGGAGCTACCAAATAAACCTAAAATTCTCGGGACAGCAGCATGTGTCCAAACTTTAATCTTAACCGTTCGATTTCTTTAGAAACGATCTTAAAACAGGGCTTTAATTGTAAAATACCGAACTTACCCTTTAAGCTTCAAAAAATATAACAACTTTTAATTTAAGTTAACTTAAAACAATCCTCACTTAAACCCATAATAAATGTCATATTTGCCCGTACCTTTCCTGTCTAACAGGTATGAAATATACAGAAATTGAATAAGGTTATAAAACAGTCCGTACTGCATAAATTATAAATGAAATATAGATTAATCGTTATTAAAGCTACAAGCGTTCCTTACTCAAGAGTAGTGAGTAATTTTCTATGTTCTCTTTGTTCTTTCGTTAACTTTACTGACAGAGAGAATTAGTGGCTACTGTCACTTTAAGACCTGCTGACAGGATCTCACGCATCTCATTCTCTCACTACTCTTTACTTTCATTTAAGATTGTATTTAACTCATTTAAGACTATTCTTGTGAAGATACTCGACAAAACGGACATTTTGGCATAGCCTAAATGTCTGTGTTATTTTTCGTTCAAGCGCGAAAGATAACTCGATACTGGCGCGTGTCTTTCTGTGCGTCGTGTGTGTGTGTGTGAAGCACAAAATATACTCCAGTTTGGACGCGTACATGGACAGCCGCGGACAGCACGGGCGCGCACTACTTGTATATTTACTGTCTGCTGAGGTCCGCTCGGTGAACGCGTACCACGCATGCACAGTAAATCGGCTTGGACAACATATTATTGTCCATTTATCGAACTTGCTCGAACGAACCATGCCTCTTCTCTTATATAGTAATTATATATTACTATGGACCAATTTACTAATGCTTGGACACACTTGGTCTCTCTTACGCAGTGTCAACTCTATATAATTATAAAATTTCCATTTATTTGCCTCAAAACGGTCTCTCAGATATTTCTTTCTTTCCAAACGACACAAACGGGATTTTGAAAAGTGTAGGGGGACATGTCCCCCCTGTCCGCATAGGAAATTACGCCCGTGGGTAGGACATCATCCCCAGGCTTCATGAACTTGCGCTCCAATTTTTTTTTTTTTTTTTTTTTACTCGCGCTCCATGCTTTCACCGACGACGCTGACGTATCTCAATCATACTGTGTTGCCTGGACCTGCTCTGCTTCTGATAGGCTTGTAACGTGTTAGAGCTGCGTTCCTCTCATATGATTGGTAGGTGAAATTAATTGACTCGAAAATATTAAACCGCATGCAAGTTCCCCCCCAAAAATCTTTTTTTCCTCACAGCCGATATTAATAGAGCTCAAGAGCTGCATACAGTTAATTTTTCTTCGCGTGTCGCGCCTCCCCTGTCGCTCTTTGGCGCCCCCCTGGGGAGGCGCGCCTCACCTATTGAAAACCGCTGTACTATTGTATACTATGTAACAGGCCATGTCACGCTCTGAGTGAGTGGTATTTACGACAGTAACGTTAAATTCAAGTACTCCACAGTAACTTTAGGGGTCGCTGTTTGACAAAAACGGGATTTCTGCATAATGCCCCTTTAAATAGGGAAGCCAGGGACCGGTATGTGGACAAAATCGGCACTATTAACGGTTTGGATCCATATGAAATTTCCAACAAATGGCGCTTTTCCACTGCTGGTACGGCTCAGTACGGTTCGGCTCGCTTCGCTTTTCCACTGCGTGGTACGACTCGGCTCAGCACGGCTCGGTTCGCTTTAGCTCGGTTTGCTTTTCCACTGCAGTTATTACCGCTTCAAAGTTGGTGGGATTATATAGTCTTACCGTTATAGTTTATCCGCTCCTCGGCAACCAACGAGAGGAACGTCTGCACCTTGTCCACTGACCACGATTCAGCCATTTCTTTTTTGGAAGTTTTCTTTATTTCCTTTTTCTTCAAGTAGCAAGTAGTTTTAAAACAGGTGCTACAGCTGTGGCTGTTACTGGCTATTTAGTAGTAGGTGTGAAATAGTAACGCCAAATTAATCAAATTAAGACACACGACTGAGAGGGTGTACGTCTATAAACAGTGCGCAGTAGTCCGAATAGCAGTAAAGGAGGCAATCAACATGGCGGCCACGTCAAGTAATGACGTCACGACGCCAAAGCCCTATACTCTGCAGGCTCACTCTCGCTCGTATCCAAGGTAAATCATCAACACTATCATCCCTTACAAGTGTTTTATTTAACTGAATACATCACAATAAGCTAAAACGCATGCGCAGATTACTTTACTTCCTGAACAAGTGCGCACCCGAGTCCGTGCTGCTTTCACATTCACGCGAACCGCGGCACGGTTCGGGAGCAACCGAACTCAGACCAACTCCTCCAGGTAGTCTCGGATTCGGTACCCAGTGCGCACCCGGGTCCGCATGACAGTGTTCACATTAGCGATTTTTTTCATGTGAACCGTGCCCCGTTCCGAACTAAACTGCCAGAAAGCCCCCTAAAACTCTCATCATAAACACTGAAGTTTTCCGCACTGCACAGTGAATCTCTTATTTATATCGCGTCTAGACTTTGTTGTTTATGAGGGGATTTGCGAAAGGATAAAGTTCGTGCTGATTCTGAACATACATTGTGAGCGAATTCTCTGCATGTCAGCCGGATTTTGCTCCTCTTTGTTTACTTCCAGGAGTTCTGTTGGAATTTTCCCGCACGTTAATTCTGACCAATCGAAGTGCAGTTATGGAAATATGTTCAAGACACATCTGGCCAACGATTGATGTGGATATTGTCACATGACTTTTGGTTCGTTTCATCCACTCATCAACTGATTCAGACCAGAGCAATCAGTGTGGTGTGAAAACGACCAAAACCCCTGAAAAAAATTTTCACCCTTGGTCCGGACCAAATGAACCGAACTAAGATACTTTAAAAAGTGATCTATATAGGCTACTACTCAGTCTCATATTTTATTACATTCCTTTTGTTTTATTGTTTTATTATCATTTTCTTATCCACATTTTCCTTAGAGAAAAACCACCTGCTTTAAACACTTATTTGTTCCTGGCTGTTTGACTCCATCATTGTCTCATTTGTTCTTGAAACACATTGTACGCCTGCGGCTCCTTCATACTAGTAAATGATTTAAGGTGTGTGTTTGTGTGTGTGTGGCGGGGCATACTCTGCTCTTAATAACCATGTTAATATTTCAGCATTACTTTCCACTGCTTTCACTGTTGGTGGTTTGGAAGAAGTCAAGCAAAATTTCTTGTGTATATTGAAAGAGTTTCAGTGTTTCCCCTACCATTGTTTTGGGGGGGCGGCCCGCCCCCCCAAAACAACCCCTCGCCCCCCCCTAAAATGCTGACAAAATCCAGTCATAAAAAAGGAATTTAGTGTATAACGCGGAATTTCACGGAATTTGTAAATTGTAAATTTGAGGAAAAAATAGAAAGCAGTTCAGTACACTTGAAATCAAATCGCGATGTAGACTAGTGTGTGTGAATATTAAAACACTAAGACTATTTAAATACGAATCCTGCATGTTCTGTGTAAATGAATGGTGCCGCCGACGCGCAGTTTCATTTACCACACACACACACACACACACACTGAAGCACCTGTGACGCTTGCGCTGTTTTTTGGCCTATATGAAGACACAAATGCATAAACTTCCTCTCCAGGCTCTAGATCCACTCTGAAAGTCACTTCGTGATCATTTCACCGCTTCATTTGAGAAAAACTATCATCATGACATAAACACACAGAAACTCAAAAGGTCTTCACGGCAACCCGTCAAAATAAAAGTTCGGTTTAACTTGACAGAAATATTACTGTTGTACATTAGAATTTAGATATGTCCCAATGTAATAATACACTAACACTAATCCAAATAAATTATCATCAAAACTGAAATTTTTAAGGAATAATCCATGTTTTAATTTTAACAGTAAAGCTCATTGTGCAGCAAGTTATTTGACAAAAAGTTTATTTAATTTCATATGATTAAAATTGATGATAAATGATACAATTTGTGTTTTATGTCTTCATTTTATTACCAGAAAAAACACAACACTGAATTAGTGTGACATTTTTTTTCATATATTTAAAAAAAAAAGTATTGTTTAATGATTAATACATGATTTCAATTAATTAGACATGCTTTTTAATTGCAAAAAAAATTACACCACGTATCCGTAACACGCCCGCTCCGCAACACTAGCAGTCCCCCCCCCCCCCCTGAAAAAAATCCTAGGGGAAACACTGAGTTTCTATCGTTAAATAACAGAATTTCCCATTTGCTCTTGTGAATGACTTTCTTGTATATGCTAATGTTTTGATTAGTCTGCAGAGGTGCAAAGTTTATAAGCAAAGTTTTTTTTTTTTGGAATTGCTGATGTTCCACAAAACTTTTTGTGTGGCCCTGCTTTGCATTCTTAGAAGAGTGTTTGTATCGATTTTTCAGTCCCTGTAGGGGTTATGTGCTCTCCCTCTCTCTCTTTCTGTCTGATAAAAGATTGTAGTCGACAGAGAAAAACCCTCCCCTTGCTTCCTCTCCCCTCTATGTCATGGTCATTCAGATTTTAGGACATCACTATGTGTTAGTGTTTCATCAGCATGTAGTGGGAGTCCTGCTAATGAAAATTGCTATATAGAAACAAATTTGTCCTGTATATAATGGCCAAGGTCATTTTTCCCCCCAGTAAAGGCACTCTTGAAATGCATCGAAAGTAGGGCAGGATTATAAAAATGGATATTCACAGTATATTTACATAAAAAATGAAGCAACATCGTGAAAATTGTGATGATTTTAACATACTTTTTATTTAGACATTCAGTTGGGATTTAGAGCATTAGACAAATTTCAAATACTTGTGTTGGTAGATGTTGCTGTTTGGTACTATGGCTTAATTGAAATAAATCGTGTTATTATAATTTTCTAAAAATTATAAAAAAAAAAAAGAGCTTTTATAAAAGCAAATATATTTATTTCAGAGCCACTTATTTCATTGATAGTGTAAGGGTTAGTTGGTGCATATGACATTTATACATTCTACATTTGACATTCATGCGTGTGTACTATATAAATGTACTGTATGTTTGTGTCATTACTATCCGAATGTGAGCTGCATGATTGACCTATTTTAAGAGTTAAAACTGTACATTTTAAATGTGTATATTGTCACGAACTGCCCCGATACTTAAGGTTGAATATCCAAACGCAGCTTTATTGAAGGTAATCCATAATCATAATCCGTGTTATATTTCATCTGCAATAATAATGTGGACTTTTATAAAGATCCGTCTGGCCATTAACTTTTAAATGCATCATTATGCATTAATATGAGGAGAGTCTCCGCATTAAAGACCCGCGACTACAGATCAAAGTGCTTCTGCATTTCTCTCCGATACGGTAGGAAATGAAATGTGGAGGATTTTATCTTTGACAAGATGATTGACAGGTCAGTTTGCGTGACAGGATGCGTGTAACTAAGGCTGCATTTACACTTTGCATTAACATGCGATCACCGTGATCCGATCAAGCAGATCGGATCATTAGCCAATCAGGACATGGTGCATTTATATTTGTTCACATTAAGCAGCCTCTGTATCTGGATAACCGATCGGATTTCTGTTTCCCGCATAATATTTAAATCAGGTCTGTGCAGGGACGGACTGGGACTAAAAAACGGCCCTGGACTTTGACTAGGCCCGGCCCAAAGCAATCGGCGCGCGGAAACTCGACAACAACAACAATAACGCCTGCCATGAGTGTCACTTTAACTGTGGCTCATGATACTATACCATCCAAATTATAGCTAACAGCATATTATACAATCTATTCCATGCTGTCTTAAAATGAATTTATTACTTAATAATCTTAATTAGTTTATGCAGTAATTAATCTTAGCTACTGCACAAATAATAATACCACATCTAAATGAAAATACACCATTACAAATGTAACTTCTGTATTCAAAATCTTCAAAGTTTGTAAGCATTAACTGTAACATTACCAACATTTTTAAAAGTAAAAGCACAAAATATTTCTAAATATTAGCAACTGCATGTGGCATTTTACAGCTAAAATGTTGAAGTTTAGCTGTTTTAACTACTGTAATCATTAAAAATGTAGCAAGCTGAATATCACTTCCTAACATCATCCCTAGCAAGTAACTTGCAAAGTAATTTCTGATTAATTCGGTTCGGGAGTAGTAGAGATAAAAGCCCGCCCGCACTGACAATTGATTGGTTGGGTCCTTACATGCGCTTCGTGAGGGACACGCGCACACTAGCACACACGCGCACACTAGCACACACACGCAATCTCTCGCTCCCTCTCTCTCTGCCGTGCACGCGCTACGCATGCGCGCTCTTGCTCGCTCTAGATTCCGGGAGATTTTAACTAATTTGCGGACATCAGGGAGCCGCTATCAAATGCGGGAGACTTGGGATGTGTGTGGCGGCTGGTGGGCCGGCCCGCCGGCCGTCCTGGAGTACCGGCCGTTCTGTGATTCTCCAGATCACACAGATGGCCAGTCCGCCCCTGGGTCTGTGGCACGACACCAGATTAATAGTAAAGATGATACAAATTAAACATCCCAATTGCTTTCACTCACTCACTTTACTTTCATATGCAATCTCCATTAATTAGATCAAATTATATTTTTTGAAAGAAGGAATACTTCCAGAGTTGATCTTACAAAAATAACTGGGTTGATCATGTTAAACAAGTCACATATCATCGATCATCTGGGTTTAAGGATGTGTGCAATTACTATATTGACAGAAATGGGAGATTGATAAACATGCTGAAACAAAAACATTCAACATTTAAAACGTTAAAAAATTCCGATTCCGATTATTAGGGCTGGGTATCGTAACAAAATGTTCGATACCGATACCTTGACTTCGATACCGGTTCCTGAACGATACTTTTTTCGATACCAATTTTATGTAACCAGTTGTAACAATATAACATTACCTAATTTTTTTTCTTTTTCAGTTTGTTTACTTTTTTACACTCATATTTTGAGTTTGTAAAAAAGCACCAATGGTAAAGTTTTCTATGTTTCCTAATCATTTAACAACATGTAGGCTATTCTTTACTTCAATGAGCTCATTGTTTCTGCCTTAATGCATTGTTTAACAATGAAACTGAATGAAAATTAATTTAAATGCATTACACTGTCACCTCTGATAACAGATCACTCTAAATTGTAATTTAGACACATGCATTTTCTGTAAAGCTGCTTTGAAACGATATCTATTGTGAAAAATGCTATACAAATAAATGTGAATTAAATTAAATATAGGCTACTGGGGGCGGGATATATGCCTCGCGCTCAGCACGTGAAGCTTGCAAAGCACTGGCAAAAGTAGCCTAATAATTATGGATGTGGAAACAATAGCAAGGAGATATTTTAATTATTTATTAATGAACAAGTGTTTACTAATGGTTTGTTCACACCGAAAGCGAATTTAATTATTTGTGCGAGTTGATTACATACAAAGTCAATGCAAAGACGTGAATAGACGCATCATTCGCGGGCGTCGCGAATGATGCGTTTGCCGCGAACGTCTTCTGCGCAAGTTGAAAAATTTGAACTCGAGCGGAAGATTTAAGCGTCTGACTAGACGCGATATACGCGTATTTGATGCTCTATTCGCGTTCGGTGTGAACACACCATTACTCTCAACTTAGGTATTCTGTGCGCTTCTAACACACACACACTACAGCCTCACGTGCGACGATCCGCGTCTCTGGGCAGCCGCGTAAACTAGTGTTTTTCCGCCACAGCCAATCATACTGAATGCTTATTGTTTCACTGATGTTGACGAGATTAACCACTTAGGTACCGAAATTTGGTACCGAAAAACAAGACATGTTTCGATACTCGGTAGTATCGAGGCAATTCGGTCGGTACCTAAAAAGTACCGAACTCGGTACCCAGCCCTACCGATTATTCCTCTATTCCGCTCTTCATTAAGATCTCATGACTGACTGTGAGTGTACAGGCGATCGCCTTGTTCAGATAATGTTGCACAATTAAAATGAAAAATGACACACATAAATAAACTGTTTTAACCCTCTGGGCTTCTTCGTCCGAAAATGACCGAAAACGTTTACATTTTGAATTGTTTAATTTTTTTGCTTCATCGGATGGGGGTGAAACTTGGTGACTTTTGTTGTATTACCTATATGAACACACACAAAAATCAAGGAGATGATTCTGATATGTTAAAGGGTCGTAAAAAAATAGTCACACTTAGCTTCCTCCCGGTCAAAAACGGGCAACATAGGAAATTAATGGGAAATATGAAAAAATAGGAAAACTCAGAGAAACTTTTGGTGGTACAAGCTACAGATCAGCCACTGTGCAGAAAAAAAGTGTACAGCAATGAAGGGGTGACACTCTAAAACATCAAGAGTGCAAATAAGACCCCCCCCCCCCCCCGCACACACACACACACTCCCACG
This sequence comes from Rhinichthys klamathensis goyatoka, assembly GCF_029890125.1. Classification (NCBI taxonomy): domain Eukaryota; kingdom Metazoa; phylum Chordata; class Actinopteri; order Cypriniformes; family Leuciscidae; genus Rhinichthys; species Rhinichthys klamathensis. The sequence continues at coordinate 1,859,154 of NW_026606744.1, forward strand.
CACACAAACACACACACACACACACACACATACACAGATATACTGGCAAGACTGCAACAGCAAATTTGTAGAATATGCAAAATAAAATCAATAAATGAAAAAAAAAATCTCGCTCAAATGCACACACACACACACACACACACACACACACAGAGAGAGAGAGAGATTAACTGGTAAGACTGCAACAGCAAATTTTGAGAATATGCAAAAATAAAAAAATAAAAAATACCAATTTATTGCTAAATGTCTGTATAAAGTGTTTTGAATTATCACTAACCATCCCTTATTTTGTTTAATTATTTGAATGATCAAATACTGAGTAACAAAAATGTTTGCATTGTGTTCCCTTTCTAACCAAATGCTATAGTTTGATTTTAATCATAATGCAAAACCTGATACTTATCTAAAAAAAATTGTTAAAAAAATAAAGTAGTCTTTTAGAATATCTAAAATCTATATCTAAATTAAAAAAAAAACGAATAAGATAGAGAAATCATGTCTAAAACAACAAAAGGAATCAAAAAGCCTTTCTATGTATTTATATAGGAAGCTATAGGCAGCCTACAGGCTGGTACAGGACATTGCACACATTTAACTATTTTTTAAAGCCACTAGATGGCGCTCTTCTACTTGAACATTTTTTTTTTAGGCTGGCACTCTATTTTGATGTGAAATGTTGCATTTATTGAATTTTTTTTAAATAAATATAAAATAAAAATATATATATTAATTCTAATGGAAAAAATAGCTCATAAAAATTATATAATTAATGCAAAGTATCATAAAAAATTCTAAGTAATAAACAGAAAATATTATAGAACAAAACAATATTTGATTGGTTATCCTGGGAAAAAGTAAAGTTACATTTTAAGGCTTCGTCCGTTTTTGACCGGGAGGAAGCTAAGTGTAACCCATTTACGAAGAAGCCCAGAGGGTTAAAGATTGACGTTTATTGTTCAAATAAGTTTAATTTCGTGTCTAAACTGCGTCTGGCCATTACTTTCTGACAGTGACGCGGGGAGACTGGGCGGGGATTTAAATTACGTTCACCTGTGAATGCAGACACGTTGGCTGGATTGCGTTTACATTACACTGAGATCCGATCACAATGCGTCCTCGACTACCTCCGAACCGGGACACGCTGATCGGATAACATTCCGATCAGATGTGCGTTTACACTTGTCTTTTCAATGTGTATGTGGACAACATCCAGATACAGGTCGCATGTTAATGCCAAGTGTAAACGCAGCCTAAGCGACAGAGAGCAACCGTTAAAGACGCAATTGTATGATGTGATAGTATGTCCCAAAGCTTGTTTACTCTTCTGCTACTCACTCAAAAGTATGCACTTTTCTTCACAAAAAGAGTACATACTTTTAGGGTGTAGTATAAGTAGGCGAATTGAGAAGCAGCATTAGTTTACATAGCCAGAATTAACAAGAAAAATGAGACACAGGTGTATGTAATCAGGCAAAATGAATCTGGGCAATGGGTTGTGGGATGTGTAGTCCATGGTGAGATAACCGAGACGGAAGGAGTGCCGTCTGGTGGAAATCAAGTACACTCCAGCTGGTGGATGTAACATATATATGCTAAAAGTTTATTTTATCAATTAGTACAGTACCATATACGTCACATCAATAATTAATTCAGTGTATTTTTGATTAAATGTTTAGCCAACTTACAAAAGCCGGTCTGAGTAGTTTCTGAGAAAGAGTAAATAAAATGAAACGAGAGGGGAAAAAAGTGAAGGGTGAGAAGAGGTGCATTGTCTGAGGAGCAGTTGATTCCTCTGATTTGATGGGAGGATGAAAGCATTATATTGAGGTGAAGACAGAAATGGTGTGCATGAAGTGACACTCGCTATATGCAGTGAGTGGCCAGTGCTCAGCAAATGAAAGCAAACGAAAGTGTGTGTGCTTTAAAATGTGAAGTACGCTTTCTGTGTCATCTTCTCTTGTAGTCTTTTCACTGTACTGAAATTTGATAAGATAAAAAACTTGAAAAATATCTATAATCGACACCATTTTCGAATAATTTATTATCTCATAATTTTTTGATAGTTTGAGTAATTTGGTTGTAATAGCTTACACACAGCACAGTATGTATATTTGAATTGTAACACTACATTTAAAAAGACAAGTAAACAGACAAATAAACAAAATGCAAACGATAGCACAAATAAATACAATAGAATAAAGAGACAAAATAAATAAACATGGCTTTAAGTTTTGTCAGGTCTAACAGTAGTATTCCGGTAAGAAGCACTACAGAAATGAAAGTAATTAAATGTAAAAATGAAATACAGATTAAAGCTTAATTAAAGTTACAAAAGTTATTCAGTCAAGAGCAGCGAATGTCTTTTGTTCTTTGATTAACTTGACAGACAGCAGCAGGATTATTAGGATTATTGTCACTTTAAGAGCTACTGCACAGATCCAATATACTGTTACACAACATGCGATTTATTTTTTAACTATTTACATTCCAAAACCGACTGTACCTGAATACTCGGCAAGGCGGGCATTTTGACATCATTTTGTATGTATTTGACCGTTTAAGTCTTTTCTAATTATAAGCCAAGAAAAAGAGGTAAATTTGACACTCGCGAGCTGTTTGAGATGCAGCTTTACGAGAGCGCCACTTATATAGATCATTGGTGCGTGCGCTTTTGATGTGAGCATGAAACCTGCGGGAATGACAAAAAAATAATGCGAAATACAAGCACTACTTAATCGGAGCGAATGAGACGAGTGAGTGACAGGATGCAGGTGTTTGTCAATTCGCTGTCGGAAAGAAGAGAGTGTGAGAATGCGCAGTTTGGTATCGGTGTCTCAATAGTGCATAAATTGAGTATTGGAACCGTTTCAGATAATTCAGTATTGATACACATCGAAATTTTGATATTTTTTAACAAATCGATATTTTTTGTGATGAAAATTGTATTATCCGTCTATGCATAATACACATGCAAAGAGGGGATGTGGGTGGCACCACATACACCTACACAGGGGATAGGATGGTTCGCAAACATGAGGGAGAGGAGGAGATAGAATGGAAGCGGGGGAAAGGAAATCACTGTGCTGCACAGGAAATTAGATAGTGGAGAGCTTGATATGGTTCTGCTGTGTGTTTGACCTGTCTGAGTCAGCGCTCAGACCTGATCTGACCTTGAACGGCATGGCCAGAGAGCTCAGGACCCCATCACACAGCTCATCAGCACTGCTGACCCCCGAGAGCTGCTCGCCGAGGACAAGGAAACTACCGCGGTTGTGCGTATTTACTAATCCATTATAATAAAGGATCGCATGTTGTTGGTTTCTAGTTGGATATGTAAATCAGGGAAACATGGGACAGTCTGGAAGGTTTAGGGGTTACAGTAATAAGTTTGATAAATGGATCAGCATGATCTGTTCATAGAACTTGAAGGTCACATCAATAAAGAAGGATGACTGATGACTGATGACTAGGGCTAGTGTGAGAATGATTTGGGTCATTGAGGGAACTGTCACTTACCCAACCAAGTTATTGTGAGTTATTTTGATTTTAACATGTCACAACACTAAATACACTAAACCTTTCAGAGTTTGGGCCTGAATTGATTTGATCAAAAAACACAAAACAGTTTTTACAATACAGTAAAAACACAAATAGGTGAAAATTAAAAAAAAAAGTAATTTATTCATGTGATGGGAAAGCTAGATTTTCAGCATCATTACTCCAGTCTTCAGTGTCACATGATCTTTCAGAGACATTCTAACATGCTGGTTTGCTGCTCTAGAAACATTTATTATTATCAAGGATGAAAACTTTTGTGCTGTTTGAAATTTTTGTGGAAACCATGATGCATGCTATTATTTGATTAATGGAATATTCAAAAACACAGTATTAATGGAAAATTAAAAAACACAGTATTTATTTGAAATAGAAATATTTTGTAACATTGTCAAAAAAACAACAACCATACTGACAAACTTTTGAATGGGTGTGTATATGCTGAACTTGGAAATGATTCTTGAAGGTTGTCTAAGGATTTGTAGCCATCATGGATTTAATTGCTGTCACTTCTAATAGCTATAATTGCTTAAATATTTAACTTAAAATCTTTGTAATTTATTACAACTTTAATTTAATAATAATAATATAAGGAAAATATACAAAAAATTAAATACATTTTTTAAATGGTGGAGCCAGTAAGAATAATTGCAAGGAAAGTAAAAATGTAAACTGCTAAACTAAACGTGCCTGCAGAAAAATATCCTTATTGTTAAGTGTTGCACAGTAAATAGTTAAATAATTTATAATGATCCTTTGCCCTTTCTCTACACTGACCAATATAAAGAAGAAAAAACAAAACAAATATTGCTTTGTATTATTCTTGAAAGTGTATCCACCCAAACTCTTCTTCTCTTCCCCTGAGCTTGTTGAGCAGACAGTCATGAAGACAGATGGCTGTTATTAGAAGGTGTAGGGCTCGGAGAGCGCATATTCCACTTCAGTCACTGCTGGCCATAGACCACAAGCTCATTAAAAAAATGGAATGTGTGATTTTGTTCACACCTGCTTCAGCTGCGGCCAAAACTTCAAGCAGATGCACACACACGGCACACAGATGCACACACAGCACACGCAGAGCATTTCACAAAGAGACGCATGCACCCACGCACAAAAACAAACACAGATGTGCACACATATACAGTAGTTCCTTTCACCCGTACTATACAAAGGACATCTACAATTTAACTGTGATATGGCTTCTTCAATGTGTGAAAATACATGAGCATTTAATATGGTAAACTAAAGCTTATATAGTTTAATGGATGAACATTTAAATTTACACAATCATTTAAAATGAAATTAGGAGTTTAAAGTCTTGAATTCACATTTCCAACCCATTTAAATCTGTAATATGACATACACTAAAAAGTTTGCAGTCGGTAAGATTTTTTTTGTTTGAAAGAAGATTATACATTTATTCAGCAAGGTTGTTATACATTGGTCAAATGTGACAGAAATGACATTTATAATGTTACAAAAGTCTCTATTTCAAATAATTGCGGTTCTCTTGAATTTTCTGTTCATCAAAGAATCCTGAAAAAAATGTACCATGGTTTCCAAAAAAAAACAAAAAACAGCACAAGGGTTTTCAACATTGAAATAATAAGAAATACTTGAACCCAAAATCACCATAATGATTTTTGAAGGATCATGTGACATGGAGACGAGTAATGATGCTGAAAATTCAGCTTTGCACCACAGGAACATATTTTCAAAAATGTATTAGAATAGAAAACAGTTATTTTAAATTATTATTATTTTTATATTATTTTTTTAAAGTGTAATTTTACGCTTCTATGTCTACGGACTTTGTGAGCTTAAGAGACTCCTTTCAAAAACTTTTAAAAATCTTACTCACCCCAAACATTTGAACTAGGTTAAATAGGCTAAATACGGTAAATTAGAGCTGCACAGTTAATTAAAAAATAGATACAAGATTATAATTGTATTATGATTGGCCATGTTGTGACTTTCGTCCAATAAACACTTCAAGCAAAAACTACAGTGCTAACATTATAATTAACAAAGCATAGACAGTGTGTAAATAACAGTTTTGTCTTTCATGGTGCTAAAGGAACAATTTCAAGTTGACTGTTAGGTCACTGTCTTGAATTACTGATAAATGATCAATTCAGAAACAGGTTTCAGCTGAAATATTTTATTAATTAGAATTGCAGTATTAAAGGATTTCATGGAAAATAATCAACAATGTATCATTTTTGACATAACCGTCAATTTTGGTTTAATGACTACTTTAAGTGTATGTTTCTTTCCTGATGTTTCATCAGTGAAGTTAATGCATATTTTAGTTTCCTATTCTGTTAAATCAAATATGTATTAAAACAGTTTCAAACTAATAAATAATAAAGGTTTAGATATTGTTTGTATGTGTGTTTAGGCTATTTCTAATATTAGGACATGGGGGTATCATGAATTCAACAAGCACAAATTAGCCCCTCAGAGGAATGCCCTGATGTCTTGCTTATAGACTGCAAAATATTGGTAGCCGCTGTCTCCTGTGATGGCCATTAATACCATTAGATGGTGCTGTAGACTTGTTTTGCCAGTTTAAAGGGTTAGTTCACCCCAAAATGAAAATGCTGTCAGTATTTACTCACCCTCATGTTGTTCCAACCCCGTAAGACTTTCGTTCATCTTCGGAACACAAATTAAGATATTTTCGATGAAATCTGAGAGCTGGATCACTCCTCCATAGGCTTCTTAAGGGATCGAAACTGGCCGGCCCAAAAGTTATGAAAGACACCGTTAAAATAGTCCGAGTGACTACAGTGGCTCAATCTTAAGTTTATCAAGCGGGGAGAATACTTTTTGTGCGCAAAAAACAAACAAAAATAATGACTTTATTCAACTATTCATTTCCTTCTCTGTGGGCCGTAGTGATATTGCGCAAAACTTCTGTGTTGCACGTCACACGTAGGCTCACTATTGGCCGACGCTGGTCATGTGTGTGATGATGCGTTTGACGTACAACCTAGAAGCTTTGCGTAGTTTCACTACGTGAAATCTCGAGGCCAACAGAGAAGGAAATGAATAGTTGAATAAAGTTGTTGTTTTTTGCACAAAAAGTATTCTCGCCACTTGATAAACTTAAGATTGATCCACTGTAGTCACTAGGACTATTTTAACGGTGTCTTTCATAACTTTTGGGCCGGCCAGTTTCAATCCCTTAAGAAGCCTATGGAGGAGTGATCCACCTCTCAGATTTAATCAAAAATATCTTAATTTGTGTTCCGAAGATGAACGAAAGTCTTACGGGGTTGGAACAACATGAGGGTGAGTAATTACTGACAGCATTTTCATTTTGGGGTGAACTAACCCTTTAATGTCAAATTACACAAAGAGGATCTGTAATGATCCATCACAGCTCTTTAATTAAATCACTTTAAAGGTTTATATTTTTAATCAGGTTCTCATAGACCGAGGGCTTTCCCCCCTCAGGACATTAGTCTCCTCAGGGCAGCGAGGATTGTGGGAACTTGAACTGTTCTCAGGGAAAAGGGGTTCTTAAAGTAAGCATATTCATATACAGTACAAAATGTTTCCATTATATGTCCACCTTTTAAAATAATTTAAATTAATTGTTCTTAAATTAACAACTAAGTCTTTACATTTTAATCGTCCCCATTTGGGTGGCAATAAGACCTGTTCAGCACTCATCAAAACGGTGGATGTCTCATCCAGTTTCATTCTTTTTTCCTTTATTTGTTTATTTTTACAACAACTGCTTAACCTCATGTACTACAGGAAAGTCAAATCTGAATCTCTAGATAAGAACCAGCTTATAACATCACCAATCACCATGGCCATTTGTGTATCGGTTGTCATAGAAACCAAGCTTGATCTTTCAGATGCATAGCAATATGTTACACAGGTCACCAGGGTTTGAAACATTATGGATAGTGATGAAGATGACGAATAGGGAGAGGCCGAAAGGAATCTAAGCAGGATTCCAGACTAGAAAATGATTTGGGGAGCCATTGGCTCCTACAGTATAATGTAAACATTTGAGAGCCAAATAATTTTTAGGGCCCGAGCACCGATGGTGTGAGGACCCTCTTGGAATTGCTCTGTTTATTATTAGTTGACAGAATTGCTGAATAAAGATGGTTGTTCAGAAGCACATTAGTTCCCATTTAATGCTGTCATTGTAGTGATCTTGATTTTAGTGAATGCATATTTATGTTTGTAATATATCACTACTGTATTTATAAATGTCACTGTGTTTTGTAAGAATGTTTGTTTCTGTCTGAAAAAAGTCAAATATTGTGTTGATTATGAATCAAATTTACAGTTTTTTTCTCTTTGATTCAACGACTGGACCTAAGGTGACCAATAATATTTGTTGTGTAATATTTGAATGCCATTTGCTAGTGTTGTCACGATACTAGAATTTCTAACTTCGATACGATACCTTGAAAAATATCGATATTCGATACCATTTTCGATACCACAGAGAAAAAAATTGCCACAAAATTAAGGGGGTATTTTTTGTATTTAAAGCTAAATATAACAAGTCTAGAACATGACAATGAGGTATATTTTACATGAACAAAAATGTCCCGAGTTCTATTTGTTAATATTTTTTAATTGGACCAGAGCTTTCATGATCCGTTGTATTTTTATTACCTACTGTTATCAAAGATTAAAATATACTGTAACAAAAAAGCACTTAACAGTATCAAATTGGAGGATAGTGTCAGTAATGTATAATAATAAGATTAAACATTCAATTTTCAGTTAAAGGCATGCCATTATTGAATTCAGAGATGCCATTGTCTAGCTGTTTAGTTTAATTAGTATCTGTGTAATCAAATTGATGATAATCGCTAATGAAGGAAAATTGCAGAATTAAATAATAATTTTTGAATAAAGTTAAATAGGCACAAGTTAATTTACATTTGACCACAACAATATTTACTTGTCTAAGATTCCTCAGTCAGATTATGTTAACTTTAAGAAAACGGTGAAAATACTAGACAACACAGACTCATATCAACAACAATACTAGGCCATCTTGGTTAATGTTTCGGAAAAGTTAAAATGAGAAGAGTTACAGTGTTTCTTTTAGGATGTTTTTAGCAGTGGGGGCAGGTCTGTCCAAACAACACACACCCCTGATGCTGAGCATATATGCTGCTAAATGGTACCCCTGGAGCCTGTTCCTTAAGTCTGTTTTCACCTATAAAATAATTTTAAAAAATGAGTGATGTTAGGGATTATTGATAGTCAAACAATCTTTTGGGTGCCCGCAGCACGCTCACAGTGTGAAGCGCGTGTCCGCGTATTCTCCACATGCCTGCTCGCGGTGTGTTTTTTATGCGTGTGCGCGCTATTCTCCGACATGCCCGATCGCGGTGTGTTTTTTATGCGTGTGCGTAAGAAAGCGCTTGATGTGAAACCGCTGTGTGCGTGTTATGTACCAAACCTGCAGTTCATGAGGTAATCAGCGCCTGTCCCCACCCACTATACCATAAATTGCGCGTATTTAATATTGCGTAGCTGCTTAATCTGTAACGCTTAATGATTTCGTTTTCACTCAACTGAAAAAGTGTGATTCTTGTGGCAAAAATCTTTTCAGCTCGTCTCCTTAGCCTTTGTCTTCGTCTTGCTCGGATAACTGCTGCCATTTCACCAGGAGGCATATGCCAGGAAACCCGCTTCCTAAGTTACACCTGCTTTTAAGAGGCGGAGAATTTTCAGCGCAAAATAAAGGCGCGCTTTCACCGGGTTTTTCTGTACATAACACGGAATACATAATTAGGCGCAGTTTACGCTTCCCCTCCCATCTCTTTATGTGACACTCCCACTTTCCCCTTGACCATCCCATGAATGCATAGTATATGCATGACACGAAAAGCGCATTTTGCCATTTTCAGTTCCCGCGACTGGCAGTCTGCGCTTTCATCTCGGTGCGTCCCGTTCGTACATACCTCGCCATGGTTTTATGCGCACTTTGCGAAACAAATACGCCTGAAGTGGGCGCAAAAGCGTCAGTACATCTGGCCCACACTCTTAAATATGCAGAAAGAACTTTTCAGTGAACAGTTAATAATATAACCATTTTCCTCTTAGTGTGTAGAACGGTTTAATAATCTAAAGAACGTTTTCCATTATAAAGAACCCTTTGTGCAATGGAAAGGTTCCCTGGAAGTTAAAGGTTCTTCATGGAACCATTGATGCATATAAAGAACTTTTATTGTTGTGTAAAGATGTAATAAACTAACAGCACTTCACAAGATGATATTGGACGAAACAAACAAAGTTGTCCAGACTACAACTTTTAAATTATTGTTGCAATTTTTTTCATTTTATTCAGTCTGGAGCCCTTCTAAGTGTGAGGATTCCTCAAAGCAATCATCTACAATTACTTTAACATTATTACTTTTTCCATCCTTGTTGACCTCTAGATAGTGAGTCAGTATGGAAATGTCTATAGTCTTCCGAGGTGACAGAAAATCAGATGGTGGTGCCAAATAAATGTAGAAGATTCTCGACTACGTTGGTTGAATTTAAATGCAGATGATTTTTTTCTCTGTTTGAAACCATGCATGGCATGTGTAGTTCAGCGATAATCCCTGGAATCATTCAAGAGAAGCAGTAATAAGCTTGAACAAATGTAAGCAGGAAGGATCAAGACTGAGGATGTATCTTGCTTTGCATTCGTTCAACGTACCTCTTTCCCAGAGCAGACTTATGAAGGTCAATACTCTCTCTGAACTTTAGAGAGTTTGCCTCACTACAATCAAATGTCAGTCTTGTGTGGATCCTGTCCTAAAACAATATACTCTAGTACATTTTACAAGAATACACTGAAGTCACTTTAATTTTTATCTGAACAGACACAAAGTGCTCTTTTCTTTTAGGAACTAGGGGTTTAGAATATGAAGTGATTTCAAAGGGGAAGCCTTTCAGTTGTGTGCTGATGCAATAGCGGAAACCTTACATTTTCATTTCACACTTCAACACGTTTTGTTGATTTTTATGGATCCTCAGCAAACTTTATTTAAATTGATTAAAAAAGTTTTTAAATGAATGAATTATTATATCAAAAAACACTATCACTAATCAGAATTAAATAGCTAAAAATGAACACACAAAAATGAATTTATTTATTTTTATTTTCCCTCAATAACTATTGTTTTTATTGAACAACATACCGTTTTGGATTGCAGAACATAACTTCTGGAATCACAAAATAAATCATGTTTAATTTATTTACTGTTTTACATTAATTAACCACATTAATAGATTCAATATATCAATAAAAAAGTTTAAAAACAAGCAGCTTTGTCCTAATTACAGCCAGCAATACCGGAAATATAATAGCATATTTGCATATATTTGTGTATATACTTTGAATATTGTGTTGGATTATGGAGGGCTTTCGAGTCAAAAAGGCTGAGCACGACTGAGCTAGAGTGAAAAGTCCTGCAGTGAACTGGAATAATATTATTCCTTAGACCTGTCGATCTCATATGCAAACACAAAAAAAGATTCAGACCAGTGCCAAATAAACAAATAAACTCTCGTTTTAATGTCCCCTGTCAGGATAAACACACTAACCATAATCCATCAGGCTGTCATGGCGCCAGATGTGGGGGTAAATATCATAAAACGATGCCGTTTGCTGCATCACAGACTCCCTAATGAAGTCAGAGGAGCCATCCTGTTGGATGTTCATTAATCTTAAGCTCCCTTTGTGAGCTAAAGCCTCAAACCATCGTCTAAAGTCAGGATCACTGACTTTTACACAATAATTTTCATGCATTGATTTTTTGTTGTTGTTGATTGGGTTTTGAGATATAGCGAAGGCCTTTCAGATGTGAATGAGCTAGGTGGCCTCCTGATAGGAGTTTGTGAATATGTTGGTATTCAGTATCCATTTATTTCCCTATAATCAAACTGTGCTTGAAAGTAATTGTATTTGCTAATTTCTTGCATTGTTAACCATGAAGAAAATTTGAACGGATTTCAATTTATCCCTCTCCTTAAGGTGACTTTCAGCAGAGAGAGTGATATCTCCCTAATTGAATAAATAGATAGATAAATAAATAAATGTGTTTAAGTAAGACTTAAAGAGAGCTTCTTTGGTTCTAATCAGTATTCGTAGCAAAGTGCTAGTTTAAACCATACATATTGTGTGTGTGGGAAAACTGGTAAACTAGCCCTTGATGTCAGATATCGCAGTTATACATCACTGCATGTCTGAATAGGAAAAATAATTGAAGCTGAGAGCGTCGTTGCCATTTGAAAAAGGAGAATTGTTTACAAAGCTCCTGAAAAGGTTCGGCAGATACACAAATACTGTAATAATGCGCTAGTGAGGTGAGGTTAGCACATCGGCATGTCACGGCCTCAGGTTCATTCAGATTTTCACAGAGGCGCAGTCAGATGGTTATACACGGCTAGCATGTCTTTACAGATGCATACAACAAGTTATTAAGCTTTACATTTTAAACATTAGGGGAATATACCTTGAAATTAAAACATGCCGAACTGAATTGCTACTGTCTCTGTGCTTGCTTGTTCATGTGGAGAAGTCATTCTTTCCTCTTTGTCATTGTGCCTAAGGCCTCCATTTTCTATTGTTCGTATTCTGTCCTCTCTGCTGAAATATCCCCGTTACGCTGCCACGTCACAAGACATGCTAGCCAAGTAAGCCAACAGTAGGTATATAGTAAATGATCATTAGGTTTGTTTCTGGGGTCCACACTGTCACAGGAGACCGAGCCAAGAAAAAGGTTGAGTGTACAGTGTAGCGACTAGAAAGAGAGACAACAGTAATGATAGAAGCATAAGTGGTGAACAAACTCACCGCAGCTTTAATAGAACTTCTTGCTTTGGAGAAAGTTGGCTTTACTAGGTGAAGGAACCGTGTGGTCATTTGTGATTTCTCTTGCACGCCATTATTTTTTTTTGTGCCATTTCCATTTATGTTCTTTCTATATAGATTACAAAAGATGTGTAAAAGATTTTAATGAGTTTCTAGAATTATTACTAGACAAATTTACAAAGTTGTACTTTGTACTGAATATGAAATTGAGAAAAAACTGTGGCTGGTATGAGTAACAATATTCCTTTTATTTAGGAGAGAAAACAATGTGATCAAAAAGAGGGAGTTTAGCTAGCCTGACTGTGTCAGACTTCGTACTTCCGCTCTATTTCAGTTCGCTTCTGTACTCAGTCTGAGACATCGACATGTCTTTCAGTTTTCCTCCGGCCTGAAAACAGCCGGCCAATCAACGAACAGACGGCGGGCTGAGAGCCGTGACGTAGACGCTAAGCGCCGAGTTTAAGATTGTATTTTAGGTTAGGGAAATCGAAAACGACCGCGGATATGGAGACACGGGATGCAATTCGCTCTGTTGTGGAGAATATTCCCGGCATTTGCAAACTGAAGCCCGAACAAGAAGAGTGTTTGTTAAACATTTTGAATGGAGGTGATGTTGTGGCCCTACTCCCGACATGTTTTGGGAAAAGTTTAATTTATCAACTATTAAGTTACCGATCGTCAGCGAGAAACTGGGGAGGCGATAGTTGTGATTGTGTCGCCCTTGGTTGCACTCATGGAGGATCAGGTTAAGGAGGCAGCAAAACTTGGTCAGCCATGTTCACTCCGGTATTTCGCTCAATGGTTTCGTTTTCACATCATACATGTGTTTACAGTGGAAGTTCGATGCGGCTGAGCTGGCGAATAACACACGTCATAACCAAACGTTATGTGATTGGCTTACGGGTAACCAATGATTTTATACTTCAGACAAGCGCCCTCCCACGAGAAAGAAAACACTTTCAATTATGCCATTCCAGACTCTGTCTACGAAGCAAAGCGAAGTAGCAGAGTTTGCTATTACCAGGCTAGAGTTTAGCTAGTTAGCATTGGCCTGTCTGCTCCTCCTGGTAGGTGCTGTAACTACGCCATCTTGTTTTTTCTTGTTCTTTACAGACATTCAAGTTCTTCACAACATTCATACAATTGCCTGTATATTCTGATCAAATATTTTTTTGCATGCACATAAACCACAATTATTTTATTTTATTTTGATTATCAAAGAAAGCGTATGGGTTTCATTTTCCTAATTCATCCATTCTTCCCAATAAACTATACTGTTATGAGGGTGGAAGGTGAACCCAAGCGCAGACAGGATGCAGTGACATGAAGTTTATTATAAACAGAAAACAGAGAAAACAAAACCCACGAGGGGGCAAAACATGAACAGCAAACGTAATGACAAAACTAGACTAGGACTGATGAACAACTAGACTAGAACAAACGGTAAACAAAGAATATGACTTTCTCTCAGGACAAAACAGTAGGCAAATACTCAAAGGGTATAACTATACTCAACAGAGATACTCACAGAGAATCACACAACATCAAACAATGAACCGACACAGGACAGCATACACAAGGGGATTATAAAGGGAACACTAATGACAAGGACAGGTGAAACTGACTAGACAATAATGACGAGACGAGGATAACAAGGGGGCGGGGTAACGTAACGAGACAACACAAGCACATGGTCCAAACAATTGGCCATGTGCTTGTACACAAAACATGATTCTGTCATGATCCTGCCTCACGACTAGGAAAATCAAGGATACTAAGGCAGAATCATGACACTATACAGTACTCTGTTTTTTTCTAGTCGGGTAGCACCGATTTTAAAAAAAATTCCCATCTTTTTACTGTATAGGCAGCCATGTTTTATTGAAAGCCCATTTTGCCAGCGGTAAAGTACCCCTTTAAATGTTCGTAATAACCTTGCCTGTCTATAGGCCAATATTGGCCTTATATTCTATAAGGCCAATAATGCCTATAACTTTCAAACCAATACTTTCAAACAAGACTTTCTAGCCAGTATACGAAGTTTGTCGACAAACTTTTCTTTTTTCTTATTAAAAATTACACTTATTCTACTCCTTTAAGTTTAAGTTTGTGTTTCTATTCTGGTTCTGATTTGCTATGCCAATTCAAATACAATTCAGATTCAGGAATTGAATTAAAATGTAAAAAAATTCTTAATTCACTTCTGAATTGCGCACAGAACTGGTTGGTTCTCAGAGGCTGTGAAGAGAATTGGGAGGGCCATTAACTCAGCAGGGAATTGAGTTGGCGGGGCTGTTAATGCTCACCCGCTGACAGACACAGTTGCGTGCACCAACACCCTTTGATTAATAAACAATTATGTGAATGTTTTAAAAATCAGCTGAAAAATTGGTAAGACACTATCTTATCACTCGTCTACTAAGGATTTTCTAATGAGAATTTTTTTACTAACTGTCCTCTACTTCTCCTGTACTAACACTGGTCTACCAAACAGCTCTCCTATTCTACCTAAACTCTAATGAGCAACAAGTTACATTGAGTTCAACTTAATGCAATGATACAATTCAGTTACTTTTCAATGGTAGTGAAAACTGTAGAGGTCTTGTTATCTACCTCCTGATACAGAGTCCAACAACTCCTTACTATTAATGAGTGTTGATGCTCTAAATAAATATTTCAATGCGTATTGAATAAACAAAGAAGCTTTTTGATAGAGCAATGATAAAAATGTTATCATTGATGTATTTAGATATTTAATCAGTAAGTCTGCTAGTGGCAGGTGGCTGATCTGGTTCAGGTCATCTCTCTGAAATACACCACATTAGGGCTGGGCGATATGGCCCAAAAAATTTATCACGATATTTTGTTTTATATCAGTCGATATCGATAATTATCACGATAAATGTCAAATCTTTATTTCTTTCAAGTTTAAAGGCAGATTTTTGCTCCTAAGTGAAAGTTGTATAAACCAGAGCGTTGTGGTTTTAAAAATCTGAGGTAGAACATTCAAACATTTGTCATTTTTCCTTAACAAAATAACAAAATATTTCTTCAGCACAGTTTGCAGTGCAGGCTGCAAATATTCAAATTACATGTTTTGTCTCGAAATGCATATTTGACAGTGAGTTGACAGTAAATCTACATCCTAACTCAAGCTAATGCTGCTATGTTAAATTTATGTTCATTAACAAAAACAGTAACATCTGTTTTTATTTTATTTTAAGGACCACATTTTTATTTGGTAAAATGTAATATTCTGACTGTTTGAGTTTTATTAAAATTAACCATTGGTCATCCAGTATCATGCATTTAGATCATGATAACCACAGATAAAGCCAGGTACAGCCTATAGCACCTCACTATCATGGCAAAATGTAACTTTATGGTTTCTATGGTATTTGTATGAAAAACAGTAGCCTAACAGTTAAATACATTATTAAATACTGTAATTGTATTCCATTAGTCATTTAATACATTGTCTACATTAATAATATTATACAATTCAATATGTATATCCCACATATCATGGTGCAGTTAATATTACTAGGCTAACGTTACAGTAAATCCATGGTAGGCTAAATGGATTCAGTATCAATTCAGATTCTGAATTCGCTGCGCAGTGTTTCTCCTGTTTGTCAGCGGTGTTTCATCTGCCTTTAAACTGATTTAAACTGGACATTTGTGTTCTTCGCTGAACTTAAGCGCTTCTCACTGGATCTCGTGAGCGAGACGATCAGAGCAAACGCGTCTGCTCTAGTCATAGAGGGCTCTAGTGAGCTCGCGCTGCCATTTGGACTTTGAGCCGAGCGGATAAACGGTCCGTGTGGCGCGCGGTTCAAATGAGTTTTGTTCCGTTCCGTTTTTCGCGCATACACATTATCGAACATTTATCGACCTCTTGATATCGTTTTATCGAGAAAAATTATATCGCGATAATTATCGTTATCGTTTTATCGCCCAGCCCTACACCACATACTCAAATAATCTACTGCTTTTCCTCCTGTTATAATTTATAGTCCCAGGATGAGTTTGGATCAGTGAGTTAAGTTAAGCCTGCAGAGAGTGCAGATTCAGATTGTAAATATGGCCTGGGTTGCTACATTTGCATGTTAACAGCACACGCTGGTCTCTTGGCCCGAGCACATGCCTGGATTGGCAGGACGTCAGTCACTTTAACTGTCACTCAATTTTAATCATGAAAGGAAGCCTTGAGGAATGTGTGTGTGTGTGTGTGTGTGTATTCTTGGGTCAACATATTTTGTTGATCCTGTAACAACATTCCTGTCCGAATTTTTTTTTTCTTTCCTACCCCTGAACCTAACCCTACCCATAAGTTATCCCTAAAATCAGAGGGAAATGATAGGTGATTAACACCGCAGTTGACCCTGGTTGTAAGACTAAACTTGACATAAACTGTAAACTTCAATCCCTCAAATCTGATTGGTTGATTGGAATGTTGTTCCAGGATCAACAAATACGCTGATCCAGGAACATGTTGCACTTTTAGGTTCTGCTTGTGTGAGTGTGTTTGTGTGTTTTGAATCAATGGAGCTTGCACAGTGTTTAAAGCCATTTGCTGTACAGTGGGGTCTAAAAGTTAGAGACCACCAGTGAGAATGCTTCTATTTTTAATATTTTTAAATTAATATTCATTGTTTTGCATTAATATTTATATTATCATCATGATAATGATGAGTGACACTGAGAGTGAAAAGCTCCTAATCTGTATATATCTGGTATGTCACCTATTATCATTTAATCGAACTCCACAAAGTTAGTGATGCACGATAAATTGGGGCCATTGGCTATCGGGCGATTCTTAAAAAAATATATATATATTTGATAAATTTGACATGCTAATTTTCCATATTTTTACCGTACATTTTGTTTATTTGTCCATCATCTAACGCTCACTTAAAGTTAATCTTTAAAAGCCCTAATAGTTTAATAACACTGTTAAATGTAATCTCTAGCAAATCTATCTATTTTTCATACTGTATATTATAATATTGTGATATCTAAATTCACTTTATTTTTTTAAATATGAACACAAAAATTTTGAATTTCATTTTATGTGTTTTCTTTTAAATTTATTTAGACAGAATAATATAGAATTTAATATCAAGAATGTATCAGCATAACATGAAAATAATTATCAGCTTAATGATACAAGCTGGTATTGAAATAATAGTATAACTTGTGTAATTTTATAAAAATGTTCTTGTGCCTCAATAGAAGCAAGAACATCTGACTGTTTGTACAATGGATCAATGTCACAAATTAAATGTCACAATTTTTTTGCTAGTGGCCGAGAAGTTGAATGTTAAATATTTCTTGCCATGGTGTTTCCTTTTAAAGAAAATGTTCAAAACTTGAAAACTGTTTATTTCACAATTTAAATTACATTTTGAATCTTTCATTCATTTCGACAGCCTGCATCTTCATTCACTGAGCCATAGAAAACGTGAATACACACATTAATAAATGAAAAAATCAATTGTCTCTTCTAAAGTATCAATGCCAAGAAATACAATTGTGATTCATTGCTTAATAAGTTGTATTGACAGAGGCATAATTTATGAATTCATGTCATCTTCATGCCTCTGGCCGCACTACTGTAAACTGCCCCCTTGGACACCAAATCTGTTCTAAATGCCTGTCTCCGTTCAGCTGTTTTTCTTTCATGTTCAGTGGCACAGATACAGGCTCCAACTCTTTCTCTCTTCCCTCAAAACGCCCCCTTTCCGAATGTTATCATGACACTCGACTTTAGGAAGTTGCCCATGTTTGGACTAGGATGGAAGCGATGTCACTTGTGGTTTGCTCTCAGAGGGAACGGTCACATTTGAGAACAAAAAGAAAGAGTGAGACAGGTCTTGAGTGGGCATAAAATTATAGAGCTGTCTAAGGGAGAGAAAGATGGGAGGGGAGGAACCAAATCAAATTAAACGAGAACCAAAGATCCTGGCCACCATTCCTAGACTCCATCTCCAGGTTTTCATTGTGGCTGTGTTTCAGTAGATCAGTCAGAGCGTGTGTGGAGTGTGTGTGTGTGTGTGTGTGTGTGTGTGTCTCCTGCGTGGTGCTGCAGTAGAGAGCGCTTCGCTCAGCCAACTGCTACTTCTCTGTGGAGGGCATTGCATCCTCCCTGCCTTTTTTTTTTATTTTTCTTCACATTTTTTTAAAATCATGCTTGGAGTGCCTGAATGAAAGAGGACGGATCGAGGGGAAAGGACGACACTATGTGTGTGACAGAAGAGCAAAGCGTACTGCAGTGAGTCAAACAGAAAGAGTGAGAGCTCTCCACACCCATGACCGTGTGCCTGTCTGTGATCGAGTTGAACACAGCCAAACGGACTCATTCGTCACCTGACAGGTAGGCAGACGTGAGTCCCTTCATCTAATCTCACGTTCAGAAATCAGGAGCTCTGAAACACCTGCGCCTGCTCAGAAGAGATAATCATTTGGAACAGGTTCGGGACTTGTAGGGTTGGTGGGCAGCTTGTTTGGGACGCTAGATGTTCAGAAATGGGACTTGTGGTGTGAATGACATTTATTTCAGCAGAGCAGGAAGTGCTGCTTTTTTTGTTCCCACAGGTTCCTGTCATACCCCTTTTTGGAGTGTAGAATACTTGCACTTTCTGCCAGTCTTGAATGGGAAATTCTGATGCTTTTAGACTCGTGAGCCTATTCTGGGGAATTCTGGGAGTGGGTTTGGTGACTTTATATAAGCAGTTTTTGCTTGTGAAAGAGGTTTGTCCTCCACAGGGTCACGTAACAGACTCTGAGCCGTGGGTGAGGAGTTTATTCATAATATACTGGCTGCAAGACTTCATCCATGTGTGTGGGTGAATGGACTCTGTGAAGCACATCTTTGAGTTTGTGTGTGCAAGTTTGTATAAAATAAGAGAGATATTTCATAAGCCAGTCTTTTTCTCCCATTACTGACACATTAAGTGGATCTATGCTAATAACCAGAGATGAACCTCACTCAAACGGGACTTTTATTGTATGTGTGTCTGTGTGTGTGTGTGTGTGTGTGTGTGTGTGTGTATGTATGTGTGCTCCTGGCTATTGCCCTCAGAGAATTTACTGCACTTTCTGTCAATGTCCTAGCATATATATCAGCAGAGAGACAGAGAGGGAATGAAAGAGGAAGCACTGCAGGTCTAAACACTTGCTCCTGCAGTGCATTCCCCCTCCTCTCCTCTCTCTTTAGGTGTCACGCACACTCACGCACCCACACACACATATAAACACGCTCTGTATTCTCTGTAGTCCTGTCACTCAAACACAGATATGAGGACTAGAATTCAAACTTATCTCAGTGAGAGTTGTCATATATTTGATCAAGTGGCAAAGACAGATCAATGTTTTCATTCCTGGATTACTCTGAACTGCATTGTGTGTGTTTATAGTGATTATAGATTATTATAATACAGGGCTGTTGAATGCTTGAATCTGATTGGTTGACAAATGTTTTAAGGTGTGCAATTATTTTTAAGGAAACGCACAGCTAAAGTAGGCAGGTCTTGACCGCATAACAGTTCCATATCACTTTTGCCAAGTTATTTCAGTTATTTCAAAGGCCTTTAAAGACTGCAAAAGCAAAAGAACCTCCTAAAATAGTGTATGACAATTTCTTTGTATTGTTTTCCAGTAGAAAAGTTTTTAAATCAAGAAAAACTTACTTTAGTTTAAAAATGTATTCTTTACATTTTTTATTATCTTACATTTTAAAATTACGCTTTAAAATTATTTATTATTTAATTTTTATTTAATTTTTCTTTATTTTTTGTTTTCTGCATTTAGGGCTTAAACAAGTAAGAAAAATATACTTAAATATATTCATAAAATTATTATTCTAATAAACTTTTAAAAACAAGCATCATCCAAGTATCATTTTCTTCCACAATTTTTCTTATTTTTTAAACAATTGTATCTTATTTTAAAGATGTTTAGCTAGTTATTTTTAATGGAAAACAAGACTAAAATATACTGATTAGGAATTTTTTTTTTTTGCACTGGTATGTATTGAAATATTTTGGTCTCACGATTTAAATACACTTCTTCCACACACAGTTTTGATGTTACCAATGTATTTAGTATACATTACAATATATTAGGGCTGTCAAATTATTAATCACGATTAATCACATCCAAAATAAAAGTTTTTTTTTACATAATATATGTGGGTGCACTGTGTATAATTATTTTGTATATATATAAATACACACACATGCATGTATATTTAAGAAAAAAATATTATTTATATATAAAATATCTATATTTATTTATAATATAAATTATATATAAATCTATATACAGTATATACATGAAAATATTTCTTAAATATATACAAGCATGTGTGTGTATTTATATATATAAAATAATTATACACAGTGCACCCACATATATTATGTAAAAAAAAAACTTTTATTTTGGATGTGATTAATCACGATTAATCATTTGACAGCCCTACAATATATATGTTGTAGTATATCTAGTACCTAATGGCTATTAGCAGACTTTGTATACAAAAGTTTATTAGTACACACACACACACACACACACACACACACACACACACACACACACACACACACACACACACACACACACACACACACACACACACACACACACACACACAGTGTGTGTTCCCTGTCACATCCCAGTGTCCTCAAACAAATCATTATTAATGGATAAGTGTGTCTCACTCTCAGTGACATGTCACACATCCATTTTTCATACTGTACAGTATAATGTTGAGATGGGTAACTTGACTTGTAGCATTTACGGTTAAGTTTATTTTTATTTTTAAGTCATTTAGACAAAATAAAGTTTTACTATCGTTCATTTATCAGTTGTCAGGTTTTGACCAGAATTGTAATATTTGTGCATCCTAATTACGTTTAATTGTACAGAATTAAAATAAAGTTAAAATTTGTCTCTTTATGAAACTTTATGGTACTCTTTTACCATTTTGGAACTCAGCGGCTCAATTCCCCATTCACTTTCGCAGCAATGAGTAGCAAGTACATTTTTCAACATTTTTCCTTTTAAGCTCCACAGAAAAAAAGAAAGTCAAACAGGTTTGGAATGACATGAGGGTGAGTAAATGATGACAGAATTGTTATTTTTGGCTGAACTTATCCCTTTAAAATCAAGCGTCTAAGACAACAGAAGCGCAGCAGGACACTTTGATGGTGTAAAAGAAATACGCTCAGACTCCCGCAGACTTCTTCTGCAGAAATGGTGAGAGGAGGAAGATACTTTGACCAAAAGCAGGTGATGAGTCGAAGTTCTGACGCACACGAGAGGTGTGGGAACAGAATGTTATCTGAGAAAGCTCTTTTTGAGGCTCCGTTTAATATAAAAACACTCTTAGAATTGATGGAATCTGCCTCCTCAAGGACGTCACTCTATTGTAACTGTGCTGTGATAAAGTGAGTTAAAGAGCGAGAAAAAGAAAGAGAGGGCTTGAAAGCGCGCGCAAAAGAGAGGAAGAGGGGATAGGTTAGGACAGGTCTGTCCCCCGCAATGACTCAGAGATGAAAGTAGTCGGGTAATCAGTTCTGTTCCTCTCATAGAAATGGAAAAACACATCTCAGTTTTTTTTAAATCTTACTTTCTCTTACACTCTCTCTCTAGCGAACATTACATTCCTGTTATTTGACGGTGCTACACAGGGCTGTGCTGCTCTTGTTGCCATGGAGACGTAGCTAGGCAGCAGAGTCTGCGATTCTCGCATGGTTCTGCATACGTGCTGAGCCACGATGCTACTTCTTAGGACTTACCGCATACTGGTGTGTGTGTGTGTGCATGAACGGGCCAGAGGAGTGTGTTTCTCTAGATGCATGTGTGTGTGTATCAGCATGTGCTGTATGTGCATCTGAGAGATGCTGCAAGCCAAACTCTTTATCTTCCATGCAGAGAGAAGAGGAGGTGACAGAGAGACAGAGTGAAAGAGTGGGTGGGAAAGTCACACATCCTTGTGCACATTGGAGAAGAGAGGGAGAGAGATGTGTGTGGGTGGGTGGGTGTGTGTGTGTATGTGTGTGTGCAGAGACAGGAGCTTGTTTTTCTGTGTATAATCTCTCGGTCCTACTGGGTGACTAATGAAGCAGGAAAATCTCTCATTCACCCTCTAGCATTAGCATTAGCTTGAAAACACTGTGACATGACCTCGCGTATCTTTTAACCCGGAAATTAAAGATTAAATATAAAGTAGTATATACATTTTAAACAAGCAGGATGTTCCTGATTATGTAATACCACTATGAATGCAGGTTATATATAAAAAAAAAAAAAAATAGTAATAGATAATATGTGATGCGCTCCATCTATTCGAGTCATACGTCGCAGTGGGGCGTTTTTAGACAAATGTTTTTTTTTTTTTTTTTAGGGCTGTCAAATGATTAATCGTGATTAATCACATCCAAAATAAAAGTTTTTTTTACATAATATATGTGGGTGCACTGTGTATAATTATTTTATATATATAAATACACACACATGCTTGTATATATTTAAGAAATATTTTCATGTATATACTGTATATAGATTTATATATAATTTATATTATATATAAATATAAATATTTTATATATAAGTAATATTTTTTTCTTAAATATACATGCATGTGTGTGTATTTATATATATACAAAATAATTATACACAGTGCACCCACATATATTATGTAAAAAAAACTTTTTTTTTGGATGTGATTAATCGTGATTAATCATTTGACAGCCCTAGTTTTTTTAAAAAGCTTTCAAACTTCAGTGAAGAGCATATCGCTAAACTTGTAAATATAATGATACATACCGTGTATGCACTTCATCATAAGTTAAATATAATGCATTTAACTTAACTGATGTCTTAGTTATTTAATATTTACTATTATTCAAAAGTTTGGGGTCAGTAGTTTTTTTGTAGCAGCAAAGTTACATTGAATTGATCAACATGGATTTTTTTTGCATTGTTACAAAAGATTCTCAAAAGGTTTCCAAAAAAATATTAAGCTCTACTGTTTTCACCATTGATAACAATAAGAAATGTTTCTTGAGCAGGAAATCATCATATTAGAATGATTTCTGAAGGAACATGTGACACTGAAGACTGGAGTAATGATGCTGAAAATTCAGCTTTGCCATTATATATTTTTTTTTACAAATAAATGGATCCTTGTTAGGTATTAGAGACTTCTTTCAAAAACATTAACACATATTAAAGTCCCTGTAAAAGCAATTTCAAAAAAAAATTCTAAACACTTTATAAATGTTAGAAATGTATTGCTAAAACATATTACAAAGACTGTGAACTGTGAAGTACTGAATTGTGGAGTTAGACCGTTAAACAGTTTTTCACCATTGCTATTTTCCGGATTTTATGGGCGGGGCTAAAACAGGGTTTGATGACGCACTGGAGCCCCTGAGGCTGGCCGCTCCTAACAATATTATAGAGCAGATTCACATCAGTGTGCCGCTCAATCGCGAGTTACTGTCAGTACTATTATTAGTAACACAGCCTACAGATTGCTAGCTACTAGCTATGCCTTCGTCACGGAAATGCGTACTACCTGGATGCGATCACCGGATCACGTACAAAACAGATCGGTGTCCTTGTTTAAATTTCCGAAAAACGATTACATCAAGAAGAAGTGGATTAATTTTGTGAAGAGCCACCTTGATGGAGAGCTGAGGATCACCGCCAAAACCCGCCTCTGTAAGTGATCATTTTACACGGGATAGTTTTATAAACTTTCGTCGGAGATAACTGTCTGGGATTCACTGATAATCCGCTGTTACTGGTGAATGGGGCCGAACCGACTCCCGCCTCAGCCTTCATCCTCCCGTCGCGCCGACAACTGGTGCCATCATCGGCAGTGCGTCCCCACCGTGCGAGCATCCATTCCGGCTGTAGAGTTGAGTGTGGCAAATCGACGGCAGCTTTCCCGCGAGTGGGCGTGGTTTCAGCGCAGCCAGTGGACACGCCCCCAGCGCTTGAGAGCAGAGATTACTGCTCATTTTTTCAAGATTTTGATAGCTTATTTTATGTACTTGCTGACTTTTTTATCATTCAAATTTGGCTGGGTGACTAATAACAAATTTTTCTGTGGTGTGACAAACTCAAAACACATACTTAATTTTGACTTTACAGGGACTTTAACGACCCCAAACCTTTGAACGGTAGCGCGTGTTTGAATAAATGCAATCCTGTCGAAGAAAATATGTCAAACAAATGAAATGTTTGGAATCAAGTTTTTATGGCAGTACATGTAAATGATTGTATCTCGAAGAATCATAATAATTATGCCATTAGAAAACAGTTAATAAAACATGATAGATGGCTTTGGCCTCTACGGTTTTATTTTTCAGACTCTCATTGCTGCCCACCCTGAGGACCAGTGGGATATATTCTCTGGCACTTATACGCCCCCCCACACTCTCTTCACCCTCTCACTGGCACACTGTGAATCCACCAGACAGCACCCAGAGAGTAAAGGATGATGGGGCATTGACGAGGGCATGCAATGTAGTTTAGTGAGTGTTACTTTGTTGAATGTAGCAAAAATGTGGACTTCAGTATGTTGCAGAACTTCAGAATCAGGATTTGGGGGCTTATTTGCCCTACTTTTTGTTTGTTCATGACAGAAGCACGGCTGTCTGAAAATCACTGAACTTAACATGCTGTGATTAAATATTCTGATGTATTAGGAGTGCTTTTTTGACTCTCAAATGAATCTGTGTAAGAGCTATTATTATTTTGAGTTTTTCTCTTTCACACGACTCGATATTATATGCTGCTGTTGTAATTGTATAAATAGATAAAGCACATAGGTGACTGCTTTTACCCTCAGAAAGACCTTTCAGTCATTACAACAAGCAAGCATAATACATTGTGATGTATTTCAGCTGATGATAAAGAGCCTTTCAATACATTTTTAGTCTAGCTTTTTGGACATCTATGTACTAGTGTACTTCACATATTGGTATACACATTTAAAATGTACAGTATTTCTGTTCCAGGAAAGAAGACCAAATAATATAGGTCACACATCCAGCACACACAGCATCTGTTTATCATCCATCCATCCATCCATCCGTCCGTTTGTCCGTCCGCCCGCCCGCCCGCCAACATTCAAGGTTTGTCCTGATAAACTTTGCTTTTCTTATTAAAAAAATGACAGTTATCATTTTTTTTTAAAATCTTAATTAATTTCCATTCTGCTTCCTTACATTCAAATTCCTGTCCTTTTTGCTACCTCAGTTAAAATGGATAAAGGATGCACTGATACAAAATTTCTGAGCAGATGCAATATCCAATTATTCAGAAAGATATCTGCTAATCGATACAGATATTTTGGTTGTAATATCTTGAGCTTTTGTGCTGTACTACGAATTATTTTTTATTTGAATTTTTGAATGCTATTTTACTATAAGCTATTGAATTTGCAATGCTTGCGCTTTAGATGATAACAATTTCTGAAAATATTACTATTTACGTATTACACACAATTTGATTCAGTATTGATTCATTTGTAAATAACGTTAATAATCTCTCTAGTGTTTTTTTTGTAGTTAACTAACTAACAAACTTTAAACACTTGATAACTTTCCTGAGGTAAATGTAACATTAAGTGACATGTACACAAGCTGTTTTATTGATGTCTTTTCATGACTTAAACAGTGATTGAGTGATTATATGAGAGAGCTATTTTTGTAAGTTGTACTGTATCTTTCTGATACTGATTATTGGTCGATTCATCTGTGCATCCCCAGTAATAAATTAAATTAAATTTCAGGAATTCTATTGGAATTTAAAAAGATTTCTCAGTTCAATTCAGAATGGCTCCCTGAAGCACAGGCGTATTGAAATTTTAATTCTAGTATTTTTATTCTTAATTTCTATGATGAAAATACCTCTCCTTTAATGTATCATCCCAACTTCGTTTCAATAGGAAATACATCAACAATTTAAGGAAATCTGTGCTTGTCAATCGATTTCATGGGGTTTAACAAGCTCTGAGCTTAACGAGTTGATAATATACCAATTATCTGACCGTTAGCCCGCTGGCTTAGAATGCAACACTTAAATTGTTGTAATTGCAGTCCACTAAAGACCGTTTTTATTATGATCTGGAGTCCATTAATAGCACACAGTATTTGCATACCGATGGATATAATGGTAACAGTTTACACATCTTATTACACGTTACATGTAGTTGCTGTAGTAATAACAAAATCTTATGCATAGTCATATGCAACTAACCTTTAACTAAACCTAACCCTAAAATAAGTACATATAGTTAATTACAGTATAGTTACTCAGTACATAAATGTATAATAATTATACTGTAACACACCTTGAAACAAAGTGTAACCGATACAATATATTTACTGGTGGAGGCCCTAACATATGTTCTATTAAGAGACACCACGCAATTGTTAGTTGAAAATCTATTTACTGTAGATACAAATTTTTCATGGCCCCAAAGGACTCCAAACGGTCTTTAACAGACAAACACTGGCTGATTATATAACGCTTGTGAGACATATTGGAAGTGGAGTAAAACACCATATCAATAGAAGCACTGTCAAAGCAATCGATTTGGCTGTAATGGTCTTGGCCATATACTGGTAATCTGACCCTAGCCATATTGGAACATTGGAGCTGCATTTTAGACCACAGTAATATACACTTCCTCCAGTACCCTGAAGTGTTCAGGCACGAAAGATTGCTGTTTGACACCTCAAGAGTAAGAATAAAGTAAATGCCATCTCCCTCTCATAGTTTTTCCTGTAAATGTTCTTTGTCAAATTCAGAGTCTGGATGTAATACAATTTCTCTTCTGTCAGTGTAAACTCAGGTAGCAAGAAAAGAGTTATTTGACATGCTTCAGAGCAAGAAAGAAAATTGCCCCACACAGTTTTGCAGACAATCATATTATTGTGTTTATAAGTGAATCGTACATTGTTGACTACTATTTTGAAGTGATGTGTGGAGAACGGAAGTGAAATGAGTAAACAAGATGGATGAAGTTCGCTACTCCTGTCTCGTGTGCTTTATTGCTGCTTATTAACTTCTGACAGATACTGCAAATTGACAGCGAGGATTAGGCATTTTTTGGTCACAAATATAACAGTTGCTAACCTGCTTTGACCTGGTGAGCCTGCTATGCCGTTTTATTTATTTGAAAATATTTGAAAATTATCTACGGGTTATTGATGCTATAGGATATGCCTGGCTGGACAAAAGATGGCGAGCTGTACTGCTTTTCTGCCTTGGCACAGAGACAATGGATTTTCTACTCATTGCCTAACATGGGTACGACGTATAAGGATGTATTGAAAGCCTACTCCGTGCCAAAAGCTAACATAGTAACAAAAGCTAACAATCAGCTCCTGTTAGAGCAGCAGCACAGAAAAGAAAAGAAAAAGAAAACATAACAGAGAAAAACAAAAACACATGACTGCCCACAAAACAGTACAAAATACATCACAGGACATAACCGTTAGTATAGTTTTTAGTTTTTTACACCTTCCATAACCGCTTTCATGCGCCTCACGAGACCGTTTTACAGCACGCTGTTGCTTTGCGAGAGCTTGTTGTTTCATGTGAATTCGCTGCCAATACTGATGAAATGATTTGCAATCAGTTAATAGAGAATACGCTTAGTCCACTAATACGTGAGAGACTTTTACTAGAAACTGATCTCACACTGGACAGAGCTGTTACGATAGCAAGCCAGATTGAATATGCTGCCGCTGGAATCTGCAAAGACTTGTGACCTATTCAAAAACCCAAATTCCGATGGCTGGTTGTTTGTCAGCGAACGTTTCCCTACATGACCACTCAGTTCTTGCGATGTTCTTCATCGTGGACAAAGGGACACGACTCATGGGGAGGGATCTAATGTCTTCACTGCATGTGAGGACTGAAAAGAATCAAGTCCTGTTTCCAAATAGTCTTCCTGTGCTTGCTTCTCCTGTGCCAATCTTTCAGTGCACTGACCACACGTGACCTCACAGCCTTTATTACTCACGGTGGACTGTTCCATTTTTCCGTGTTCCTTACAGATTGGCTTCATTGCCTGTGGCATTTCAGAAGATGATCCTGACTGCCATCATCCTGACTGGCTTGTCAGGGGTTGAAAATTATCTGGACGACATTATCATCCTCTGACATGACATATCATGCATGACAAAGCACTTCAAGCGGTCTTACTACGACTAAAAGCTGCTGGCTTGCAGCTCAGTAAAGACAAGTGTCACTTCCGACAAACCAACCTGCTGTTCTTAAGTCATAGTTTCAGCGGAGGATCTTCAAAGTTGATTCAAAATACCCCTGCTGTTTATCTGTCAGGTTTGCCCTTACCTGCTTCTCCTGCAGATAATGCTGTAGCTCCAGTTCCTGTTCATGATGTTGATGGAGTTTGTTGCTTTTCTATCTGCTGCCTGTATTTCTCTGTCTTCTGCTGATGCTGCATGTGCTTCTTGTCCTGCTCTAACCAAACTTCGTACACAGATTTCTAATGGTTGGCCTCCTTCACCCAAGGGCCTGGACGTTGAGATGTTGCCATACTATAAGCTGCGACTAGAACTATCTGCGAAGGACAACTTTATCGTCCGATGCTCATGGCTGATTGCACTTGCTGCTCTTTGATTTGTGCTGGTCTCCATAGTGCAAGAAGGACATCAGGGAGAGGTGAGAAACAACGCCTTTGTGATCTCTATTGGAGGCCAGTGATGGATACTCAGGTTCTTGATGTTGTACGTTCCTGCCACATGTGTCAGCTCAATGACAAAACTGTCAAGTCACATCCTGCTCCTCTCCAGCCTGTGGCACTGCCAGATGGACCATGGCAGAAAGTGGCTGTAAATATAGTCGGGCCACTTGACACTGCTGCATCCAACTTCAGGTTTGCTATAACAATACACGGATTATTACAGTAAATGGCATGAGGTATCCTTTACTCACACTATCACTGCGGATTCTGTGGTTTCGTTTCTGTCATCAGTCATCAGCCGCCATTGCAATCCATTGAGTATTGTTACTGATAACGGTGTTCAGTTTATGTCTGCTACTTTCACTGCTTTTCTGGAAGGAAGGAAGGAAGGAAGGAAGGAAGGAAGGAAGGAAGGAAGGAAGGAAGGAAGGAAGGAAGGAAGGAAGGAAGGAAGGAAGGAATATTCGTCACCATCGTTCCTCACTTTACTACCCTACATCTAATGGTGCTGTAGAGCGGTTCAACTCTGTGCTCAAGCACACTGTCCAAATGGCCATCCAGCAACAAAAGCCCTGAAAACCTGTGGTAACCAACTTCTTGCAGGTGTACTGTGCCACTCCACATGCTGCAACTGGTACTTCACCCTTTAAGCTCCTGAATGGCAGGCAAATGCACACAAGGCTGTCTATTTTGCCATCTGCTCCTGTGCACCCGCCAACTGACATGACTGTTCGCCGAAGGGTTATGCAGCTGCAACACAAAAATACACCGACGCCAAACGCACTGCTCGCACTCTTTGTTTCCATGAGGGGGATAAAGTGAAGGTATGGAAACCCTTGCATGTTCCTAAGGCATACAGATTGTTTACTGATCTTTTCCCGGTTTCCAAAAGACTGGGTGTGGGTACATGCATTCTTAGTGATGGAAAGACATGGAATGCTTTCCATCTCACTGCATTTTCATGCACACCAACAACTCCGGCTCCACCAACAACACTGCTCACTACACACACTCATACCACTACTAGACCTAAACGTGATGTTCGGAATCCTAGTTGGTTAAAGATGTTAGTTAGATCTGATGTGCTGTTCTGGATCTGGTGTCTGGATGTGTTTGCATTGTGAGGTTCTGTGGGTAAATAACACACACAGTTTCTAACTATTTTAATCTTGAGTACCTATAGAGTAGTATTGCATCCTTCATATCTCCGAAGAGTCTTTAGTTTTATCAGATTTATAGAAGACAGATACGCTGTACCGATTCTTTCCGAAAACAGCCGAGCTCCTGGAGGCGTGCCGTGGGCGGAGCTAAAGAGTCACACACTATCCCTGGATAACTTTTGATTCACTATACGTTTGTGTTGTTTACATTATATGCACTTACGCGCCAACTGCTAACAAAACACAGACATTTGATGTTACTTACCACGTGGAATTCTGACTCACCGATGACCGTGATCTTTTATCGTTGGGACCGCTCCATCTTTCAGTTTCAAACGATCTGCAAATCCATACTTGCACACTTGCACAACTCTGTTGCTGCCCCTGAAAAACTTACTGCATCCACTGTTCCCCTAATGCTGGGTTCTTTGGGAAGCTGAACAAGGTTATCTTTCCCTCACAACCAAAAACACACTGATTTCGTGGTCTAAAAACAAAATAACAGCGCTGCCAGCGGCTTCCGTAACCCGAACGAAGCACATTGACTCTTGCTCTCGCTCTGGTTGATGTGTGCACGCGCTTTTCCAGGAGAAGTGCCCAAACAAGGAATTCCGCCCTTTATGACGTCATACAGGGCCATACTCGGAAAAAAAAACTTTTCGAAACGTATACGAATCCTGAAGGAGTGTATTTGGCTCTTTAACTCTTTAAAAGTTTAAATAAGTCATAATGCATGAAATAGCATTAGACATCCCCTTTAAAAAAGGGGAAAATGTTGTATTTGTAAGTGAATTGTACATTTTTGACTACTATTTTGAACTGTTGTGTGGTGTTAGTAGATCTGTGGAGTGAAATGTGTAAACAAGATGGATGAAGTTCGCTACTCCTGTTTCGTGTGCTTTATTGCTGTTTACTAACTCCTGACAGACACCCCACATATATCCTTCATCCAATAAAGGCTGAAGGAGCCCAACTAAACCGAGGTATAGTCCTTTTTTTAAATTAGTCAAACTGACAAATCTATTTTGTTTAAATATTTAGGTAGTTTTCCCGCGCATTGGGGGATATTTTGGTCTTTCTCTGTAATTACCGCTTTTCCCAAGGCAGTTACTCTCATGACTGATTTTTCTTTTCTCGCTTGTCATTTGTCTCAGGGCATCTAAAATTTGATTCTGCTCTGATTTGTTTTTCAGAGACAACACATGCCTCAACGGCTACGATAGATTTACTCGCACTGGGTCTCATTCACTAAATGTGCATATGAGTGTATTTGTGCGGAAGACCTTGTGCGAATGCTGTCAGAATCATGACTCATCTGTAAGTTTGCACTTTACTTAACATTTAAGTTGTACTTTATTAAGTTTGCCCTACAATTTGCACTTTATTTTGAAGGGATTTGAATATATATATATATATATACATAAGGTGATATGCTTTCTATTCATTAATAAATCTTGAAGAAATTGAATTTGTAATATTATTTCACCATATTATTATTATTATTATTTTACTATATTTAGCCTTGGTGAGCTTGAGACTTTTGATCTTACCTCTTATCAACCCCTAAAATTTAGAGCCAGCCAACTAAAACTGCAAACAATTGAATTAAATGTATTAAGCAGAAATATATGCTATTATGATCACATATTATTATTATTTTTAGAAACTGACTCTACAGTATATCTTTTTTCAAAAATGATGTTCTTTACAGCTCAATCTGGGATGGGACAGCGCTCACTTGTACTCCAGGCCTATGTAAAGAGTGTTTGTTGGGGCGCGAGTGTAAAGATTTTCTTTTAAGAGTGATGAATGACTGTACAGGTTGTGCTGAAAGCCCTTATGGGCAGATATAGAAGAATTTGGCCATGTATTATGCAAATTAACTGCAGCCGTGTGCTCCATCATTTAGAATAATTTGGGTTAATCAACATTTGAATTAATCTATGGGCGTGTTGTGTATTATCAATACATTTATGTGTGATTTATGTTTATACACTCCTGTTCTAGTATGCGTTTTGTGTGAGAACCTTTTCTCTGCACATAAACATACATGACATGTTTTGTTTTATTTTTTATTACAGTTATTGAGAACTGCTGTCTCTTTCTTCATCGTTCAGTTTACAAATTCGTCTTCATCTAAGAAGTCATCGTCCTCATCCCAGTTATTATCACACACAGACACTTTTGAACCAGTGTTATGTATTTATGTGCTAAGAGTTTAACAGCATAAATATATAAATGTATCTCCTTGTGAAAGTCAGGAGGACAAGCAAGTTGGCTCGCATTCTGGCATCTCACTCCGAGCCCCCCTCACTGAGATAGTTTGTGACGGCTGCCAGATGCATGCTGGGAAATAAGAGGCTGAGTGGTTTGCCGTGTGGGGCAGCAGCAGCACAGCGAGAGCCACATGGCCATGTTTATGAAACAGGCAAATACTAACGGACGCAGAGAAGCGGCAGCTTGCAGCCTTCCAGAGAGCACATACACACCCACACAGTTACGCTGAAGACTCATAAATTGAGACATTTATTAGGGCTCTGGGGCTCTGCGGATGACAGCTTTCTGTTGACCTTGCAAGGGCCAAATAGATCATGTTAGATCCTCTGGAAAGCATGATAGAGTGATTAACTCTTTAGTTTAGTGCATGTGTCATTTGTAACACTGCTGATTATGCCAATAAATCAGCCGGAGCTGTTCAGAAATGCTTCAGTTCAGATAATGTTTCAGCTAATGGTTGACGGTGTCATGGATGCTGGTGGATTGAAGTCATTTCTGATTATCAAATCAAGCTTATTTTGACCTCTTTTCAGATGCTGATTTTATTGATGTGTGTGTGACTCGGCTGTGGGCGTTCTGTCTTCTGGATGGTTGTGTGACTCTAGGGAAAAGTTTGTACTGGTAACAGGCACAATAGGATGTTAATATAATCTGACACGCTTCTCCTCCATGTCCCTTCAAATGAGGGGGAAAATATCTCACTGCTTTCAGCTCTGTTGGAGATAAACGTGTTACAACTTAAGGAAGTTCTTGCATTGAGAGATAACTTGTTTTCTTGTTGTTGTTTTTTCATCTGCAAAAGGCAATTCAGCATTTGTAATTTAAAATCCACTAATTTTGTGACACATCCCACCTCCCCTCTAATCTCCTTCTCTGTCAAAAACAGGAATGAGGGATTTGCTGTGCTCTGGCTACACTTCAGAACACTAATCAGACAATGACAGTTAAAAGCAGGTTTAAATTTTCAAGATGAACTTACTGACCAACTAAAATAGCCTACTTATGGGTTTGGCAAATTCCTCTAACAGCACTGCAATTTTCTCACTGCTGTGTACATAATGATATTCCGTGATATGATATCTCTTAGTACTTCACTTGTATCTACAGTAGTTTTGGTTGAATTTTTTTATGTAAAATATATTGTCACCATATTAGCAAATAGTATCTGTTTATAATCAGTGCTTAAAAGTCAGTCTTTAAATGCTAATAATTTAATGACACTATAAAATGTAATCTTTAGCAAATCTAAAACTGAATAATAATTTTCATGTACATTATAATGTGATGCCTAAATTGAAAATAACATGAAAATAATTATGATCTTATTGATATAAGCCATTTTTACATCTCTGTCTAATTTATATAGAAAGAGGTGAAAAGATTGTTGGTAACTTAATTTACTAATATATTATTAAGATGCAGGTTTTTTGCTCTGAAATACCTTAATTGCCGCAACCATATAAAGTTGTGAAAACGCCCCGCTGTGTTTTTAACTAGTGCTCTTTTTTCTTGTGCTTCACTTTGATAAGAAAGCATCTACAATGAACATAAATTTAATTTGTAAACATGAAAGGCAGAAGACAGCTATGCAGATGAGTTTACCAGTTTTTAGCCTTTACAGTTTTATGCCTTCCATAACATGTGGCCACTGAGAGCTGGGAGGGTGGCATGAGCTCCCCGAGGGGCTGTTTGAGCTGATATGAGTTTGGTGCAGTGAGGAACCTCCTTGGAGTCATAATTGAGAATGTAAGAAAGCCACTCTGAAAAAATGCTGCGTCAGTCGTTGCAGGAAGAACCAGCTGAAACAACGTTCATAACAGATGTGCGAAACTGCATAGTGTTTATAATCAACAAAGCTGTTTTATCAAAAAATGTGTGATATTTCATATAGTATAACGTTTGATCTTAAGTAAATTGACGATATTATCTTCCGTCAAGACTGTAATGTGTGGAACAAGGAACCTTTTCTGTACAAAGAGAGCTTAGACTACATTATATTTTGGTACCATATTGGTTATAGGCTATATTTATTTTATCTATCTATCTATCTGTCTGTCTGTTGGTCTATCAGACATAAATGGGATATTTAAATATTCACACAACTTTTTTTTCCATTTAGATTAACTTTGCCATCATCTAAAGCTCACTTAGCAGTATTTATGGAATGGACCACCGGAGGAAAATAGGGGAGGGTCATGTCTTTTTATTCTTTGTTGAGGGGAGGGTCATCCAACTTTTTTTAGTCTAGGGGGAGGGTCACCCAACTTTTGTATTCATGAAAACAGCAACATTTCAAAGTGGCTTGTTTGGTGCATATTTTCCCACATAGCTCCATGTAGCTCTCTCAGTCTCCGCCCCCCATCGCTAGCAGATGGGTAGCAGACCCCAAAAAAACAGGGTGCGGTGATGACTGGTTCATGTAACATCTTACATTGGCGCTGCCAATAAAGCACCTGAAAGCTGTCACAAAGAACCGGCAAAAGTAATGATTATGAATATGTCAAATAGAGCAAGGAGACATTTTAATTGTTTATTAATAAACAAGTGTTTTCTGTGTCGGTGTCGGCTGCAAAGATGAAGTTGACGATGCTGACTCATGATCTTCGCAGTAGTGAACGCGAGAGAAAAGCACATTTCATATGGATTACATAAGCAGAGAGCAGTCTGTTTTCTTGTTTTGAATTCAATCCGTTATTTATTAAATCCAGGCAGTTGGTTGATGAAACATTGATTAAAATTAAGATACAATTAATACAAAACG
Organism: Rhinichthys klamathensis goyatoka; assembly: GCF_029890125.1. NCBI lineage: Eukaryota > Metazoa > Chordata > Actinopteri > Cypriniformes > Leuciscidae > Rhinichthys > Rhinichthys klamathensis. Next base: position 1,894,499 of record NW_026606744.1, read on the forward strand.
AAATTCACATTAAAGAAAGGCTTTGTGCTTTCTGTTTGAGGTCTCTGTGAAAGTTTTAAAGCAGTCTTTTAGTGCCGCTTTCAGAGCGGTCACGTCCGTAACATTGTTTTTTCCTCATAAATGCGAAAACAAAAAATACAATAAAATGATTATTTTATGTTCTGTGGAGAGCCAACCCTTCTTCATCCGATGGGTAGTATTAATTTTGGTTTGTGTAATTCACAGAATTACTAAAAAATATTTTGCCACCTAAAAGTTAAAGATTTTTTGTGTCACGTCTGTAACGCATGTGTATTTCCCTCATATTAAATATAAAACGCATGTGTAGACTGATATTTTTCTAATGTCTGGACTCCTTTATAATAACTCTGGGAGTTGGAAGGGATGTGTAGCGATTCTGCCTTCTCACACCACGACACAGGTTCGTGGATCTGAGTGTCGCGAATTCGGTTTCATATCGCATATCGTTACAGCCCTAGTTCCGGGACTGCATACTGAATCCCGAATATGGGATACCAGTTTTAATATATAGACCAGTGGTTCTCAACCTTTTTTTTCAGTGGGCCACACTATGTCTAAGTTCAAGTTTCACGGGCCGCATATCATTTACATTTGGCGTCACCAATGCAAACTAAGATATTGAGCATTAAGGTATCTAAATGATTACAGTTAGATTTATTATTATTATTAGAGAGTATAATTCTACTTACCATTAATGAGACACCTGATGTTGTCGGGAGCAGACCAATTTGGTGAAATTTGGCTCAAAAGGAGTAACAGCACAATGAAGTTGTGACTGTAAGTTGCAGTCTGTAAGACGTGCACGGAAACGTGACTTGATGCGCGTCATTGCAGAAAATGTGCGTTCGCAAATGTATGTCGACCCAAATATGGAAAGCACTTTTGAACTTAATAATCTGAGGTTTTGTCCAGAGATGTTTCGCCACATTTCTGTAACTGAGGATGACTGTTGCGCGGTATGGCTGTGTCCTCTTGCCTGAACATCCATCAGTTCATCTTCGAGTGCGCGGCGGGACAAACCGAAAGTTGCAGCCAAGTCCTTGATTTTTTCCACAGGGAAAGTCAATGGCTCTCTGATGAAATGTCCTGCAGATTTTATTTTCTCAAAATCAGAAAAACGTGAGGTGAATTTTTCCTGCATTTGACTGAGAGTTTTAACGAATCGTTCTTTCTGTTGTATGTCCAGTACACCCTCACACACGTCATTCAGAAGTGGAAAGTGAGTTAAATCATCATCTTTGAGTTGTGCCGTGTACAGCCCTAGCTTCATTTTGAAACTCTCAACACAGCTCAACAGGTCATCAACATGTTTTTCTTCACCTTGAAGTTGTAAGTTCAGCTTGTTTAGGTGAGCTGTGACGTCTGAAAGAAAAGCAACGTTTGTTTTCCACTCATTGTCTCTCAAGACTGGAAATCTTTCTCCCTCGCCAATGTCATTAAGAAAGTTTACTATCTCGGGGAGAACAGCCAGAAAGCGATGCAAGACTTTTCCACGACTTAGCCATCTCACTTCACTGTGCAGAATGAGGTCTCCGTAAGCACTGTCCAGTTCGCCCAACAACGTAATAAAACGGCGGTGCATAAGAGGCCGCGCTCGAATGAAATTGACCACCTTGACCACAGTGTTCATAACCTCCACGAAGTATCCATCAACGAGCTTGCTGCATAGTGCTTGTTGATGCACAATACAGTGAAATGCCAACAAGTCAGGGGAGATTTTTCGCATTTCAGCTACGAGACCCTTGTGTTTTCCCGTCATTGAGGGCGCACCGTCAGTAGTGATGGAGACAACTGAGGATTCCGGTACGTTCATGTCTTTGCATGCTTCACTAAGTGCTCTATAAATGTCCTCGCCCCTTGTTCGTTCATGTAGCGATTTCAATGCCAATAAATCTTCTGTAACCTCAAAAGTCTCAGAATTCACGCATCTCACCCAAATGCAAAGCTGAGCAACATCTCCGATGTCTGTCGATTCATCCGCAGCCAAACTGAGTGCTGAAGCAGTGGCTAGCTTAGTTTTTAGTTGTTCTGTCAAATTCTCAGACATTTCAGAAATTCGACGAGTAACTGTGTCATTGCTGAGCTGTAAACTTTTTATCCTGCGAATTATCTCGCTCTTGTTGCTCAGGTCATCAAACAGACATTGTGATTCCAGAAAACAGTTCTTAACTAGCTCTCCATCACTGAATGGTTTGCCGTGTTTGGCAAGGAGCCAGGAAATTTTGAACGTTGCTAATGTCACGGCCTGAGACACTTTTAAGCTAGCTCGCATTGTATTCTGTTCAACAATGGCATTTTTTTCAAGACTAGTTATCTTGAAAGCTCTTTCCTGAGATCCAGGTGGATATTTCGTGTCAAAAGTTGCATGGGTGGTATCGAAATGCCTTTTGACATTGTAAGTTTTACATACGCCCAGTATTTTATTACAGAGCAAGCAGAAAGGCTGTCCATCTCGCTCGTTGACAGCAAACTGATTCTTCCATTCTTCAAGCACTTTCCTACCTTCACTGCTGATGCTACGACTCTTCTTGTTTGCACGTGTTCCTTTATCAGTATTTTCCTCGCATCTTTTTTCTCCTCTAATAACAAATTTGTCCATTTTGATCGTTAATTGATGCGTTTAAAATCTGCCAGAGCGCGCGCTTGCAATTGTGTGCGTTAACTGTGTTATTGTGAGTTCATAGTTGCGTCAGTACTGCGCATATGTGAAACCAGTAGCCTACATGATCACCAAAATTATTTTGACAAAAAAATAAATATTGTTCAAACTTATATTGGTTTAATAAATAAAATAAAAACAATAATGAAATATGAATTGTAAAACAATACGTTTTTTTTTTTTTTTTTTTTTTACGTGATCAGCATCATGGGCCGCATCAGCATTTGCGACGGGCCGCATGCGGCCCGCGGGCCGCGGGTTGAGAACCACTGATATAGACGAACAGGCAAGCAGTGGATTATATTGGACGACGGGTCGGCGTGAATGGAGAACATTTTCATTTTAAGATTATTAAAAAGTGTGTGTGTGTGTCAGAGAGAGATATAGCCTACTTGTGTGTATTTTAGCACAAACCACTACAGAAGTAATCAATAAATTATTGGGGAGGGTCATGCCTTTTTTTCACAATCATTTTGGAGGGTCATAGAAAAATGTATTGCTGGCGAAGGGAGGGTCAAGTCTATTTTGACTATAGATCTAAAAACTCCTCCGGTAGCCCCTAAAAAAAAAACGAACAGTCCCTTAGATGAAAACACATATTTAGCAAATATATATAAAAAATTGTTTTTATATTTAAATTATCTATCAAAATTATAGAATTTTAATATCAGCCATTTATTAGTTATTGGTCATAGCAAGAAAATAATTATCGGAATTGTAATATCAGTGCATCCCTATAAAACTACAATCAAAAGATGAGATGAGTCTATGAACCATTATTTTGATTTTACTAGTGATTCTGTAAAACTGTGATGGAAACATGTCACTGTTTGCGGCCCCTGGAATCCTGTTCTGCTCTCTCTTTAAAGTAGTTTGATATGACACTCTGTTTTTTTATCGTTTCAAATGGAAGATTAATATCAGTCACCAGGCTCAAACTGCACCAAATGCTCTTTGAAAAGATACCTTGACTCCATTTGTTTTCTTATCCACTCCCACTGAGAAGGGCTTTAAATCATGTTATCATGTGGCTAAACACATCAGGGGATTATTGCTCTGTTTCCCAGAGAAACCGACACTCCATATTTAATATCAAACTTACTTCGCCCCTCCTCTTACTTCACTTTCCCCCATTTTGAAGCTGAGTGATTTGGTCTGTAGAAAGCCATAGTTGTCATAGTTGAATCAGGCTTCCAGAAAAGCTTTTGATGCTCGGGCCAGAGTAAACCCTGAAGAAACCCCCTTTTAATGAATCCAGCTGAAGCTGAATGGAGTGCTTTTGTAAGGAACAGATGCTAGCCTTGTGTGCTGCTGCATGGCTGTTAGCGCTAATCATGGCAGAGCAAAGACTGCTAATCTCTACATGTCCTCTTGGATGTGTCTGAGCACACACAGATGCTGCCTGTTCTACCAGAACCACTGCAGGGCCCAGGCTAATGGATGCTGCTACTCTTAACAGGTTTGCAGCTATATCTTAGCACAGCGGTAGATCAGAAAGTTTTTATGCCATTGTTTTTGGTGAGGTTCTTTTATATGCAGGCTTAATCTGTTACATTACAGTATGTAAAGAATTCAGACTATTATCAAGGGAATAGTTCGCCCAGAAATCAAGATTTCATTATTTACTCAAGACCTCATGTTGTTCCACAACCATATGCTGTTAAGTTTTCCATTGAACACACTTCAGGTAGAAATGCTTTAAGAATTGTTCAGCTCTTGACATACAAGAACAGTTCATAGTGACCAGAGGCTGACAAGCTCCACAAAAGGACTAAAAACAACAGCATAACAGCACCACAAATTCAAATCTGAAGTCACTACTTTTATCATTCTTGTATAGTGTTGTTTTCCCCCTCGGGCTTGACAGTTCTGATCACATAGAAATGTGATTCCATAGAAAGAACTTCACAATAATTCTTCAAAAAAAAAAAAATGTCAGAATGGGATGGGTTTAGAATAACACAAAGGTGAGTAAATAATGTTGAATTCCTAGGTGAAAAGTTATGTTAAGAAATAGTGTTTTTTGGCACTTCTATGTATAGGAAAGTGAGGACAGGATATAATGGGGAGAAAATTAGGGAACGAGATCATTAATTGTTGAAAAGAACGTTGAATATTCTTTTTATACTTTATATACTTTTATATACTCTTTATATACTTTTTTAATGTTGAAAAGAAGCCCATTTTTTTAATGGCGAAAAGAAGCCGTGTGTGTGTGTGTGGCTTTCTTTTCAACATTTAAAAAATGGGCTTCTTTTCAACATTAAAAAAGTATATACATTGCACCTGGGCAATATACATTTACAGTATATATGCACATACTGTATATATTTATTTATTTTTCTTATACTGTATATATATTTCTGTGAGCCACCAGTCAATATGCTATATGTACTTATGCACTTGGGCTTGTTAGAAAGCATATACGTAGGTATTTGATCTTTACATACCCACACGTGTGTTTAACCAGGCGGGTGGATTAAGGTCAACTAGAGGAATGTTTGGCTCACTGCACTTGAGTAGCTTTGTATCCACACACAGGGCTCACTGATATCATCCTGTTGAACATCTGTACAGACAGCGGGAGACACCCACAACACAGAGCTGTATGTGCGCTGGGTTTGGAGCTCTCTCAGTGCTAGTACACAACTCTTTTGTAATATGTCCAGTACCATGTGGGCCCGATTTACTAAAGCATTTAGTGTTAGCATTGCAAACTTTAATTTGACACAAAAAAAGGTATTTGGAAAATCTGACAAAGGTACAAGACCGTGGGTACTTATCAATATTCAAATGGATCCTTCCTTGTTTCCTCGTTCCTCCGTCCTCCAGCCTGGAATTCGGAAACCGATCAAAGTAAGCCATCTTGAAGGACATATGAATTCTCTAGTTGCACCTTGATGAGGTAAGGAACGAGGAGTGAGGAAGCTTCCAGAGGAGCTATAAGCAAGGATGCACGGGTCCTATTAATATGCAATCCAAGTGTCACGGTGTGGTGTAGAAGAAAGGCGAATAGGCAAAAGCTCCAATATAAACGTTATTTTTTTACATTTGAAATTTAAATAAACCATACATCTCAAATATTTCAACAGGGCATTCTGCTTTATTAATATTTATTATGAATTTCTTAAATTACTAAACTTTAAAAACAGGGACAAGTGATGCTTGAGTGATCAAGAATATTTCAATGTTCCAATAAGCTTTCCTTCAATTCTTCCGTTCTCATTTTCTTTCCTTGCATCCTGTCCTCGCATCCTAAGGGGGTTGGAGTTAGGAAGCGAGGATTCACATATAAGAAATGAGAAGCACCTTGTGCACTTAGGCTTTAATGAGGGACAGAACTACAATCCCACAAAGCATTGGGAATGGCATCATTTAATTAAAAAAACATTACAATTTATGTTTATTGCAAAATTTGTATATAAATGCAAAATATGCTTACATAGCATGGGGAGTGCTTCATGGGAGTGGACGGGCACTAACATTTATTTTGCCAAATTTTTCCTTGTTTTAATTCTGGTGGAGACTTCTTTGCAGAATCATGGGTAGTGTAGTTTTTCACCAGGACTTCATTGTTCAGCATGATTATTTAAAAATTAAGCTTAAATAATGTGGGCTGATGGCTTCAACAAAACCATATACCTTTGATTACCAACCTCAGAGCTTGCAGAATGTCTGTCTTTAAAGGTTTATAAGTAATTGTTAAAAATCTTATGTCCCTTATGGAGAAGATGAATGGAATTTTTACTTCTGGAATCCAACTTTGTTACATTCACATTCCAAATCAAGATGTGAAAAAGAGTCAATTCTTCCATTCTGAATTTTGCACAACCCTGCAGACTGGGTCATGCTAACAAGCCAAACCTTGACCCTTTGGTCTAAATAGATAGTCTGAAATTGTCAGAAAACCACAGCTCTGGATTGGTGTTTCTGATTGGTTTACATTTTTTATTCATTGCCATGCCTCCATCAATAATGTTTTACACAGAACAGTTTGAGCCAAACAGCTGTGCATACTACAGTATATTGTATGTATATACAGTATCCTTAAATGTGCAATATACATTGAGCTTATCATTCTCGCACAGTATACCAGATAAAACCATCTCCTTTCCTGGCAAATCCTTCCTTGAAGCTTCTCCAGCTTTGCTGCACTGTGGATCTCTGCTGAATTGTGTGATGGAGCTGTACAGTGCTGCGCAAATCCAGTTGCCGCTGGCTGTTAGCTGAACTTCACTTTAATGTTTCTTGTAATGGCAGCCTAACACAGGTTGAATTTAACCTCTGGCTCAGGTCCAGCTCCCTGAGGCATGAAGATCTTTGGCACAAACAGTGATCTGACAAGATGAAGAGATCTTTTATTAAACATGCAGGATTCAGATCAGGTCTGCGAGGCTTCTTTTGAGGAATTAGCATATAGCATTTGTGTGTTATCATATTAAATTAGCATATGCAATGGGAGATGCTAAACATTCAGGAACACCTCAGCTCTGAACATCACCATGGCAACTAGATCAGAAACGGTCATCTAAACACTTTTTTGTGTTGGTTTATTCTGTTTGCATCTTGACCCATTCATGTGAAAGGTAAGCACTTGCACAAACATACTTTCAGGTTACACCTCGTTCTTCGCCTGAGGTAATGAGACACAGATCCCCTCACCTACGAATGACTTAAGGACTACCATAAGCTTTACGCATTGGTCTGAACGGCAAACTGTGTTGGCGTTGGTTGCTAGGCTACTAAGGACTGAGAGAGTCTCAGATGGCTGTTCTACCCTTGTTTAACATAGAGTCTGTTATTAGGTGAGAGAGCACTTTAGAGCTCTTTATTGACGCCCTGCTAAATTCGAATGACATCCTAAGCTCAGGTCCTTGTCCAGATGAATTCTGAACATAGACAGAGGACAAAATTCAAGCATAAGGCTGATCAATTGAGATTTGTGAGGAGAACGCACACAGCATCCCCCATCATCTGCCTCTGGCCTGTTTTCTGGAAACTTTGCCTGTGATGTTTTCTTGCTTAAAAGCTGCAGAAAGGCTCAGAGGAGGGTGCAATTAGTGATGGTTGAGAGTTCTCAAAAAATAAAATAATACAACTCCCCTGAGAACAAATACAAACCTGCAAGTACTGTGTACAATTCCACATGCATTTATATGCAGTTAAACGAATAGTTCACTCAAAAATGAAGAAAATCCCATAATTTACTCACCCTCAAGTCATTCTAGGTGTATATGACTCTCTTCTTTCAGCCGAACACAATCAGAGTTATATTAAATAATAGGGATGTCCCGATCAGGTTTTTTTGCCCTCGAGTCCGAGTCATTTGATTTTGAGTATCTACCGATACCGAGTCCCGATACTTATATAATACATAAAAAAAGAATAAAGAAGAGAGAAAAAACAGATCCAGGATGTTCCTTATTTTTTATTTAATTCACCTTATTTTAACATTTAACAACTCTGTTAACAAACAGAGCACTTCTGTGAGGTAGCTTGAACAATCAGAGCACTTCTGTGAGGTAGCTTGAACAATCAAGTAATAAATAACATAAAATCTTCACTTTTGGACTTTAGTGCAACAGTAAATATAGGAAAAGTCTAATATAAAAACAAATAGCACCTCAACTTAAAATACCCGGCAGGCATGTAAACAAAAAATAAAAATGTTTTAAAAGTGTATAAAAAAATTATGAGAATATATATATACATTAGGGGTGTAACAGTTCACAAAATTTGCGGTTCGATACGATACAGCAAAAAGAAAGAAATGCCAGAGAAATGTCCTATTCATTAAAAGAAAAACTATTTTTAAATAAGTTTGAGTTTTCCTACATCTTGAAACTTTCAGGTTTATAAATGGGGGTAATCTTTGAAGGATGAACAAATAATGTTTTGGTAATCACATTAAAAATAACATTTAACCCTTTACCTGTCACCCCCCCTTTTGATAATTTACATTAAAATGCACTATACAAACTTAAATGGTTGTAATTCAAGAATGCTTTGGAATATAGACCTAAGTTTGGTCTTGTTTTAAAGAAAACAATCAGCAGATTATTACTAAAGTGAATGCACTTCAAAAAATTAAAGTATAAAAAAGTTATGGAAGTTATAATTTACAGTAAATCAAATATAGTTTATTAATATATTTTTTTAATATAAAATAAATATTTTACAAAATATTTTTTACTATAAAATTACTATAAAATGAAAGCTATATATCTAACCAAGTTGTGTTCCAAATTTAAAGTTGATATCACAAAAATTGAAGTTCCCATGAGATTTTGTTTAGGCGTAGTGCCAAAAATAGCCACCGGGTGCCATTGAATTCCATTGAATTTAATTGTATGCATTCTGCCATAACAAATTAATAAATTTCTATCCAAATATCACTTCTGTCACTAAATATGGAACCTTGAGACTCAGACCTTTCTGACAATATGTGTTTTGTCAAGATTAGAAAAGGTTTTGATAATAAATTATGAAAGATGATGCCCAAAAGGGGAGGGGCCTAATAAAAAATACCGTTTCTATGGTAACGCAACGTCCAATTTCAAAACGGTTTTCACAGGATGAATTCTGAGTTCGTAAGCTTTCAAATGATACCTAATTTATGATAACTACTAAAATATGTGATATAATAATAATAAAAAATTATATATATATATAATATATATTATATTTTTTAGAGGACTTCTTACTTTACTTTTTAAAATATAATTTTATCTTTTTTTATTGACAAATACTAGATTATGTTTTATTATGAACTTTTAGCACTAAAAACCAAAGTTTCAATTATTAAAAGTGTGTGCGTCGACTTTTTGTGACAAAGGTCAGAAACTCCTGTAATGACGTCGATTTTTTGAGGCGCACTCTTGTCATAAATTCATATATTACTGTTCATTCATAATTTGTAAGAAAAAAACAGCGCTAAAATATCTATTTAGGAGTCTTAGACCTTTCCAACGATATATAGTTTGTCATGACTAGATTAGGATTTAATAGTAATATAGTGAAGTAAATTTAGTTTGCCCGTATATGGGCAGGTGACAGTTTTAAATACATATTTATATAATATTTGAGGTTTGAAGTGCAACATTAAATCCATGTTCATTCACGGCACAATGTTTCTCCTGGTTCCCACGTCAGCGCTGTTTGATCTAATAGAGATCTACGGTTAATAACGGAGAAATGTGAATGCTTCTCACTAGATCTCGCAGCGATGTTATTACTTCAGTGGCGAATTCAAATGTTTTCTTCACTGGATCTCTTAGCACAGTGTCGCTTGATCTCGCGCTGCACAGATGTTGCTGGTCCGAACTGAAATGGTCCGTGAAGCACAATATAATGAGTACCGCAGTTTCGTTCCGCTTTCATTACGTTTGCCATTTGATGTTGCGCAACGTTGTGGTGATCGCGCCAGCGCGGATTTTGTCTGCAGGAAAAATGGTCCAAGGAATCGTTCGGTTTGTATGCGTACCGAACCGGAAGCCTCGTACCGAAACGGTTCAATAATTACGAATACATGTACCGTTATTACACCCCTAATTTACATATATCCGAGTCCTGATCGGGAGGTAACGTCCGATTCCGATCGAGTCTGAAACCACGTGATCGGGCCCGATTTCCGATCGCGTGATCGGATCGGGACATCCCTATTAAATAATGTACTGGCTTTTCCCAGCTTTGTAATGGCACTGAATATACGTAGAATCTGAGAAGCTCCAAAAGGGCATCCACAAAAAACTATAAAAGCACCATATGATTTATGTGTTTTATTTCAAATCTTTTAAGCCATATGATACTGTAGCTTTAAGTGAGGAACAGATATTTCACTGACAATTTTCTCCATTTACATATTTGTAATTTTTTTCAAAATTCCTTACGTGTAATGTAAAATAACAGCATACTGGTTTGGAATGACATGAAGGTGAGAAAATTTTAACTTTTCCATTAAACTGTTCCATTAAATAGCTGAGAAGGAGATTGATAACTTTAGAATTGTATTATAGATTTTTTAAAAATATATTTTCTCTACTAGAGTCATTCACTTCCTAACAGTTTCATAATTTTCTGTAGTTCTCCATTCAGATTGTCATTGGTACAGTGTTGATGCATGTAGGAGTTGTTGCTTGGCAACTGTACATCACTAAACAATAATGTTTGATTCACATTTTCTTCAATGGCTTTTCTTTCCTTTCCAATTAATAAATAGTGAGGGAACGTTCAGATCAGTTTAGATGTTGGGGTTTTAGACACGCATTCTCTCTCTCAGCAAATAATAAGAATTATTTATGACATCTTTGGATGTGATTAATTTTTCCAACCAGCAATTACAGTTAAAAACTGAAAGTGGGTCAGTCTGAAATGATGCTCTGTGTTGGGGTGGACGCAAGCTTCACATCTGGTGCTCGCTGCTCTCTCTTACTGACACAGTCAGGGGTAGCAGGTGCATTAGCTGAAAGTCTAGTGCGTTCTGCCAATTAATCATTACTGCCAGTCTTTGAATGAGTGGACAGCGTTTGGAGAGGGAAAGTATGTGAGCAGATGGAGGATTGTTTTTTGAAATTTTCTCGAAGAAATCCTGCTGTTAATTCTGCCTTAACAGAGGTGCTGCATATTTAATGGAGTTAATTGACATTTTTGGGACCTTTTTTAGCATTCTTCTTTAGGGCACATGAAATATGTAAGAAACAACGTACAGTCTTAAAGGGTTAGTTCACCCAAAAATTCTGTCAGTAATTACTCACCCTCATGTTGTTCCAACCCCGTAAGACTTTCGTACATCTTCGGAACACAAATTAAGATATTTTTGATTAAATCTGAGAGCTGTCTCACTCCTCCATAGGCTTCTCTGTAATTGAAACTTGCCGGCCCAGAAAGTTAGTAAAGACAATGTTTAAAATAGTCCAAGTGACTACAGTGGCTACACCATAAGTTTATCAAGCGACGAGAATACTTTTTGTGTTCAAAACCCCCCCAGAAATACCGACTTTATTCAACTATTCATTTTCTTCTGTGTGGGCCTCTGACGTGAGTTCACGTAGTGTAACAGCGCAGCTCTTCTGGGTTGTACGTCAGAACGTAGGCTTACTATTGGCTGACGCTGGTCATGTGTGAACAAAATTCTTACGGGGTTGGAACAACATGAGGGTGAGTAATTACTGACAGAATTTTCATTTTTGGGTGAACTAACCCTTTAACTGTATGCTATCCCATGCACTTATTACATACGGTAGCTGCTTATAATACATACATAGATATGAAATATTGATTTAAGCCAAAATTATTTGTATTACTTGTAAGACTAAACAGTTCAAAACAATGTAACAGTCTGGCTAGCAACAATAAATAAATGAATACGTTTTTCACCAAAGATGCATTGACCCTCTAGAACTATTCACTTGTCAGTCAAAAATGACAGATTTTTTTTATTTCAATGAAATGATTGTACTATATTTAGTTTAATGTATGTTAAGTTATGTTATTAAGTATGTTTTTATTTCATATTTTGTATTTTTAGCAGATTTATGGTACTTAATTACATTTATGCTGTAGTTATAATCCATTTATTCACTTTTTGAGGATGGACATGGAATTCCCAACACATATATTGTTATGAAAAATATATATTTTAAATTTTTATATGAAATATTTTCAAAAACACGTTTTACTCTAAAACTGTAAGAAAATCAAAGCCATAAATCTAAACAAGCATGTTTTCCAAATTTGAGCTTGATATCTCAAATTCGCTTTCAGTAAGAATAAGTTTGTGCGCAGTAGAAGCCTGAAGACTGTTGTAATAGTAAACATTTTCTAAAAATATTAAAAATAGAAAACAGTTATTTAACAGGTAATAATGTTTCACAACATTACTGTTGTTTTTAATCATAAATAAATGCAGTCTTATTGAGTATAAGAGTCTTCTTTCTTAAAGTAACAACAGGTAGTTTTTTGCTCTCGGGCTCCCCCTACAGTTGGGAAACAGTATTGTCCTCTACTACTGTCGTAAACTGTCATCCTACATGCACGTGCAATTGTTGACAACCATGATAGCCCTGAACACTGTAGGAGGAGGTCACATTCAGGTGTTCCCGCGTGTGTGAAATGTCTTCATCCCAGGTACAGTGGCATATATTTCAGCATGTCATATGAATATAATTTCATGTGTTTTATTTTTTTTATAACGACAAATGATCGCGTTTACAAGCCAGCGTCATTATAGTAGCCTAGTCTATTGGTTACCGTTTTACTGAATCTATATGATACTTCAATGCAATGTTTGAGTGGTTGACAATAACCATATATCGTCAATATTATAATATCAAGCTACCATAAATGAATCTGCAAATTTTACAAATCGATTTGCATTATAGCTTGAGGCAAGACAAATAAACAAATATCACAGACATGTTAGGTATCCTAAAATATGATTTTATTAATAATCTTCCTCCTTTCTTTGTACATGTTGAGTAGACTACACTTTTTAGGTCAAACATTTGCTATTTGCATTTCATCGATTGCAAAGTTCAAATCAGAACGAGAATACTAGCGATAGCTAACCATCAAAAACTAGAATATCGTTTACTAGCTACCAGATTGATAATTCGCTACTACTCTAGCGAATTAGAGAGGTTAGAGAGAGGCATTCTTTTTTCGAGGGGGGGTTCGATGCTCCCTGCACACGCAAGGTCTCTCGCTCGCTTTCTCTCTCTGCCGTCCGCGCGCGTTGGAGCACAGTCTCTGTCTCGCGTGCGCGCTCGCTCTAGATTCCGGGAGATTTGAACTAATTTGCGGTATAACTTGTCGATCACGAGTGGCTCAACAGGTAGAGATCTATAGATAAACTCATCTTTCAGGCATTTGACCGACCGGGTTGACAATTTAGCGTGAGAAACCGGGGGTGTGGCGTGTGAGCGTGTGAAACCAATTAAATGCGGGTGTCTCACGGCCAATGCGTGAGAGTTGGCAGCTCTGCAATGTTGATCCTCGTTCTGCCTTTAACGCGATCACTTTCTCTTTTTGCTTTGCTCCGATAAAACCTTTGCTTTCTTGTTTTTCTGTGCTGCTTCGGCCATGACTATAACATTTGGCTCGCACGTCCGATTTTAAGGAAGTGGGGGTGGTGGTGGAAGTGACGTATATGCCGTAAAGCAGTCGAATTTTGTAGTTCTCTTTGTTCGCCGGTTACTACCCGAAACCCGAAGTTTAAAAGTACGATTAAAAACGCTACAGACCCCGTCAGGCTATGGCAGACGTGTCATTCAACCTATTGTAAGTCGATGTACCATCACAAGAGACTTGGAAATATATTATGAAGGCTGAAAAGTTACCTGTTGTTACTTTAAACATTTTAAAAAATCTATACTGGCCCCAAACGTTTGAACGGTAGTGTATTATTATTAATCTGCAATCCAAGTGTCACGGTGTGGTGTAGAAGAAAGGCGAATAGGCAAAAGCTCCAATATAAACGTTTACTCACAAGAATATTATACAAACAGGTACAGAACGGGTTGAAGGGTCACACACACCAAATACAATGTAGAATGGACAAAGACTGAATGAACTGAAGGGAACTAAATACAGACACTGATTACCATAGATTGAGTGAAGACAGGTGAAACAGATGATGATTAACTAGACAGGTGCTACAAATGAAGACACGTGACATGAAGGCAGACAACTGTGACATTACACCCCCCTCCTGGTAGGCGCGACCTCGCGCCGTAGATAGATCAACTGTGGAGGGAGGGAGGGAGGGAGGGAGGGAGGGGACACAGGAGGACGAAAGGCAGGAGAGGGTAGACAGAAGACAGGTGCCCAGGGCAGTGCAGGCGGCCAGGGCGGAGCAGACGGAGGGAGGAGCCATGGAGGAGGCAGGGCTGACGACTCCAGGGGGCCGACTGACGGGGGCGGAGCAGGTGGGAGAGGAGACCAGGGTGGAGCCGAAGAGCCGATGAACCTAGGCGATGCCGAGGGTCCGGCGGGACATGGCGACACCGCAGGCTCTGGTGACTGAAGTGCAGGTGGGGACACAGAAAGGCATGGTGAAAACAGAGGGAGTGAGGACCAAAGGGGAACTGATGGGAGTGAGGAGTCCAACAGAGCCGGGGGGACGAAGGGAGGCGTAGCCAGAGGAGAGAAGTCCAGAGGTGAGGGAAGGTCGACGAATGACCAAAGTGGATCCGGGGGGACGAGGGAGCCTGGTGGGACGAGGGAGCCTGGTGGAACTAGGGAACTGAAGGGCCACGGTGGAGCTGAGGTAGGTAAGAGCCAAGGTGGAGCACATGGAACGAAGGGCCGAGGTAGAGTCCTGGTTGCGGAGGTTGGAGGTGGAAACCGGGGATCCACCGACCAGGTTGGAGCTGCAGGCCGGCAGACCCACGGCGACTCCACCTCGCAGAAGTTGGTTAGAAGAGGAGCTGTGACAGGCAGTGGCGGAAGAGTAGAGAGGTGGCAGATGGAAGGAGGTGGGAAAGGGAGGCTGGGTGGGAATTTGGAGACAGACTCGGGGACAGAAGATTCAAGCTCGGCAGGATTGACATGAATCTCAGGCTCGGCAGGACTGACGTGCAGCTCGGGCTCGGCGGGCATGACGTGAACGGTCTCTGGCTCGGCGGGCATAACGTGAACGGTCTCTGGCTCTGCGGGCATGACGTGAGACGCAGGCTCGGCGGGCATGACGTGAAGTGCAGGCTCGGCAGGACTGACGTTAAGAAGCTCAGGCTCGGCGGGACGAGCCTCTGGACGGGTGGTCTCGGCCATCCTGGCCGGAGACAAGGGTTCAGGTATGATGTGGAGATCAGGCTGGTCAAGAATGATGAGAAGATCAGGCTGGTAAGGCATAATGTGAAGATCCGGCTGGTCCGGTGAGATGTAAGGATCAGGCTGGTCAAGGATGATGAGAAGATCAGGCTGGTAAGGCATGATATGAAGATCCGGCTGGTCCGGTGAGATGTAAGGATCAGGCTGGTCAGGCTTGACGTGAAGATCAGGCTGTGATGGTGGTTGAGTGGCTGTGTCACCATCAGCCTCACCCACGGTGAAGGCTGAACCACTCAAAAATAGCACGTGGTCCAAATATTGGGCAAACGTGCCTGGAATAGCTACCGCTGGAGCTTTCTGGTACAGATGTACGTCCAATCCGCAC
Organism: Rhinichthys klamathensis goyatoka; assembly: GCF_029890125.1. NCBI lineage: Eukaryota > Metazoa > Chordata > Actinopteri > Cypriniformes > Leuciscidae > Rhinichthys > Rhinichthys klamathensis. Next base: position 1,910,332 of record NW_026606744.1, read on the forward strand.
CAGAATACGGTTTTTAGGACGTCATCTGCCCAGCTTACCCCATTAGAAAGCTCCAGGAAGCCGGCGACATATTCCTCAATGGAGCGGCCGTCCTGAAAACATTGTATCAGACGATCGCTGGGGTTGGAAGGAAGCTGGCAACTTCCATGCTTTTGTTTAGTCCGTTCTTCTGTCACGGTGGGGTGTAGGTAGAAGAAAGGCGAATGGGCAAAAGCTCCAATATAAACGTTTACTCACAAGAATATTATACGAACAAGTACAGAACAGGTTGAATGCTCACACACACACCAAAAACAACGTAGAATGGACAAAGACTGAATGAACCGAAGGGAACTAAATACAGACACTGATTAACATAGATTGAGTGAAGACAGGTGAAACAGATGATGATTAACTAGACAGGTGCTACAAATGAAGACACGTGACATGAAGGCAGACAACTGTGACACTAAGTTACACTGTAAACAATGATGCACAATCTACTTTGATGTTTAAGTCCTTTCAACTTAATATACATTAAACTGACTTAAAAATTTAGTTGAATCTTGTATAACATAAAAAAGTTGAAAATAGCTTAACTTATTTTGATGAGTTAATGCAATGTAAAAACATTTGTTGTCATAACTTATTGATCATATACTTTTTTACAGTGTACTTTTCCAATGAACTATCTAACATATTTAGCTATATTGTAACTTTATTTTAAGCTCTTATCCAGCTCTTTGTATCTCATATCAGTTCCTTGTTCTTCCAATCAATGTTTTCAGTTTTTGGACTGGGGATTCCTTTGCTTTTATCCATTTAAGGTTTTATTTTTAACTTATATTAAAATTAATACTGTTCTAGCACTAAAAGCCTTTTTACTACAGTAAGTTATTTTGAGTCATCATAAGATGTCTCTGATTCCATTGAAAATAAATGAAGTATGTGAAAGCAGCATTTGTTTGTTGTATATTCAGTATACAGGAAGTAAAGTATATCTTAGCGATCATAATGAAAAATAACCCTTGCCAAGTTCATGTGGCCTTTTATCACTATGAATTAATTTATTTTACAATAGTGAGGGACTGACTGCATTATCCCACATATACATGGCTACCTAAGTAAATAACTGCAGGAACAGGAAGGGAATAAGACCTCTCAATTTTCTGCATCGTTTTCTCATCATCCTTCCATCTTTCTCTCCTTTTCTTATGCACCCGGTTTCATTTTATATCTACCACACAGTCTCTGGACACGAGTCCAGAGCATGAAGATGTGTGTCTTTATTCCTCTGGAGTGTTCCTGTAACTTTAGGGTTTTGAGGAAGAACAGCACCCTCGTTCCTGTCAGATTTCTCCCGGGTCTGTCTCATAATCACCAGCAACTTATTAAATAAATGACAGGCATTAAGCTGGCACACACACACGCCTGCAGCTGTCTGAGTGTGTGACTGGACCAGAACTCCAGCTCAGAACACTGAGGGGGAATGAGAGACTGATAGCAGGTTTGAGACAGATTGTACCTGTGGGGGACAGTAAGTCACATTTCACTGTGCACAAGCATCTGCTTTCTCTCCCTCTGTCTCTCTCTACTAATGAAACCATACTAGGGAATCATATAAATGCCAGTCTTAGCTAACTGTCTGTCTGAGATTGCAGAAGTCCCTGTATCCATGGCAGCAGTTGATTTGCCAGGCTGTGCTCTTGCTGTACACTCTGTTAGTAATGTCTCACCTGTAAAGCACGTCTGATGCAACACCAGCAGCTCAGTGCCTCCTGCACTGCACAGATGGCATTTCTCATTGTCATTATCTGTTAGGCTTTTCACTCACCACTTTGACACATTGTGAGTTAAGCCCAGTCGGTTACATGTGACATTTAGATGTCAGTACAGAGTGCCTATATTTTGGGGAATTGTAATAGAGTTGGTTTGTACCAGCCATCGATAACATATGTTATTTTACGTTATGTTTAATGGTGTTTTTGTTTTGCAATTGACTTCGCCTTTGGGGCAAATAAATAAAAAACGGTACGTTTTTCTTTTCTTTTAGAAAACTTTTATGGATAGTTCATCTGAAAATGAAAATGCTTTCATCGTTTATTCACCCTCATGTTGTTCCACAGTGAGCTGTTGAAACGGAGTCAAACTCAAGAACTTGGTTTGGTGAATCAGATCAAATGATTAATTGAAAAGATCTGACTCAATCATTTGTTTATGTTAGTTAATTTGTTTAAAATATCATCTGATGGATGCCTTTGCATTAAAAAGATCAGCCAGTATATTTCTCAGGAACAACATTGAGGGTGAGTAAACAATGAGAGGATATTCTCCATCATTCCCAGTTAAAGGAATAATTCACCCAAAACTCAAAATTTGGCAATTATTTACTCATTCTTGTGTCATTCCAAACCTGTTTGCATTTCTATCTTTTGTAAAATGTCAAATTTCCCTAAAGAATATTTAGTCCATACAATATATAGTCCATACAATGGAGAAAAATGTTGTTGGGGTCAAATGTTATTTTGACCCCACTGTCTTTCATTGTATGGACAACAACAGTTGAAACATTCTTCAAAATATCTTTATGGCGGCAAATCAATGACTAAAATAAACGAGCGCACAACTGATGCTGGTACGCGCGGTAAATTACTTTCGCGAGAGGATAACAGATCTACACCTGAGGAAACTGGAACTCGCGAGCTCATTCAAACCGTGCGCGCGCGCATGACATCTCCTCTGCACGCAATACAAGCCCTCGCGCACGCGCATGGTCATTCCCCACGCTCTCGCGCTCGATCTGCTCTAGCCTGCTGCTTTTGCTCGCTCGAACAATTTTATTTTTGGCAGTCGAGGGGCGGGACTTACTGTTTTAATAACCTCAAATGTCACTGGCTACTTCCCCTTTTCCGGAAGTCAGTTGTGATTGGACGCCTGTCCAATGACCCGTAATTCACTTGACTTGAGACATGAGACATCACTTAATTTGTTTTATTTGTTGTGGTTTATTAATGTGTAATGTGATTTAATGCATTGTTAATATAGAACAGATTCTTACTAGATACTTTATTAACAGGAAGTCTTACTAGTGATTGCATTGTGCTGTTGTCACGGAATAGGTAAAACAGGAAGTAATCGTGGATACAAGTGCGGGTAAGGATATTTATTAAGTAAACAAAACAAAACTACAAACAAAGCAACCCCGTGGGGGAAAAACAAGAGAGAACTCAGGCAGGCACAGAAAACACTAGGGAAACATGGACAACGAACCAGCACAGGACTGCAAACACAGGAAGATTAAATAGGGGAACAAACATAAGGTAACGAGGCAGGCAGGTGGGGAAAATTAACCAATAACAAGGTGGGCGGGGTTTGACAATTGACAGGAGAGCACATGGCACAAGGAAATAACATGACAGCCATGTGCTCACAAGAGACCAGACTAAACACAAACACATGACAAACCGGCAGTTTCACAGCTCTGTCACTAAACCAAGAGAAAACCCAGACAAGGGTGACAGAACTGTGACAGTTGTTAAGAGATATTTACAGACTGTAATGATGCATTTCCATGGTTACTAGCATTGTAAATCTCCCAAATGTTTTATTAATTTTTACGTAATATAAGTGGTTCATTATATTTTCTATTTTAAATGTAAATGGGGTTCTGGCTTCTCAAGTTAAGATACAGTACACAGCATGAATTATAGCTTACAAATGCCTTTTCAGAATTTGCTACAGAATACAGAGGAACAAAATTAAACCCAGCAAATTAGATATTAAAATATTATATAGTGATCTTAATCATCTAACTTTTTGTAAGCTAATAATAACCTAATAAGAGAAAGTATGAGGCAAGTACAGTACACAGCATAAATGATTACACCCCATCTGAACATAACATATCTTTAAAAAAAGAAAAGAAAAAAAAGTGTCCTAGAAGACACATGTCTGAATTTGTTGGGTTTCAGAGGGGTGTAATCATTAATTATGTGTACTGTATCTTAACTTGAGAGGCCAGAACCCCTTTTACATTTATTAGAAAAAATAATGAACCACTCAAAATTGACGTAATAGTAATACACAGGATGATAACAAAAAGCTTACACAACAACTCTTGCTTATTGATATAAAAAAGTAATTTATCTTTCATCCAAAGCCCTTGTTTAATTTACAACTATTTACTGGACACTTTTTACATTCCTGAGGTTCTCAGAACCAATATAATTGACGTAAAAAGTGGTGAATGGGAGTATGTTGTGGTGAACTACAGCAAATTTGACTGCATTCCAATTTTTCTCCAATTACTTTTAGATATTTAATTGCCAATAACACAAATCATAGTGTTATAAATATAAAATGTCAATATTTATAAGAATTTTTGGTAAATTTACAAAGCTAATAACCAAATGCATCATTACAGTCTGTAAATATCTCTTAACAACACAATGCAATCACTAGTAAGACTTCTTGTTAATAAAGTATCTGGTAAGAATCTGGGCCCGGTTCCCCGATAACGCTCACTCTTAGCGTGCTAAGAAGACTCGAAAGATATATCTTACCAAAGTTGTTTGTTCACTTTTTTATGTGTGTTCCCCGAAGTGTCCCTTAGGAAGCTTCTTAACGTTGGAATGCTTCTAACGCTTAGCCTCTTACATTCGACGTTACAAAGGCGCTGTCCCAAGTTAAGTTGCTGAATTAGTTGGCATCGATTTTCCACTTCACACGAAGGTGCATTACGGCATTAAGAAAGACAACACGGTCTATGCAAATGAAACATTACTCAAATTATTCCAGTAACTTTTATTTTAACATAGTTTAAGTTATCAGTAAAATATAGACTATTAATTAAATTATCAAATTGTCAGTAATATGTTTACACGATATGTTGTGACGGGTAGACGAACCGGGTATCCCTCGCTAATCATCCACCCTCCTTATCCCGTTGTGCCACTTGTGCCGCTTCTTGACATGGGTTTAACGACTTCTAAAAATTATGTAATACACTTTTATATTAATGGTAAGGTACTTTACAATCAGAATTGATTGGCAAGCAGCTGCAGTTACTTCTGTTTAATGCGGTATTGATTGCCATTGGTTAAAGGCTTAAGGGCTTAAAGCAAAATTCCGCCGCGTTAGCCTGGCAAGCGCAGGTCTGAGAAGGTCCAGCAGCTCCATAATGAGTTGTCTTAGGAGGCGATTTTTTTTTAATATAGCCACGTCAGGCAAAATGTCAAAAGGGCTTAAGTTTTGCCGAATAAATATATATATATTTTTTATTCGGCGGCCGGCGCCGTCTTTGATTCAATACAAGGACACGTTGGATCGCTGCCATAGTTGGTCGCTTACTGGACACCACCATGCTTACCCATTTATAGATCTTAGCCATTTAGAGCCAAATTGTTTGCCAGATTTGAATTATCAAAAGTGATTGCCAATTTAAACGCTTTAATGACATTACGAAATAGCCTAGGCTAATTACCACCATATTAGTTCTGATACCAAATAAAGTCAACTTCATAAATAGGCCTGTATCCATTGCGAACATATTTTATTATTAGTCTTAAAATGTCCATAACATAAAATCATTGTTGAGTCACAACATTGTCAACATACCATAGTTTGACTTGTACTGCGCTGCGCTGATTTCTAAAGACTGCTGCACAGTGGCGGCGACTAGAGTCTTGAGCTCAAACAACGCTAAGAGAGAGCTTACGAATGGTTCAGACCAACCTTACGAAAGTGTGACTTACAGAAGATATACTTGGCGTACAAACGTGTCGGGAATCGTGCCATAAAGTTAAGAGAGAGGTTAAGGAATAGGTTAAGAACTACTTAGCGATAAGAACGTTTTGGGGAACCGGGCCCTGTTCTATTCACAACTTTCCTGCGAGTCTTATTGGGCGTCGCCATGACACACGATACTTCCTGTTGCCGGTATCTAAGTTCCGGTTTAGCCTTAGCAGGGAGACAGACGACAGCAATGAAGCTAGCAAACAAGGGACACTACTCGCGGCAAAAAACAAATGGAGGAAAACTGATTACTTATAAATATTAAATGTGACAGACTACGCAATGGCTCCTTGTGGCTCAACGTGTGCCGTTGTCGGGTGCACAAACAACACGCGAAAACTGAAGGACTTTATGAACGGGATCTATTTCCAACATAAACGGACCCGCTTGACCTGTTGCCCAGCACCCTACGCACTCCATTCAATGCCGAAGGACGAGACAAAAACAAGAGAATGGTTAGCGGCCCTAAAGCTAAAAAATCCACCGAAGAGAGTTTATGTCTGTTCTTACCATTTCATCGACCACAAACCAACGGAGCTTCATCCGAATCCGGAGTTATTCCTGGGTTATGAACGACAGCCAGTTAAGAAAAGGCGAAAACTCATCAGGTGCCAGGATAACTTGGAGGTAGCACTACAAGCTAACAGTCAGACATCAGCTTCGACCAGCAATACTGAAGTGCAGCACGAACAGGAAGAGTCTCGTAAGTAATTTGTGTGACATCTTTATTAGTGCTGGGCAACGATTAAAAAATTTAATCGCGATTAATCGCATGATCTTCTTGCGATTAATCGCGATTAATCGCATTGTTACGCGCAAAATTGAATAATGAATTCTAAAGTAGTGTATTGTGCACTTTTGATTTAAATGTACTGCTACAAAAGTGCAATAACATGTGGTTTGCAAAAACTTTAAACAAATAAGGTGCTTTTATACCAGCAGTATTCCCTTTACACAGTATCAATAAAATATTTCTTGTAAATCTCAACTTAAACATTAATGTAATCAAATCAAATATTTAAACAAAGCTATTTGCCCCCTGGCAGTGGCAAATAGCTTTGTTTACATTACCTTTATCTAGCATTACCTTTAGCATTACCTTTTATCTAGCTTGTTAAAACGAGTCCTGTTTTCTTGTGTGTTTTTTTCTGAACAGGTATCTTGTATCAGGGAGCAGCAGAAACAGTCTATGTAGTCAAAGGGTCATGATCACTACTACAGATATAAGTCGACCAACGTTACTTCTCTGATAGCAGCTTAGGTTTGGTCATGGCATGCCATGGTTTCCCACGTAAGATTACATTAAACAGAGGTAAAGCCCAATTTATACTTCTGCGTCGAACTCACGCCGTAGCTGTGTAGCGCGCGTACCCTGACGTGCATCTCTACAAAAATGTAACGTCAATTCTACGCGTACCGCAAGCGCTGTGATTGCTAGAACCGCTCCCCGGGTTTCACACTCTCCCTCTGCATGTGTAATTGCGCGTCAACGCGGACAACGACGCAGATATATTTATGAAAACCAAAGCGTAGTCTATAGCGTAGAGGCTCCGGCGTAGGTCCGACACAGAAGTATAAATCAGCCTAGACTAGAGTGAGGTGAAGTGGTCGAGCACAGGTGCAGCGACAAGCGGGTGCGTTCCTGTGAAACTGTTGCGGTCATGCTCGCCTCACGCACGCGCCCGCGCGTTGCCGAAGTTGAATTGTCTAACTTTTTTGTACACGACGCGCAGCACAAATCATTGGAAGAGAGACTGATCCTCGGCTCGCTGTTTGTGAGTTTCCAGAATCTAAATAGTTATCAGGATATCAACAGGAGGGAATTCACATGGCAGAGCATCCCCGCTAAACTAAACGCAGGCCTATCAGGTAAAGTTATGTATAATTTTAATTTAAGTTAAAAAGGCTACAGTTGCATAGCGTACAGAAGCCGTTGCCATGGTTACTATCCATAGAGCACCTGTCATTCACTCGCGGAGCGCTGTCTCCCTTTCTGTTCACCTGAGAGAACCTGCCAAAGCCTCTCCACTGCTTGTTTGGGTGGGTTATTTGCTGGCTGACCAACATCCCACCCCTCCTGTGATCATGGTTTGACTGTAGGCCTATGTGTATTCAGAGCCAGTGAGCAACGGACTTTCAAAATAATAATAAAAAAAACTCTGCGTTAACGCGCGATAAAAAAATTGTCGGCATTAATTAATAAATGCGTTAACGCGATAATAACGCGTTAACTTGCCCAGCACTAATCTTTATATTATATATTTTTTTAATTGCCCAAATGTAACCTAATGCTGCCGCACTGCTGCGCTCAAGTTGGCTAAGTGTTGTGATGGTTCAATAAAGTAGGCTATCTATCTATCTTTTCTGGGTTTCCAATTTAACTTACCCAGTTTGTGTTTAAATTGCTTACATAGATTACAGCGCATGCACCCACTTCCACTCTGACACAACTCCGTAGGTTTCATTCTTGGATGAGCGGCAAACATCCACAACCCATGAGGATGGTAAGTTAGCCTAATACATTGTTTGTTGTTCAGTTAGATTCTAACCTGTATTATGCAAAGCTATGTTGGTCAACTAGGTCAACCAGAGATGATAATGATTTGTCTAGATGGAGGCTATAACGTTTTTTTAAATAAATAAATACATAAATAAATACATAGATTAATAAATAAATAAGGTTTAGGCACCCCTGGTAATTCAGTTTCTCATCTGCTGGGTGATTTTGAAGCAGTAACTTCCTTCGGATATTTTGTTTACAAATAGTGACATTTGAGATATGAAATTGCATTTATAGAATCAACTTCAACAATGTTATATAATAACAATACTACAATAGTAGGTGCAAAAGTTACAACAGCCTGTAGATGCTTCCTCTGGTCTCAGTGCTTAGTCCCTGGTGTCTGCACAGAAGATAAACTGAAATCTTAGTAATGAACAGGGGTGCCTAAACTTTTACATAAAACTGTAAGTAGTATTGGTATAGCTATAGATAACATGACTTAACTTGCCACCTGCTACTGAAGTAGTAGAGCTCAACATTAGGCCTGAAACCTGATTTTGATTTTCATTGTCAACTTAGATTGCAGTGGGGACACCTCTTCTGACACAACCATCAGGACAGCAACCAAGTGTTCGATACAGACCCAGTGGGAAGACCCTGCCTTACTGCATCATGGTTATGCGAAGCTGGCCACCAACACTAAAGAAGTCCATCATCAAGCAACACAGTGCAGTGTGGCGCATAATATTCTTCTCAATGATTCAGACTCATTACTGTACACTGGCATTCCACTTCAAACATTTAATACTCTTGTTTCGGTGCTTGAACAGTTTGCGGGGTCTTTTAAAATGTCTGTAAGAGACCAAGTCCTCCTAACATTAATGAAATTAAGATTGAACCTCATGATTGGTGATCTGAGCAGACGGTTCTTCATATCAGAGAGCTTGTCAAGTAAGATTATATCTTACTGGATTGACAAATTGGAGGAAGTTACAAGAAACCTCATCCCTTGGCTTCCTCGGGAAACTATTCGGGCGACTATGCCACAAGCTTTTAAAACTAAATACCCCAACACAACATGCATTTTGGATTGTAGCGAAAGCCTGTTACAAAAACCAAAAAACCTAGACTCAAGAGGAGAGTCCTATAGCCATTATTATTCCCATAATACAGTTAAGTACCTTGTAAGTATTGCTCCATGTGGATTGATAATGTTTGTCTCTGCAGCTTATGGTGGACGCTGTAGTGACAAGTTTATTACTATGGACTCTGGGATTCTGGAGTACTTACAACCGGGTGATGAGGTCATGGCAGACCGTGGATTCACAATTAGAGACATACTCTTCGAAAGGAAAGTTAACCTAGTCATACCCTCGTTCACAAAAAAAGGTGCACAACTCACTGAAGAACAGGTCACTTCCACTAGAAGAATTGCAAATGTTAGAATACACGTGGAAAGGGCCATCAGACGCCTAAAGGTGTTTCAAATCTTATCACAAGTAGTGCCTATTTCCCTGGTCCCAAAAGTAGACAACATTCTACGTATATGTTCTGCCCTTGTGAATTTGCGGGGTGATCTCATTCGTGACGGCGAACAATAGGTCACTTCATGCATTAAAAAAAAAAAAAACTAACGGGGAGAGTTCAGTGCAGCTTCAAATGAACTCCAGAATTGTAATGTAGAGGTAATGAAATCACATTTAATATTTGTAATTGTTGAAATGTTGTCCATGTCAGACATTGTCAGTATACATTTGATTATTTTTTTATCAACATGGAATTAAGTGAGTTGTAATAAACATGAATTAACATTTCATTGCTGTAAATTGAATTATTTTCAACAGTGGGCACTAACAATGGCACTTGGTCACATTTGTCTTTCCTTACTCTCTCTTTACATTTTCCTCACAATTTCAGTGTATCTCCCATCAAACTTAAGCCGCCCCTCAGCAAATTCATCAACAAGTTGAGGCAGCATGGATGAGAAGTAGAATGCTCTCAACCGTTTCACCTGTTCTGTGACAAACAGCTCATCAAATGGTACACTAAATACCAAACTCTCATCTGGTGTCCAGATCATCAGTCTGGCTGTCTTGAGACCTGTGCAAAACATTCCTAGTTGGACTTGCATGTAATAGCCACGGCTACCAGTTTTCTGAACCTCAAGTTTTCCATCCACTACCTTAAAATCACTGAATCTCTGAGATAACAGTTCACTGAGTGTCTGGTGATTTTTATTTGGGACGGGGCATTTAATCTCTAAGAGCTCACAGGAGTTGATGATTCCATCCGGACTTGCTGATAACCATGGCTCTGCCCCACATACAATTGTGCCTGTGTGTGTTATGTTCATTCCCTGTTCTTTCAATTGGTTGCAAGCTGTTTCTTCATTTTCTTTCCCATAATTAGTGGCATAGTTACCACGAAAGCTGGGGTAAAAGTGCTCACACAAAAACTTTTCACTATTTGTGCCTGCACGTACAGGCACCTTCTTTGCTGAACTGGCTGTGATTCTAAGTTTCCTAGAACTGTGCCACAGATCAGATGCACTCTGCCCCCTCGTCTCAAGTTCTAGTGTATCAGCTTGTTTGCCATCCATACTAACATAAGCCTGGTAGAATTTTTGGCATTTCACACAACTCAGATCATTGTCATGATTTTGATGTGACAAAATTGTTAAATCATTGATGGTTCCCTGTTCTTTTGAACTCCCCTTTTGTTCTGCTGATGGAGTGGCATTGTAACACTTTTCCAGTAGTGTATTCTTGAGAAGAAATAGAGGTTTTGTTAGAGATTTGTCCACACTCTCTCTAAAGTCTTTGTGGGACTGATACTGTGGTGTGTTTGGGAGCTGACTGCCAACTGCCCTAGTCTCTTCCTCATACTCATCCTCTGCCTTGTGGTGCCTAAAATGAATCTGGCTCAGACGCTTGGGCTGAAGGTTCTTGGATGTTCCTTCATTCCATCTCCGCTGTGTGTCAGTACATGCAAGCCCTGTCTTTCCACTAACCACTGCATTCTGGACCTGAATCAGCCATAACATAATGTTGATGACATTTTTGTACATTAACGGCATTGCACACTACAGTAGGCTACTGCATAAATTCAATATTTCGAACACAGACATTGTCCTGCACTTTACTTAGAATAAAAACTGCAGTTAAGCTGTTTTTGTAAGGGGTATTCTTTATTGTTTTCAATAATTTACAGATTTAATGTGTAGCAAGATCGCTCTAACAGCCTATACCTACCTTCCAAATGACAGCTGCTGCATGGCTACAAGATTTTCCTAGCCCTGCAATGCATGAACAGCCGACTGTTTCGATTATACCAATCGGCCTCGTCATTATCCAAGCAAGTTGTTTGGGCTTGTTGATGCTCTGACTCGGCTCGACCTCAGCCTTAAGGAAGATGAACTCGTCGTATTTTGTACACAGTATTTTTCCAATTTTGTTGCTGTGTAGATAGTTGTAAGCCTCTGTGCTCTTATAATTTCGTAGTGTCTCACCATCAACACCCTCACTAAGCACGAAATAGTTAACGATATCCACATAGCTAACGTCTGGCCACAATTTCATATCGTCTACCCATTCCGTTAAGGTAGACGGATGGGGCACTGTAACTGTTCTATCGCCAGTTCTCGTAAGATAGTCAGGTCCATGGGACCATCTGTGAGATGTGCTCATTTTGCCAGCGGCGTTGTTGTAAGAGTATAGCACTTCTACTCCTAAATACTAATAGCGTTTAGCTGATAGCAGCAGCTACAGGCTAATGTAAACAGGAAGTTTGATACCGGCTTGTTCTAAGCATTCTACGTTACCATAGCGATTCATGGAAAGGTCAAAGTTCGGGAAAGTTGTGGATATTAACAATGCATTAAATCACATTACACATTAATAAACCACAACAAATAAAACAAATTAAGTGATGTCTCATGTCTCAAGTCAAGTGAATTATGGGTCATTGGACAGGCGTCCAATCACAACTGACTTCCGGAAAAGGGGAAGTAGCCAGTGACATTTGAGGTTATTAAAACATTAAGTCCCGCCCCTCGACTGCCAAAAATAAAATTGTTCGAGCGAGCAAAAGCAGCAGGCTAGAGCAGATCGAGCGTGGGGAATGACCATGCGCGTGCGCGAGGGCTTGTATTGCGTGCAGAGGAGATGTCATGCGCGCGCGCACGGTTTGAATGAGCTTGCGAGTTCCCGTTTCCTCACGTGTAGATCTGTTATCCTCTCGCGAAAGTAATTTACCGCGCGTGCCAGCATCAGTTGTGCGCTTGTTTATTTGAGTCATTGATTTGCCGCCATATATCTTTATTTTTTATTTTTGGGTGAACTATCCTTTATTATGGTGTAATTTATTGAGTAATTTACAGAGATTTCAGTTTTCAATATTAAAAAATAAAATAAAAATAATCCTAACTTGCCGTTAATTACAATGGATTCTAATATTGTTGGACTCATTAAACTAATTTAGTCATAACTTCTCCTTCATGTCTTTACAATAGCACTACTGATCGACTGACAAATGCAAGGAGCCAGTTTGGAAATAATCTCGAAACAAGAAATCTCCTTTTCAGATGTTCATATAGCATTATGACCTATGCCACTTTGTCATTGCCATCAGCACTGAATGTTCACAGTTCAGAGGAAAGCACTGCAATGACCCTTCATGTCAACCCAAACTCTCTCACTCTCCTCCTCCTCATCTGCCATCTCTCTCTCTTCCTGTCTTTGAGGTCTGTACAGACCTAGTCCTGCACTTGACGCCTCAGTGAGCCTATTCATGAAAACAGAGAGAGAGAGAGAAAGAATGAAAGAGAGAGGAAGCAAGTAAGTAAAGAAGAAATGGGCGAAATAGAGATAGTGAGAAAAATGAAAGAAAGGGAAGGCCACAGGAAGAGAAGAGAGGAGTGCAGTGAACATCATTAAGGGCTGTGGAAAGGAGAGGCCGCAGAACAAACGCTTCATGAAAGATTCTCTTATAATACATGAGGGTGTTCATCCGTGAAGAATTTCATCAGTCCTCCAAGCTCTCAGAATTTCTCAGGACTACAGCTGCACTTCATTTACTCACCACACAATAGGGCTGCACGGTTAATCAATAAATAAACGAGATTACGATTACAGCTGATATAAACTGAACAAAATTATTAACGCAACACTTTTTTTTTTGCCCCCATTTTTCATGAGCTCAACATGACATCATGACTTTGCGTAAACATACACGCCACTTTCAATTCAAGTGGCGTGTTATCTATACGCATTTTGAGCTATCCGCGTGTATGTCCACGCCGAAATCTTTTGCGTGTATGTCTACGCTGTTAAATGTCCGAGTGATTCCGCGTGTATGTGTACGCCGTTAAATGTCCGAGCGAAACGAAGCAAAATCTATATCTACATCTGTGGAGCGATATTTCTTTTCCTAGGATGGTAGGAGAAGACTCATAAATGGTATTAACCCCAGTGACGGGTAGGTTTAGGGACGGGGTTGGGGTAGGTCATATATTTATATATACATAATACAGTAATATAACGTTAAGTCAAAGGCGTTGATAAACACGCTGAAAAGCGATTATGCGTGTTGATAGCACGCCAAAAATGAAAATACGAATTGGCGTGTCATACATACGCCATTTCATGAGATCAGTCTGATGAGCTGATTTCAAAGATCTAAGACTTTTTCTATGTACACAAAAGGCCTATTTCTCTCAAAAATTGTTCACAGATCTGTCTAAATCTGTGTTAGTGAGCACTTCTCCTTTGCCGAGATAATCCATCCACCTCACAGGTGTGGCATATCAAGATGCTGATTAAACAGCATGATTATTGCACAGGTGTGCCTTAGGTTGGCCACAATAAAAGGCCACTCTAAAATTTGCAGTTTTATCACACCGCACAATGCCACAGATGTCGCAAGTTTTGAGGGAGCTTGCAATTGGCATGCTGACTGCAGGAATGTCCACCAGAGCTGTTGCCCGTGAATTGAATGTTTATTTCTCTACCATAAGCCGTCTCCAAAGGCGTTTCAGAGAATTTGGCAGTACATCCAACCGGCCTCACAACCGCAGACCACGTGTAACCACACCAGCCCAGAACCTCCACATCCAGCATCTTCACCTCCAAGATCATCTGAGACCAGCCACCCGGAAAGCTGCTGCAACAATCGGTTTGCATAACCAAACAATTTCTGCACAAACTGTCAGAAACCGTCTCAGGGAAGCTCATCTGCATGCTCGTCGTCCTCATCAGGGTCTCGACCTGACTGCAGTTCGTTGTCGTAACCGACTTGAGTGGGCAAATCCTCACATTCGATGGCGTCTGGCACTTTGGAGAGGTGTTCTCTTCACGGATGAATACCGGTTTTCGCTGTACAGGGCAGATGGCAGACAGCGTGTATGGCGTCGTGTGGGTGAGTGGTTTGCTGATGTCAATGTTGTGAATCGAGTGGCCCATGGTGGTGGTGGGGTTATGGTATGGGCAGGCGTATGTTATGGACAATGAACACAAGTGCATTTTATTGATGGCATTTTGAATGCACAGAGAGACCGTGACGAGATCCTGAGGCCCATTGTTGTGCCATTCATCCACGACCATCAACTCATGTTGCAGCATGATAATGCACGGCCCCATGTTGCAAGGATCTGTACACAATTCCTGGAAGCTGAAAACATCCCAGTTCTTGCATGGCCAGCATACTCACCATACATGTCACCCATTGAGCATGTTTGGGATGCTCTGGATCGGCGTATACGACAGCGTGTTCCAGGTCCTGCCAATATCCAGCAACTTTGCACAGCCATTGAAGAGGAGTGGACCAACATTCCACAGGCCACAATCAACAAACTGATCAACTCTATGCGAAGGAGATGTGTTGCACTGCGTGAGGCAAATGCTGGTCACACCAGATACTGACTGGTTTTCGGACCCCTCCAATACAGTAAAACTGCACATTTTAGAGTGGCCTTTTATTGTGGCCAGCCTAAGGCACACCTGTGCAATAATTATGCTGTCTAATCAGCATCTTGATATGCCAGACATGTGAGGTGGATGGATTATCTCGGCAAAGGAGAAGTGCTCAATAACACAGATTTAGACAGATTTGTGTACAATATTTGAGAGAAATAGGCCTTTTGTTTACATAGAAAAAGTCTTAGATCTTTGAGTTCAGCTCATGAAAAATGGGGGCAAAAACAAAAGTGTTGCGTTTATAATTTTGTTCAGTGTAGGTAACTAATTGATAAAAGTGTTGATTCCAGCAATCCATTTCGGTCTACTCCTGTGGCGTCAAAGTTTTATATTCATCTATTGACTTGTTTCCTTTATAATGTAAATGCAAGTGGCATTTTCTATTTAACTGCATTCGAAATCACATTCTTTCTGAAGAGGTACTTCTTTTGAATAAGTACTTAATTTGCAACTGTTATTAAGTATGTTCCATACAGTATGGCACCAATGTGTATGTAATAAGAATATTCTGTTGATTATTTAGATTTTTCTTAACACATTACACGTCTCATGTTTTTTCTAAAGTTTGGCTCTTTTTGGGGGAAAACCAGTCACAAGTCGCACGGGTATATTTGTGGCAATTAGCCAACAATACATTGTATGGGTATAAATTATCGATTTTTCTTTTATGCCAAAAATTATTAGGATATTAAGTAAAGATCATGTTCCATGAAGTTATTTTGTAAATTTCCTACTGTAAATATATAAAACTTTTATTTTTTGGGAGTGAATGCAGCACAATTGCGAACATAAATGGACAACTTTAAAGGTGATTTTCTCAATGTTTAGATTTTTTTGCACCCTTAGATTCCAGATTTTCAAATAGTTGTACCTTGGCCATATATTGTCCTATATTGTCCAAACCATACATTAATGGAAAGCTTATTTATTCGGCTTTCAGGTGATGTATAAATCTCAATTTAAAAAAATTGACCCATGTGACAGGTTTTGTGGTCCAGGGTCACAAATATGCTTATTTTACTCTTTTTGATTATCACATTTTTAGCAATATTACAATGCTATATTGCCTACAGTTGCGTTGCTTCACTGCCATTCAGTTGGACAGTAAAGTCTCCATTGATTGCAGAATCTCTTCAGAGGTAGTAGGTAATCCAGGTTTTGCCTACTGTTTTATGAATACTGTGAATATGGACATACTAATGTTCTCTTACGAGAGGTTCTCTCGTACTGCGTAATATCTTACGTAGGGGTGGGCGGTATGACCAAAATTCTATTTCACGGTATGACTAATTTTATTTCACGGTAACGATATATTTCACGATATAGTTATTTATATATGTAGTTATTCTCGAAAAATCGACAAAAAGGGCTTTGTATAATAAATAAACCCAAATACTTTAGAAATGAAAAGTACTTCACATTGTTTTCTGTTTCTCTTATTTGGTCAATTATTTCTTTGGTAAACTATTTAGATAGCTAAATATAAACAAAACACACTCATCAACTTTTAGATGAACTGCCCCCAACTGATTGATATTAAATACAACTCATAGGTGCAATTAAACTTTAAATAAAGTTTTTCTGAATAATTTTTCAATCTCATGTTATGCTTTACTTCATCAATCAGTTTATAATATCTGAATATTTTATATTGAACTATTCTATTCATGATAAATTAGTTATTTCCTTTTAATTTTGTAGGATAGCTAGTAATACTAGTTATGTTTAAATGTGTTCCCCGGTACATTTTTGCCATGTCTGCTTAGGCTACACTGCGTTTTTAAGGGGCTTGCTTTGCTCTTTTTGTGATATCTGGCAACCCGTCACCCTGCGCTTTAATCAATAGAAGTTCAGAAGTGACTAGAAGGAGAGCAGCAGTTTGAAAACTGAACAGCAGCTACTGTTAGTGTTGACAAAGTAGCCTAGATTAAATTATACACACCTTGTAACTGCGTCATTATTTGACCATAGCCCGGTGAACACCGCGCTCCCTCAGTGCGTGTGCACGCGCGCATCTTCTGCATCAGTAAAATGCGATCGTTAATTTGAGTGTCAAGTTGTAATCACGTATCGAATCAAAGGAAGATTTTATCAGCTGGTTCGGTGGCCAATTGTTTGGAGTTAGAAATATATAACTCGCAATGCATATTTAGTAATTTTGCCTCGGATAGGCTACAGGATTATACATTCACTTTAACAAGCAGGTTGTTCATTACCACGGGCGGCAAACTGTTTGCGTGTTTAAAAACTATACATAAGAGAAGGTAAGATGCAGATAACTATACATTATTTAAGGTTATTTCTATTCGTTACTATATTGATATATTAACTGTTGTTGTCCAGCTTTCCCCGAGCGTGCACTCCTCTAATCTGTAGCCTGGGTGCTGCACTGCTCTAGTGACTGCTGCGCCTTCCCCCCCGAAAATATCACGTTAACAACAACAACAACCCTTTAGAAAATGTAATTCCTTTGTGGATCCTCTTGATCTGCTTTCTCCGTGTTTCTTTTTACAATTCGCAGTGTCTCAGTCTCACGCACGTTGCACGCGAGTTAACCACGCCCACTTATTTGCATGTCGCGGTATACACGGAATAAAAAAATCTGTTACGGTTGACATTTTCTACCGCGGTAACGATATATACCGTCATACCGCCCAGCCCTGATCTTACGCTAGGGGAAAACCTCTTTTCCACGAGATATTGAAGCCAAAAATTATCCTTAATTTTGAATTAATGTAAAACGCGTTGCGGCAGCATGCAGACATAGGCAAGACGGCTCGCGTGCCTATTGGCTGTCCTGCGGCAACTGCAGCAGCCTATCGAGAGAGGCCTTTGGTGACGTCAGATCCAATGGGGGCGCTTCGCGCCCACTATGTCACGTCCCGCCGAGACAGATGTGGCCTGGGCCTATAAATACAGCTCGATGGGCTGATATAATCTCATTTTTCATCTCTTCAGCGAAGCTCACGCATCGCTGGATCCGGAGTGAAGAAGCCGGGCCGTCTGAGATAAAGCTTTCTGCGGGACGAGCCTTTGCATCTGAAGCCGCTGGCCTTCATCTCGCCGCCTTCAGTCGCCGTACCTGCTACGCTTTCCGGCGTTTATATCCTTTTACTCTGCCGAGTGTGTGTTCGCCGCTGCGACTGGTACCAGTCAGGTGTAAGCCTGGGGACTTCCTAGACTGTGAAGGTGGTGTCCATGGATGCCTCCACCTCGGGATGGGGAGCGCTGCTCGAGGGCAGACCGTTCTTTGGCCAGTGGTCAGAACGGGAGAAGCTTCTACACATAAACTGTCTGGAAATGATGGCAGTCGACAACGCGCTGAGGCGTTTTTGTCCCCAGATAAAAAATCACCACGTCTTGGTCCGCTCGGACAACATGTCAGTGGTGGCCTATATAAATCGCCAGGGTGGAGTCAGGTCCCGAAACCTTTACAGGCTGATGGAACGCCTCCTGGTCTGGGCTCAGCACAATCTGCGCTCATTGAGAGCAGCACATGTGCCTGGTCACCTGAATTTGGGACCAGACAGACTGTCCAGAAACAATGTTCCAGCAGGAGTATGGTCTCTGCACCCACAGACAGTCCTACTGCTGTGGGAGACATTCGGCAGAGCGCAGGTAGACCTGTTTGCGTCCCAAGAAAACGCTCACTGTCTGAAGTTTTTCTCCAAGAGCAGGGATGCGCTGGCCCACGTCTGGCCCCGCTGCCCACTCTATGCCTTTCCCCCCCGTCTCGCTCCTGCCTCAGGTATTGGAACGAATCAGGGAAAACAGATGCTCAGTGCTACTTGTGGCTCCGCTCTGGAAAAACCAGGCTTGGTTCCCAGTTCTGATGCAGCTGACAAGCACTGCCCCATGGCCAATACCAATGAGGAAAGACCTCCTCTCTCAAGCCAAGGGCTCGATTTGGCATCCTCGCCCAGAGCTGTGGTCCCTACATGCATGGGCCATCAACTGGGGTACCCGCTAACCTCCCGGAGGGCGTGTTAAACACAATCACGCGGGCTAGAGCCCCGTCTACTAGACGACTCTATTCCTCAAAATGGTAGACTGGGGTTACGGAAGTTCTCTCCTTCCTTCAAGAGCTACTGAATAGGGGCAGAACCCCATCCACGCTCAAGGTTTATGTGGCGGCCATAGCAGCGTTTGCCAAACCAGCGACTGGCCAGTCACTGGGGAAGAACGATCTGGTCATCCGCTTCCTTAAGGGAGCTAAGAGGGTGAATCCTCCCAGACCCCCTTCAGTCCCCATGTGGGACCTTTCCACGGTTTTGGAAGCCATGAAAGGTGCCCCGTTCGAGTCAATCCATTTATCAGACATGAAACATTTGTCATTCAAGACAGTGTTTCTTATGGCTCTTGCTTCAGTGAAGCACATAGGGGATTTACAACCGCTCTCAGTAAGCGCGACGTGTATGGAATTTGGGCCAAATGACTCGAAAGTCATACTCAAACCAAGACACGGGTACGTGCCTAAATCCCTCAACACACCGTTCAGGGCTCAGGTTATTTCCCTGTCTGCCCTGCCGGTTTACAACGAGGAAAAGGATGCTTGAGCACCGCTCGCTGATCGATAAAATAACTCCATGGGCAATGGTAAGACCCATACTGTTACCCAGTTCAGGCTGAACATTTTCACCCTGACTGATGTGATTAGCTCCCTTAGGATGCTACTTCTTGGGAATGACGCTTATAGCCTCTCTTCTCTGACTCTCTGTGAGTCCCTGATGTTTATGCACTATATGAGCACTGGGCACCTGCCCTTGGGACTTTGGTGTTGGATCCCAGCACGCACAGCGTTTTACACTGTGTTCCCCTAGCGTAAGATATTACGCAGTACGAGAGAACCTCTCGTAAGAGAACGTACTCTGTTACTAACGTAACCTCGGTTCTCTCTCGAAGAGGGAACGAGTACTGCGTATCTTTGCCGTGCATGCAACACGCTCTGGTTCGCTTCGGCGATGAAAAAACATTATATACCACGCCTGTCTCAGCGGGACGTGATGTAGTGGGCGCAAAGCGCCCCCATTGGATCTGACGTCACCAAGGGCCTCTCTCGATAGGCTGCTGCAGTTGCCGCAGGACAGCCAATAGGCACGCGAGCCGTCTTCCCTATGTCTGCATGGTGCCGCAACATGTTTTACATTAATTCAAAATTAAGGATAATTTTTGGCTTCAATATCTCGTGGAAAAGAGGTTTTCCCCTAGCGTAAGATATTAAGCAGTCCTGTTCCCTCTTCTAGAGAGAACCGAGGTTACGTTAGTAACCGAGTATACGTTTTCATATACTGTTTTTCGTAATGCGGGTACTATTTGCCTACTGTTTTATGAATACTGTGAATTTGGACATACTACAGTTTTTACATACAGTTTTTCGCCAGTGCTGGGTAGAATACTTACAAATTGTAGTCGGTTACTGATTCCAAATGACGTGACAAAAATTGTAGTTAGTAACTATATTACATTAAAAAAATTTATTGGTTTAATATTATTATACTATATACTATTACTATATAGTACGGAAGTATGCATATTTGTTTATATGCAGGTTCTATAATGATAATTACGGCATCAGATTAAAGATAATTTTTCTAAGGAAGTTAGTTCAAGTCGATATGTTATAGCAACTTACCTAACTTGCATCTATAATACAGTACCATGGTATTCTTTGAAGTACCTTTGAATACCTCATAAATATCATGGTATATTAAAGCTGCTGTCCGTAACTTTTTTAAGTTAAAAATAATCCAAATTCATTATTAAAAAAAAAAACATCTTCAGCCAGTGTTCAAAACTATCTGCTTGCCATAGCTAGATTCAAAACGGTTAGCTTGTAATAATGATTTTAATTCCAGTGGTACTGGTGGGTTTTCGCGGGAAATTCGAGCATGTCTTTGCGTCATTACGTCACACCCGTACACATAAAGAAGGAGTTTCGGCTAGCCGGCTATACTGCGCGTGAGGAGATGTAGAGATAGGCTTTTCTCGCAGCACTTTACATGATTAAACTTATGGCGGATCCAGAAAGATCCAGACAACAATCATCAGTGTCAACTGGAGATTAACCAGTTATAAAACCCAAAAGACTTCGTACTTCAGATTTAAGGTGGAAAGAGAAAGAAACCGTCTCATGCGAACACAAGGATACACATCGGTGGGGCTTTTGAAAGGTGCGTGAACTCCCGAAGGGGTTCGAAACGGAAGAAGAGACAGCTTTTTCTGCTGAACAAGTAAGACATTTCAATAGTTCAATCGTGTAACAGTGCGTTTTCTTAATTCACACAGTTATGGAGTTTCCTTTGTTGTGCCTTTCTCGTTTAGCTATTATGGAGAATATGAATTCTGAACTATACAGGTAATCATAAAACACATTAAATAACGTTAGTCACGCAATGCTGATGTTGTTAACATGAACAATTTGAGAACAAAGTAGGCTATGATTTGCACGGTTGCTGTAAATCGCGCTGATTAAATCTAACGATCGCTTGTCATGTCAAATGCTTTTCCCCCCTTAGTTGATCAGAACAAAAATGGATGTTACTTACTTGTTCAGAAGACATTTTCCGGTGAAAATTCTTATGTTGGTCAAGCTTTCAAAAAGTGAATCTGTGATTCTGAATGACAGTATCCACACAGCGCGGTGATTGACAGCAGCACTCGCCTCAAAACACTGTGTTCATCCGCGCTGTTTCATGGCGATTTACAACCCACGTAAAGATAATAATTCCGCGAATCACTGCAGTTACAGATTTCGAACAGAGATGGCGACAAAAAGGGAAAAAGCTACGGATTGCAGCTTTAAATCAATCATTAATCAGTCGGTATTAAAGTATAGGAGTGCAATGTACAATGGTACTATGACAGTACATTTTTGTAAGGGACATTTTTAATGGTTTCCTTTTCAGGCATTTACATTTCTGCCAATCTCAGGCTTGTTACATCAAAGAGGTTTGATGGAAAACAGGCCCATTACAGAACAGCTTTTAAAGAAATGTGGAGAATCTTCAGCATCATCTAAAACAACATTTACTTTGCTGGATACCCTTCAAATGAGATTAAATGGAGATTGGGGTAAATGCTGGAAGCTTTTAAACTAATTCAAATACCCAAATGCATGAGACCTGTATGGTAGATAACAACACTTGATTATGTTTACATTCCGGGTTCACTAAACAGGTCATATGCAGAGGAACTTTAACTGTTTTCCTGATTTTTCCAAGTTTATTTTAAGATGCTGGATGTTAGGTAATTTATGACAAGTCTCTTCTGTGCCTCTGAGAGCGTGGAAAAAAATATAAAAGAACAAAAAATAATCAACAGTCTAACACCCTTCTTTCACACTTTCAAAATACACACCCGCTCACACTTCTCTATTTTAGAACTTTAGTAGTTCTGTCTTCTGTGAGAGGTAATGATTTTGTTCTGTACTTGTCGCACCATGTTTTAAGGTAAATGGTTAATGGAAAAGAGGAACAGCCCAGTCAAGGACTCATGTCTGCTCTAATGTAAGTGATGAGGCTCATACTTTGTTTTCGCTCACCCGCACCTTTCTAAGTGCTCTGATTGGGTGAGGCTTTATTAAGAGGGAATAAACAAATAGAGTCCTTCATCTGCAGAGAAGAACATTCCTGCTGACTAATGTCTTTTTTTAGGCAGCTAATGCTGCATATTTGGATGTTTCTTCAACTATGGACACTTTTGTGCCTGTGGACTTTCAAAATAAGTAAACTCCCTTAAAACACTTGTGGCGAGCAGGACGAGTGGCGTGATTGATGATGAGCGACACCTGCGCGATGCACCGGTCTCGTATCTCTCACGGCCCTCGGCCTCGTCCTGCTCGCCACAACACTTTACCCAATCTCTATTTTGGTCCTTTTTCCCCGGAATGTCATGAATATTGTTACCACAGTGTCATTATTATCACTCCTGTTTCATTTCATTTGTTTTTCTTTGTGTGGTTTATCTAATTTGTTTGATTATTTTACATTGGTTAATGGTCAGTTGTTTTATTAGAGCTTTAATAAATAGAGTAACTGAAACATCTTAAATGATGTATTGTGTTTAACAGCTTTCTGTGATAATGAAATGTAAAAAAAAAAATTGGGAATAAAATGGCATATTGCTTTGTCTTTCTAATGCATAGCTAACATTACACATATCCTAAATAAACACAAAATGCGTAATATTTGTACACGAATAATTTGACAAAATTACAGCTTGATTGCAAATGGTGCACAAAAAATTATGTTGATTTTTACTTCAAAGGACATTTGAAGAATAGCAAAAGTAAATGCTGAAAACATGGTAAAAGTTTACAAGACAGGTATTTATGTGACCTTCATATTACTTCTGTCAGGACCACTATCGTCAAATACGATTGAGAATTAGCATTTAGTTTGGATTTGCGGTATGGTTCTGTTCTGGGCAAGAACTCCCTGCGCATCCATGCAGCCTAGCATGGATAAGAGCAGGGAGAGCAGCAATAACCCCCCTTAGGGTAAACAGAACAGAACCAACATGAATGTAGGCTAGATATCATTAATTCAATGTTTTAATGTACAACATATTTTAGAATTTAGTCTTATTCAGAGGGGAATCAGAATGCCAAATCCTGACTGAAGAGAGGAGGAGCTGGGGATTGGAGGAGGGTAATTAGCTCCGGAGAAACGTGTTAGATGTTGATAATACTGAAGGAGCTTATACACGTAGATGCTGTGATAGGCGTCATATTCCTATAGGTAGACGTAGATCAGCTGAGAGTCAGCTGATGCGAGCTTGACTAACATGACCTGCCAGAACTGATGCTACGCTTGATAAAAAGAAAAATATTGAATAATAGTTATAATTTATTTGATTAAATTCCTATTAAATGTTATACTTAAAAAAAATTAAAAAATCAACCTCTGAGACAAAGTTTGTGAAGAAGCACATATTTACAGTTTTTTAAAGGATAAAATTATGCCATAAAAATCTGTGAAAAAGTACCATTTGAATGCACAAAAAACAAGGTTTTTAACTAATTTGCTTATTAGTATATTCATAATGTTCAGCTGTTAATCTGCTAAGAGCAGCTTAGTAACGATGAAAGAGACTAAGATAACTTTGCGTGCATGGGAAAAAAGATAAGCACTGTTAAAACACTGTTAAAGGCTAAGAACAGTACAGATTTTCCAGCTTCGCCCTCTTGAAGAAACTGGCAAGTCCTCAGTCTGGAGCTCTAGTGGTGTAATGATATGACAGAATGTCCCTTGTTGTGTCAATTAGTTGACAGCTTTATCAAAACTGCTCTCTCGATGTTTCTAAATGTAGTCCCATACAGAGCTCAGCCTTATTGAACACTGGCTCTTCTGAAATCGAACTGAATTGTCAGGTGCCTTGAATGATTTACTCTTGCAGACTAGCAGATAATGGCACCACTGGGATCCTTAACATTGGGTCTTCATGCTGATTTAGAGTATTTTGCCCAGAGGAAATACTGAGGTAAAGAGATGTTTGTGCTTCCGAGTCTGCAGCTAGGGCAGAAATGCAGGTGTACTTTAAAATTAAAACTTTGTAGTAAGGGATAATGCAGCTGATGATTGCAAAATAAACCTAGACAGGGTTAATTAATTTGGGATTCAATTAATTTATCATGTGAGATGAAAGAAAGGGTGACATATACATTAACACTGTAGATTACAGTAAGTGACTTTCTGCAGGTTACGTTCAAAACACTTGATTCATTCAGAAACAAAACAAGTTATGAGTGAGTCGTTGACTTATTCACTCAGCCGATTCATGCAACAACGCTAATTCATTCAGGAGTCACTGGCTGCATCCAAAAATTGCATAATTCCCTACTACTGTTTATAGTAGGCGAAAAACAGTAGGCCTATGTGACAAAAGAAGTATGTCAGAATTCACAGTCCTCATAAAAGAATAGGCAAAAAGTACCCGGATGACCTCCTACTTCTGGCGATATTCTGAAGTGTTCATACGATGGACACTTTACTATCCCATGAGGCCACCGGAGAGGATTTATGAATGGCAGTGAAGCGACGTAACTGATACTGGTAGGTCAAATGAAAATGATAACATGGTGAATGTTGTATGTCCAGATTACATTCATACTAAACACATTCCTTCTCCAGAACATACTTTTTTTAGTGGTAGTGAAGTAATGTCAAGAGTATGCGATTTTGGACGCAGACACTGAATGGATTTATTCAGGAACAAAACACACTGTGCTGTTTAGAGATGTGCAACTGTTCATTACACCGTGGCTATGTTTGGAACTATTATTGTTGCCAGAGTGAAAATTGACAAAGTAATGGCAATATATTTTGTCTAAAAAGTATTAACGTAAAAAAATCACACTCGCATGCACGTACTGTTGGTCTGAATGCCGTATATTCTCTCATCCTTTTGCAGACTTGGTATGTTGTTACCTGTTTTACTCTTGAGGAACGAGAGCTCTTACAAGCAGAGTGCTTATGATAGACTGAGTGCTAACAGTCTTCATAAAGTCTGATGCTATCTGAAAGTACAGAAGTGCTTTGTCAGCTCCTGCAGGAGCAGTTAGCCAAGTACAAGTACAAGAGGGATTATTTTGGAGTGCAGAAACTGAAATCAATAGTAATCTAAATAGAGTAACAGGCGTACGTACCGGTATGTGCGTTTCTGTGTGTTTACACAAGCCAGGAAGCTTGTCAATATATTGTATCTGCACTGATCATCTTTGAACTGACCTCTATTAACTATAGGCTGACTCGTTTATCTCTGTACATGATTCTGCTCATGTTAATCAATTTGTTTCTCATGACCTCATCAAATGAGATTCGGAGTTCACAAAAAATAGTATTTAGAATCGTTCTATAATGATATAATCGGGCATTAACACTCCGTCTCCTCACACAGCCGAAGAAAAGCCTCGGTGTGCCTGTGAAAAAAGACCAGAACAGAAAAGCTAATTATCACCACTGACACTCCCACTTATAACACTACGCCAACTAAAGCAGAGAGTGTGAGCTCGCAAGGCTAATATGCAAATACTGGTGTTAATTATGGAATGCTTCGTTGTGGAATGAACTGAAACGCTTTTTACACTCACAGGTTGGGCAGAGCCAGTTCACGCATCTTATTTTGGCGAATCACAAGACGAAATTTGAATCAGATGATGCCAGTAGCCTCTGTGTACATATTGTTTTTCCTGGGCTTCCATGGGAATTATAAACCTCAAATGGGACACAAGTCAAATGGATTTGTAGATACGAACTTTTGGTGTCTTGGTCAGGGATGAGGTCTTGGATCCAACATTATTCTTTTGCTCAGAATATCTTAATGAATATGGATGTCGCTGTCCAGCTCAGTTTTCTGTCCAATTCTAGCTGCTGTTAAGTCCTAATTAAACTTCTTTCAAAATGTGGAGGAGCAATAGCAAATATGTGGTGTCATAGACTGAGGTTGTATTGGTTCACTTTTAGAGAGGGAGTTTAATAACTTCAGGAATTAAAAGCTCCAGTCATCATGCCAATAAAGGCCCAGAAAGGAATAAATGGATTTTCATTGCATAATTAGTCATTTTTGGGCATTTGTGTTTGGAATGATACTAAATCAGGTACCCAGTTTAGGCATCATTTATGACGTTTGGACTGGATTGTATATATTTGGAGTCTGCCAGAAACACAAGTCACTTGATGAGAAGATTGGTCTGTTGAGTTTGTTGCCTGTTCACATCTCTCAACATGATTATGAACAAATGTCAGTTGTTTCTTAATTAACAGCATGGGAATATGGCTTAAATAGACAGCGCTAATGAATACTAATCATATACTCACTGAATCATCCATTCAACACAGCAGAATGACTATTTAAATCTCTGCTGTAGCGCCGCTAGGTCTTTTATAATATAGTGGTTCTTTTTAATGGCAACTGAAATTAAAATTTAATTGATAGGCTTCATGACAGAATTTGTATAGTGTTTAATTTTTTATGGCATACTCTTTTGAAGAGCCCATGTTTTACAGATGAATAGAGTTGTTTTCTTGAAAGGATTTTTTTTTTATATATATATATATATTGATGTAGCTAAGAATCTTTACATTTTTTAAGGAAAGACTGTAATGTTCTTTTGCATATATTGTAAATTGCATGCATTTTTATATTGGAGTTTTGCTTTTATGTTTTTGTTTGCAAAAATGTGTTTGTGTGTGCAAGCTTGTGTATTTAGTGTTCAGAAAGTAGATTGTAATTGAACCCAAAGTATTTGTTTGTGATTTTGCACATTGAGGCCACAGATATATTGATTATGGAGTAGGGCTGGGCGATAATTCGATCTCGATAAGGGATCGCGATAAAATTTTGAACGATTTCGATAATATGCTTGGGACATATTATTCGATATCACATTAAAAAGTAAGCGCAACAACAACAGTATCAGAGTCTGCCGTATGCCGGTAGGACACGCCCACTTCTCAGCGAGCAGCCTTGGCTACAGTAAACAGAAGGAGACAGAGGAGGAGACATTTTTGGAAAAAGGAGAAAAAATGAGCGAAACTGAAGTTGAGGACAGCGAAAATAATGCCGAACGTGAAGGCGACATCACTACATCATTCGAGACCGAATACATTGTTGAAAAAAAAGGCAACACGACGTCAATTGTGTGGACGTGGTTTGGATATGGCAAAAACGACCAGGAACAATAATAAAAGTGAGATGTGGACTATGTTATATAATTGATATCTCTAACATGGCTCGACATTAACGCTTTACCGGGAGACAAGTGGATTTTTTGAACTAGGGACAAGTAACGTTAACGTTAAAAGAGAATTTTACTTGCCCGACCGGACAGTAGCCTGATTAGAACATCAATAACAAACAAAAATAACCAGGGAATCACTAAACCGAGACAATGATTCTGATTTTATTACATTTATTGTAAGTTGCAATCGATTGTGGATAATAAATGTATTACTGACGGTAAAGTTGCGATGTTGACGCTCGCGCAGCCTCTCGAAGAGAAATCTAACTTTCACACATGAGCGCAGCACACACACACACACACACACACGTAACAACATACTTCCAATAAAACATCTAAATGTGGAGTTTTTATATTTTAAACATATGTTAAGCAGCCTCAATTATTTTTCCTGAATACCATCATGATTGAAAATGTGACATTGATTTCCTACAACAGTTCAATAAACAGTTACAATTAAGTCACTTACATTTTAGATGCAATATTGGCTGTTTTTGTTCCGTTTCAGCAGGGAAAATAGTTCTAAACAAAAATCACAGCAGAACCACGACGCATCTCAGAAGAACACTCACTGTTTTCATTACTGAATGATTCAGCATTTTGAACGAATCGGTTGAGTCAAAGATTCAATGACCCATTCATAAACATCTGTCTCATTCTTGAATGAATCAACCGTTTGAACGAATCGTTTGATTGAATGAATCAATGACTCACTCATTAAGACGGTCGCCTGCCACCACCTACTGGCGGTTTAGTGTTATGTTTATAAGTAGTATCATTCATTCCAACGTTTATTATATGTATATTTAAATCAATTTAACAACGTTATTTTATGCAATTTGTAATTTGTAAGTGTAAATTATTTAATTTGATCAGCCCTATCTAGGGTAACAGCCATAGTGTCTTATTATTCTAAATAATTGAATTTATTGATCAAATTTATGAATTTTAAAATGAAAGATGAAGCATACATTTAATAATATTGGGGGAGGGGATGCCCTTTAAAGGTGCAGATATTACAATATGCCGATTTAAATATCAAAGCTGATTGAACACTGATGAGAATATTGCTTCAGAATAAATTAACACACACAAAAAAATCCGGACAAGCAACTGTTTTACTCGGACAAGTGAATGACAGATTTACTTGTCCGAAGGACAAGCACATGAAAAGGGTTTATGTCGAGCCCTGTCTAATATGGGAGAATCAGCGCTAGCTAGCCATGCTAAAGGCGCCAAGCACCAGACCAGACAGTTGTGGCTGTGCGTGTTAAACCTCTGAGGGTAAACTTAAACACTTTTTTAGTCTTATAATGACATTTTCAGGAATACATAGTCATGGAAATGTGCCAAAAAGTCATGGAAAAGTCATGCAAAAGTCATGGAAAAGTATTGGTTAAAATGTGTATGAACCCTGGTAATGTGAATCCTTGGTCTGCATGAAGAGCTTAACAAAAATCTTTTGTGCTCATTATTGGAAGGTATATTGTTTAATTTTTTTATGTTATTAAACTTTATTCGAAAGTTTCAGTGAATCTCTTATTTCTTCAAGCTTCAAGATATCCCTTACACTGGCAACATCTGCAAAAACTACATATCGTGATAAGAATCGAGATCGATCAATATGGAAAAACATAT
The DNA here is from genome assembly GCF_029890125.1 of Rhinichthys klamathensis goyatoka. NCBI lineage: Eukaryota > Metazoa > Chordata > Actinopteri > Cypriniformes > Leuciscidae > Rhinichthys > Rhinichthys klamathensis. The sequence continues at coordinate 1,939,955 of NW_026606744.1, forward strand.
CGTGATAAAACATTTTTCCATATCGCCCAGCCCTATTATGGAGTACAAAATATTTTACGAAAATACTTAGCTGGTAAGAGAATACATTTAAGAATACAGACTGATTTAATAGTATAGGGAAATCCTGAGATTTCCTAACGCAGGTGAGACTAACTGATTCTTGAATGGAATCTCTTACCAGTTAAGTATTTTCGTAAAATATTTTGTACTCCATAATCAATATATCTGTGGCCTCAATGTGCAAAATCACAAACAAATACTTTTGGGTTCAATTACAATCTACTTTCTGAACACTAAATACACAAGCTTGCACACACTAAATACACAAGCTTGCACACACAAACACATTTTTTAAGGAAAGACTGTAATGTTCTTTTGCATATATTGTAAATTGCATGCATTTTTATATTGGAGTTTTGCTTTTATGTTTTTGTTTGCAAAAATGTGTTTGTGTGTGCAAGCTTGTGTATTTAGTGTTCAGAAAGTAGATTGTAATTGAACCCAAAAGTATTTGTTTGTGATTTTGCACATTGAGGCCACAGATATATTGATTATGGAGTACAAAATATTTTACGAAAATACTTAACTGGTAAGAGAATACATTTAAGAATACAGACTGATTTAATAGTATAGGGAAATCCTGAGATTTCCTAACGCAGATGAGACTAACTGATTCTTGAATGGAATAATGCTTATTTACTGTATGAATAATTGGGTGTTTATTATTTCAGCTATGGGCATTTAAAACAGTCTTGGTAAACACACTTTTTCTCTCTTTAGTTTGATTTATTTTGGCAGTATACAGTATATGCATGCAGTTATGTGCATGCTATACAGTACATATTTATTTTCTTCAGACACGGTCTCAGACTAACTTACTAACTTAATTTTTTGTATTAAGAGTGATGATTTTACTGTTCAAATTATCATAGTTTTAATAATTTATATTTTGACGATGTATTTGGACATTTGGAAAACTTCAAAAATAAATGAAGGCATTTGAGAATTGTCCAAGACAGTATTAATGTGACCTTTATAAAACAAGGGAAAACTTTGAGTGTTATTGTAGCATAAGAAATATACATGGCATTTTTATATCTTGTGTATTTAATTTATTTATTTATGCATACACTTATGCATTTATTTATACGGTAATTTGGGTTATGTATTTAATTTATATAAAGATATGATATCAGATTCCGAGTGTGCTCTATATTGCTAATGGTTTAAATTTAAAATCAAGCTCTAAAAATAAATCAACCTCTTGGATACTTTAAAAGTGCCTGTAGTCGAAGACACCCAATCATGAAAAATGTAATTTTAAGGGTTCTTCTAAATGTTCAACAAGGAGACTGTCCTCACACTATAATGCAATCAACATATCACTCTGGTTATGTAAAAGTTTGCACAAAGTTCACTTTCTCTCTTTTTTTTATTCTCTAGAGTCACAGTGCACATTGTGTGGTGAGACCGAAGGTGAGTGTGTTCCTCATCTAAAGAACTGTGTGTGTGGTAGTTAACACTTAACCCAGACTGTGTTTGTGTGCTCTAATGGCACGGTGGGGAGTTCAGAAAGCACATGCACTTTTTATGCTTAAATGCTTAAATTCATCATGATGCTGAGCCGCTTGCGATCAATTGTGTTGTGATTCCTCGCTGCTTGCATCATCACAGCTGGCTGTGCTTCAGTAGGAACGAGGATGTGTCTCTCTCTGCTTCGCCGCTGCTAACGTGACTGATTCACAAACAAATTTAGCAGGAGACCTGCTGATCTGCTTTCATTTCCTCATCACTTTCCTTTCTTTTTCAAATTTTTTCCCTTTGATCTGACCTGAGGTTTCTTATTCAAACTTTGTGTTTTGCATGTTGTTTTAATGTGAATTAGTGCTGGATATGTTTTAGTGATTCAGGTGTTGAAACATGACAGTGATAATGATTTTGCTGTGTTAGGCTTCACTAGAGTAATATTTCTTTACTCAGCATTTATTCACCATATTCCACACATATTTATCTGCTATAAATTGTCATAGGCCTACATATTTATCTGCTAAGATCATACACAGTGATAAAACTGATAATTTTTTTAAACGATTAATGGTTTTCTTTTTTCGATCATGGATGGTGAATTAATGCACTTATGCAACCTCTGTGCTACAATACATAGTAAAAACTATTCATTGGAAATAATATTCACAGACATTCTCACATTTTAGCTTTTGAGAGAAGCTTTTTAAGTTTTTACCAGTTTTCATAATGTAAAGCAATTGAAAACTACATAGCCACCGTCTGTTTGCAGTGCTTTAGCCATTTCAAAGATGAAAATGGCAAAGAGAAAAAAACACAATGACGAGTAGGCTATTTTGTTCTTTGTGGTCTATAAAGGCTATGATATGATTAATAATCGCGGTAACAATGTGAGCAAAATAATGATTATTAGTTTAACCCACAGACTGTGAAGATTTAACCATTAGGCTATCGTTCAGCGGCAGCGCTACCCCAAGTTCGTCCGTCAAATCTTCATTAAGCGATAGCAACTTTTATATCCGGGTGGAGAGCAGGGCCCGGTTCCCCGATAACGCTCACTCTTAGCGCGCTAAGAAGACTCGAAAGATATATCTTACCAAAGTTGTTTATGTTCCTAAGTGTGTTCCCCGAAGTGTCCCTTAGGAAGCTTCTTAACACACTGCCTCTTACGTTCGACGTTACAAAGGCGCTGTCCCAAATGAAGGTGCTGAATTGACCGTTCGCAAGCCCCTCCCACAAAACGGCCATTGTGCAATCACACATCATAGCAACCGTTACTATGTGAGCACCAGGTCCGTCAAACATTGACTCCAAGCAAGATGGTGAAGCGGTGTGCCCACGGCGTTTGTAAATCGGACACTAGGTACCCCGAGAGATTGTCTGGAGGAGTTGTGTTCTTTCCATTTCCAAAGCCGAAAACCCAACGTGAGCGGTGCCTACAATGGATAAAACAGTGTGGACGGCCCCACTCCCAGTTAGGTAAATGTGTCGAACATGGTTAACTCGTGTACAGTGTGCGTGAGACTGAGACACTGAGATTAGTCAAAGAAACATGGAGAAAGCAGATCAAGAATTACAAAGGAATTGCGTTTTCTAAAGGGTTGTTGTTAACATGATATTCTCGGGGGAAAATGAGCAGCAGTGCAGCACCCGTAGACTACAGTTTAGAGGAGTGCACGCTCGCAACGGGGAAAGAGCATGAAGCTTACTTGACAACATCAGTTCATATATCAATATCGTATTCAGCATGACACGCAAGCGGTTGCCGTGGTAATGAACAACCTGCTTGTTAAAGCGAAAGTGTTAATCCTGTATCTGAGGCAAAATTATTAAATATGCAGCGCGAGTTATATATTTCTAACTCCAAACATTAGCCACTGAACCAGCTTATAAAATCATCTTCAAGGCTGTGCTGGTTGCATTTGAGGTACAGGTCATGGGGTTTCTCAGATTTAGCTTGAGACCGGTATAAGCATTCGCCTCGATAGTAGTCGTTGTCTCCTTCATTGCGTATTTTTATATTTTGAATATATCCCTCCACTGCATACTGTAACCCCTTTTTCCTCGATCTGGAGGATATCGCTGAGGTATTGGTGCTCCAAAAAAGGTCACTGACACGCACGGGTATACCTCTTCCCGTCATGGCAATCTGTCTCGCTGGTCGTGTTTGACGGGCGTAGTAACAATAACTAGGGGGCGTGGCTTTTGCGAACGGTCAATTAGTTGGCATCGATTGCTCAGGAATCTATTTTCCACTTCACGCGAAGGTGCATTGCGGTGTTAAGAAAGACAACACGTTTTATGCAAATGAAACATTCCTCAAATTATTCCAGTAACATTTATTTTAACATAGTTTAAGTTATCAGTAAAATATTGACTATTAATTAAATTATCAAATTGTCAGTAATATGTTTACACGATATGTTGTGACGGGTAGACGAACCGGGTATCCCTCGCTAATCATCCACCCTCCTTATCCCGTTGTGCCACTTGTGCCGCTTCTTGACATGGGTTTAACGACTTCTAAAAATACACTTTTATATTAATGGTAAGGTACTTTACAATCAGAATTGTTTGGCAAGCAGCTGCAGTTACTTCTGTTTAATGCGGTATTGATTGCCATTGGTTAAAGGCTTAAGGGCTTAAAGCAAAATTCCGCCGCGTTAGCCTGGCAAGCGCAGGTCTGAGAAGGTCCAGCAGCTCCATAATGAGTTGTCTTGGGAGGTGAAATTTTTTTAATATAGCCACGTCAGGCAAAATATCAAAAGGGCTTAAGTTTTGCCGAATAAAAAAATGTACGGACTAAACGGCTCCGCGGCCGGCGCCGTCTTTGATTCAATTCAAGGACACGTTGGATCGCTGCCATATTTGGTCGTTTACTGGACACCACCATGCTTACCCATTTAAAGATCTTAGCCATTTAGAGCCAAATTGTTTGCCAGATTTTAATTATCAAAAGTGATTGCCAATTTAAACGCTTTAATGACATTACGAAATAGCCTAGGCTAATTACCACCATATTAGTTCTGATACCAAATAAAGTCAACTTCATAAATAGGCCTGTATCCATTGCAAACATATTTTATTATTAGTCTTAAAATGTCCATAACATAAAATCATTGTTGAGCCACAACATTGTCAACATACCATAGTTTGACTTGTACTGCGCTGCGCTGATTTCTAAAGACTGCTGCACAGTGGCGGCGACTAGCGTCCTGAGCTCAAACAACGCTAAGAGAGAGCTTACGAATGGTTCAGACCAACCTTACGAAAGTGTGACTTACAGAAGATATACTTGGCGTACAAACGTGTCGGTAATCGTGCCACAAAGTTAAGAGAGAGGTTAAGGAATAGGTTAAGAACTACTTAGCGATAAGAACATTTTGGGGAACCGGGCACTGAACATTATTTGAGTCGCACGTAGAACACAAAACTGACGGGAGCAGCTCCTGTGGAGAACCGTAACTGGATCTACCATATGATGATACACAGCTCATTTCACCATCGCTGTATTTTTTTTCCGAAATCACACACGAAAACATGCAACACACAGTAGACACACGTTTGTGCAGCGCAAACTCTTGAAAAGTAACGTCATACTTGTAGGCTACTGTATGACATTACAGACATAGTTGTCCAGTCTGGTTCCGTTCATACAGCGCGGTTTTCCAAGATTACGCTTGTGAGCCTGAAAATTTAGGTGAGTTCGGTTATTGAGAATGAGAATGTGACGTCACGCGTTTCACTCCGCGTTGCATTGTGTCGCCATCTTGGAAGGATACGCTATCCGTTGTCATGGTTACTTCGACAGTGAGACCGAGAGAAATAGCGACAGAGAGAGAGAGCAGCTTGATATTTGTTTGCATTTTTGCGATAAGGCACAGTTTCTTGGGAATAAATGAAGAAGGGGGAAGCAAAAGGAAAGGGGCTCTATCGGGAGAGACTAAATAACAACACCAAGCAGCGTTATTTAGAGAAACTACTTGACATCAACAACATGGACCCATACGACCTGCTACAGAATGGACGAAAGACCCAAAGCACTAACGTTACCACCTTTCACATACCCTGACATAGTCAATTACCTGGTTTATGGTATCAGTGCCTAACGTTACTGCCTACACAATGCAAGAGTTCAGAAGCTTTAAGTCATTAGAAGCTTATGAACAATTCTGCTGCGGCTGGGTGCAAGACTTAGAAACCCCCAAACCTGTAACGTTAAACTGCGAGAGTTCAGTCATACTTGATGTTTCAGGCCTCATTCATATGTGGAAATAAATCTGATATGAATCAGATACGTGCATTTGCACCTGCCGTGCAACGTCAAGCGGACAGATCGGACATTCCCCTGTCAATGCGAGTCGTACGTCATTAAAAAAAGTGTCTTTTTAATATATTTTGCGGTACAGATATATCTATAACAAATTAAACAACTCTAGTAGAGTATTCATTTCGTTCGTTTGTGTTAAATAAAAGGCGAACTGTGCTGAAAAGTGTTGCTTTTGAAATCATGCTTTGCTCACTGTTGCTGCTGTCAGTTTATTGACAAGCAGTTTCTCTAAATAAAGCTGGCTAGCATTGTTATTTAGTCTCTCCAGATAGAACCCCTTTCATTTCTCTTCCTTCTCCATATCTTCCAAAGAAACGGCGGCGTTTCGCTAAAATGTAAACAAATACTAAGCTGTGCTGTCTCTCTTTCGCTATTTCTGAAATGTTTAGTCGCGCCTCTGTGAAGTTCTGAAGGCGTTGCCCCTGGCAACCGATAGCGTCTCCTACCATCATGGCCGACCGGCTCAGACCCCGCCCAAATCCACCCAAATCGGCATGTGACTCCTCACTCTCAATAGAATGCAGTTAGCCCCTTCCGTAAATAACCATAGCCTACTGTGTGTCAACGTAACCGTATTAAGGACTCAAACAGATTACAGAATTCATTGTGAATTTTAGACATACAGTGAGCACACTATAGGCCTAACTTTATAAGCGGTGCCTTCTTGTTATTATTTATGGAAGCTCGTTTCCGCCAAGGAATAAAACAATTTAAAAGATCATTGTGACTTTTAATCTCGTAATTCAAAAAAAAAAAAAAAAAATTCTCAGAATTAGCCTACGAGAGAAATTCGCAAATGTGAGAAATAATGTCAGGATTAAGATATAAACTATAAACAAATGTTCAGTTAGTTTAATTTACATGGACTTTTAGTTTGCATTCATCAGTTTCCTGTCTCGTTCGTTCTAAGTTTCCCGCCACTAGTTTGTCTCCTTGGTTACTCATTTGATTAGTCATTCTGTTCAGCTGTGTCCTTATTAGTTCCCTTTGTTTGTTCCTTGTATTTAAGTAATCTGGTTTCATTTGTGTTTTGTCCAGTCTCCTGACTCATACATATGAGTTATGTATCTATGTATCACAGCCGATGTTTTGCTAACGATCCAACCTTAATCTGGGTCAAACTGTATCCGTTTTCTTTGTGCCATTTGTTCATCCAGTTATCCAAATATAAACCAACCCAGCCTCATTATGTAGTCAAAACATTATAGTTGACAACACCACAGACATTTTCATATTTATTTAGTAATATCAATCGAAAGTATAGCCTATGACTTTATTGTTTCTGCATTAAATTGCACACCACAATCCAATTAGAATGACAGACTCTGATTACATTTCATCCCTCATTCCTGACCACTCTCTTGTATATAACCTTGTTGAATTTGAACGTGAACTTGAACATTAGAAATGCTGTGCTGTTGAATGATCATGGTTACTTCATCGTAGTTCATTAAGCATTACTGTAGTGTTTATTACCAGGGTTCTTCCTGATAAACTGCAGAGAGCAATCAGAAAGGAAATTAAACCAGCTACATGAGAATTAAATATTCAAATGAACATGTTACTGGTTCTCGCCGTAGTTATTTAATGTTCTCTGATGGAAATTGTTTTCCTTTGTTACATGACAGTGATCAAATACGGTTTGAGAGAGAAGCATCAGCTAATGTCTGTATGGAAAATGTTTATTCACTTCAATGAGCATCATGTTTGATATTGATTCACAAGAGTCCAACTAGATTCCACAGATCCTTCTGCTTGAGTGATTTTAGAATATTGAGAAACAAGTACTCAGAAGGAGGGGTTGTGTGGCGTTGTGGGTTTGTGTGTGTGTGTGTGTGTGTGTGTGAGAGAGTTCAATTAAAGCCATAGAAGATTCCCTTTTCATCTTATTTTTTTCTTCTTTTTTATTTATGAGATATTTAAGTGTCTCATCACTTTGCTTTTTTGTTGTGCTGGCAGAAATCTTCCCCACTGTGTTGCCAGGGGAGATGTGTGTCTTCACTGTAAACAAGGTTTTTATCCTGACCCAGCTCCAGAGCTGGTTCACACTCTCTGTGCACGTGAACCACAGGGCCCTTTATTGAATTTATTGGCAGGAAAACAAGTTGGCACTCAAGACTTGACACTAACTTCTTCCCGATATGGACTTTTCTGTCTTTTAAAAAAAGGACATAAAGTATAATGCAAACACAGACATTAAATGCAATGAAAACTATTAACTGTTAAGTATGATCAAAAACGTACTCGGTTACCTAACGTAACCTCGGTTCTCTCTAGAGAGGGAACGAGTATTGCGTAAGTTTAGCTTACGCTACGGGTAAAGTTCATCTTTGCTCGAGATATTGAAGCCAAAATTATCCTTAATTTTGTATATATTGTCAACACAGTGCAGCAGCTGCAGACCTAGAGTAGGCTGTCTAGCGTGCTCATTGGCTGCCTTGCGGCAACTGCAGCAGCCTACCAGTGAGCCTGGCGTGACGTCACGCCCAATGGTGGAGCTTCGCGCCCACTACGCGTCACAGCCCGCCTAAAGGGGTGTGGCTTAGCGTATAAAAGCGGTGATGTGGGCAGATCATACACACATTAGACTGCTAGAAGTCTGGCCTGCAAGGCGGGAACTTCCAGATTATAGAATCTCACAAATGTAGACGGGGAGGTCCAGCCCGCCGCCATACAGATGTCGTGAATGGAAATTCCACTGGACCATGCCCACGACGAGGCCATGCCTCTTGTGGAATGAGCCCTGATGCCCAGAGGGCATTGCAGACCTTTTGACGCGTAGGCAGCAGAAATCGCGTCCACTATCCATCTGGATAGGGACTGTTTCGAGGCGGCGAGACCTTTGGTGCGTCCGCTAAACGAAACGAAGAGCTGCTCGGAGCGTCTGAAGGGGGCGGAGCGTGTAACGTAAGCTCTCAGTGCCCTGACAGGGCAGAGGAGGCTGTCGCTGCTCACGCTGTCGGATGCTGGCAGAGCTGACAGAGAAATGACCTGCGCTCTGAAGGGAGTGCCAGTCACCTTCGGGACATAGCCATGTCTCGGTTTGAGGATGACTTTAGAGTCATTCGGGCCAAACTCAAGGCACGCTGTGCTAACAGATAGCGCGTGTAAGTCCCCCACGCGTTTAACTGATGACAGAGCCAAAAGAAAAACGGTTTTGAGCGAGAGGTATTTTAGATTCGTTGAATCTAATGGTTCGAAGGGATGCATCTTTAGGGCCTCTAGGACCACGGAGAGATCCCAAATAGGAACCGAAGGTGGGCGCGGAGGGTTCATCCTTCTGGCTCCTCTTAAGAAGCGGATGACCAGCTCGTACCTTCCTAGCGACCAGCCTTGCCTCGACTCAGCGAAGGCTGCAACGGCCGCCACGTATACTTTGAGCGTGGATGGGGACCTGCCCTTATCCAGCAGCTTTTGAAGGAAACCGAGCACCTGCGAAACCTCACCCGTTCTGGGGTCCAGATTTTTGTCGGTGCACCATTTGGAGAACACAGACCATTTAGACGCATATAGCCGTCTCGTAGAGGGGGCTCTAGATTGCGTGATCGTGTTCATAACTCCTTCTGGCAGGATAACCGGTATCCGTTGATCAACCACACGTGCAGAGACCAACGCTCTGGGTGGGGATGCCAGATCGACCCGCAGGCTTGAGAGAGGAGGTCCCTCCTCACCGGAATCGGCCACGGGGCTGTGCGTGACAGCCGCGTTAGTTCCGGGAACCAGGTTTGGTTCTCCCATCGCGGGGCTATGAGGAGCACCGGGCTGTGCGATTCCCTGATTCTCTTGATTACCTGTGGTAACATAGAGATCGGAGGAAAGGCATACAGCGGGCGGCTGGGCCAGAGTTGGGCCAGCGCATCCTCGTTCTTTGAAAAGAACACTGGGCAATGAGCGTTGTCCTTTGACGCGAATAGGTCGACTTCCGCTCTGCCAAAGAGGCGCCATAACAGCTGGACTGTTTGGGGGTGTAAAGACCACTCCCCGGGGGGAATATTGTCCCTGGACAATCTGTCCGGTCCTTCGTTCAGGATCCCTGGCACATGCGTCGCTCTCAGCGAGCGCAGGAAGCACTCGGTCCAAATGAGGAGGCGTTCTGCCAGATCGCAGAGGCTCCTGGATCTGACACCGCCCTGGCGGTTCACGTAGGACACAACCGACATGTTGTCCGAGCGGACTAGAACGTGTTGGTCCTGTATGAACGGGAGGAAGCGCTTCAGCGCGTTCTCGACCGCCAGCATCTCCAGACAGTTTATGTGAAGGCGTTTCTCTTGGTCTGACCACAGGCCAAAGACCGGTCTGCCCTCGAAAAGGCCGCCCCAACCTGAGTTGGAGGCGTCTGTCGAGATGATTTTCCGGTGGGAAATCGCTCCCATTGTCACCCCCTGCTGGTACCAATTGGCCGCTAACCAGGGTTGCAGAGCTGAAATGCAGCTCTGAGGTATCCTGATCCGCTTGTAGCCACGCGTCCACCCCTGACGGGGTACACGGGCGTTCAACCAGCGTTGTAGCGGGCGCATGCGCAGTAAGCCCAGCTGAAGCACTGCTGCAGCTGAGGCCATACAGCTCAGCATCCTCTGAAATTTTTTCAGGGAGGCGGTTCTGCCCTTCTGGAAAGATGCGGCTAGGTGTCGAACACGGCGCGCGCGCTCTGGCGACAGCTGAGCCTTCATAGCCACAGAGTCCAGTTCCATCCCTAAAAAGGAGATTGACTGGCTGGGCCGTAATGAGCTCTTGGTCCAGTTGACCGTGAGGCCCAATCTTTCCAAGTGACTGAGAAGCATAATTCTGTGAGATACGAGCTCTATCTCTGACTGTGCTAGAATCAGCCAGTCGTCCAAGTAGTTCAGAATTCGCACACCCTGACACCTGAGGGGGGCGAGCGCCGCGTCCATGCACTTTGTAAATGTACGGGGTGCCAGGAACAGGCCGAACGGGAGGACGGTATACTGATATACCTGGCCGTCGAAGGCGAATCTCAAGAATGGCCTGTGACGGGGTATAATCTGTATCTGAAAATACGCGTCTTTCAGATCGAGAGATATAAACCAGTCCTTCGGGCGAATTTGCGCGAGGATCTGCCTGGTTGTAATCATTTTGAACGGTCTCCTCATGAAAGCTTTGTTCAAAAATCTCAGATCTAATATAGGCCTCAGGCCTCCGTCCTTCTTCGGTACGAGAAAATAACGACTGTAAAAGCCTGACTCGCTCAGAGAAGGCGGCACCGGTTCTATAGCTCCTTTGCACAGCAGTTTGGCTATTTCTGCGCGAAGTAGATGTGCTACTTTCGTGCTCACTGTCGACTCGGTCCGAGCGTGAAAATGCGGGGGACGGCGAGCGAACTGTAGTGCATAGCCCTGTCTTATTGTGCTTAGCACCCACTCTGAAACCCCTGGAATGGCTTCCCATGCTTGTGCATGTGTGGCCAGGGGGAGAATGGCCTCCGGGTTCCGGTCGCCGCACTCTGTGGGCTTCGGGAACTGAAACGGAGATGTGGGCTCAGCGTGCGCGCCCTCGGTGCTTGGATGAAGCGGCTCGCTGACAGCCGCTTTGGGCTGGTTCGCACGTAACGACCCGATTACATTGAATGGGGAGCGTTTTACAATGGCTTTCTGAAGCGTGAGCGGCGCTTGAGGCGGAGCGACTGTTAGTACATGCAAGCGCTCGTGAGCGAGCTCGTAGCATACATTCGCAGTCTGACCGGCATGAGTGCTTAAACACGGCGGCTCGCTGACAGCGATGGAACGCTGTTTCATATGTGACGTCCCGGTTAGTTTGAACGGGGAACGTTTTCTGAGAGCTTTGTAGCGAGTGAGCGGCGCCGGAGGCGAGGCGTTTATTAGTAAGCGTGAGCGCGCTGGGGCGGGCACGTGACTTACAATCGCAGCCTGACTCATATGGGTGTCTATATGCGGCGGCTCGCTGACAGCAACAGCTGGCTGTTTTAAATGAGGCGACCCGGTTACTGTGAACGTGGAGCGTGCCATGAACATTCTGTGATGCGCGAGCAGCGCCGGAGACAGTGTGTCTGTTAGTAAGAGTGAGCGCTTGTGAGCGGGCACGTGACTTACACTAATAACCTGACTTACTTGAGGTTGAAATGGCCGTGTGACAGAGCGGGCATGAGATGGACGCGAGCGCGAGTTCGCGGGCGCAATGTCTACATCTAACACTCGAGCGGCATTTGCCAGCTTTATGAGAGTGGGCTCTGTGGGCCTGAGGGACACATGTTTTTGAGTGCTTGTGTGTAGGGGTGAACACTGGGGCGTGGGCACATTTTCTACACGTAAAACACCATCGGCGTGAGCCGGATAAACAGAAGATACACTCTTTATGGGATTTCTGTGGGTCGCCGTAAAAACCGCGTTTGTGTGCAGGTGAGAGGGCATTATAGCCGGCTCGTTGGCTGCTAAATAATCTCCTGCAGTAGCCCTCTGTGGGGGGACTGACAAGGCGTGGCGTTTCAACGGTGGTCCGGCCGCAGCGGGACTTAACCGTCTCTTCTCCCTTGGTGTTAGGAGGGCTTCGCTTGCTCGGGTTTCAACACAATCCTCGGCCGGGGTCCCCGCGGGGGAGGCGGCCTGTGGCGGCTGTCCGAGCGCGATCTAGGGCGGCTGCCCTGTCGACGCTGCGAAGTGGCAGGCTTGGCTGGACGCTGAGTGGAGCTTCTAGCAGGCGGCTTGTCACGTGAGCGGCCTGTGGCTGAGCTAGAGCGTCGTGGCAGAAACAAATTCATGGCCTGCGAGGTCTTCTGTACTTCGGAGAAGCGATCCACGATGCCGTTGACCGCTGGGCCGAAGAGACCGGTGGGGGAGAGCGGCGCGTTGAGGAAAGTGGCACGCTCAGACTCCCTCATGTCTGCGAGCGTCAACCAGAGGTGCCTCTCTGTGACGGTTAGCGCAGCCATGGATCTGCCGATGGCCTGAGCTGCGGTCTTTGTAGCGCGGAGGGAAAGGTCCGTCGCGCTCCTTAAATCAGCGATCGCAGCTAGATCCGAGCCCTTCTCGTCCCATTCGCGGAGGAGGTTGGCTTGCATGATCTGCAGAACGGCCATAGAGTACAGGGCGGAAGCAGCCTGTCCGGCGGCGGAGAAGGCGCGGCCGACGAGAGCTGACGTGGTCCTGCAGGCTTTAGAGGGGAGCGCAGACTTTGAGCGCCATCCAGAGGAGGGCGGGCAAAGGTGCGCTGCTACCGCTTCTTCCACTTGGGGGATGGAGACATACCCCCTCTCGGCGGCGCCGTCCACGTGGGAGAGCGTCGCGGAGATACTGGTGTGGAGCCTCGCGGAGAAAGGTGCATTCCACGACTTAGAGAGTTCGGTGTGGAGCTCCGGCAGAAAAGGAGCAGGCCTTGAAGCCGGTGGCTGATGGCGGCGCTGAAGAAAACAGCCGTCCAGGCGGTTAAGCGCGGGCTCCTTGGGCGGTGACCACTCGAGGCCGAGGCCGAGGCGGCCTTTACCAGGAGACGCATCAGCTCGGCATCCACACCCGAACGTGTCCGTCCGGACTCCTGGATGGACGCAGAGGAGGAGTGGAGAGATCCAGGCCATTCCTCGCTATCCGTGGCCAGGATAGAGCAGCTGTCGCCCGCGGCACCCCTGTCCGCCTCGTCCTCTGAACCAACGGCAGTAAGGGCGGAAGCCAGCATCTGCGCGTCGGTGAGGGGGGGTGGGGAAGGCGAGAGAGACACTCGAGGGAGCCGGTCCGGCGAGTGTTTGTCCTCCGCGATGGGCTCCGGCATCCTCTGAGCACGGCGCTTCTTTTTGCGCGGTGAAATGAAGGGGGCAATGACAGCTTCAGCGCTGAAGAGCTCCAGACGAGCCCGCAGGGTCGCCATGGACAGCTCTTCGCAGTGGATGCAGCCTCCCGACGAAAGTGCGAGGGCTGCGTGGTCCTGGCCCAGGCAGAGAGCGCAAATCACGTGGCGGTCTCCGGCGCTGAGAGGGGCTCGGCACGAGCCACAGGATGTGCGAGGCATTCTTAAAAGAACGCTCGCGCTCTTTTAGTAACAGTGTGTGTCGCAGCGGCGAGCACACACAGACACAGTAATAACAGTGACAAGAGCAGAAAAGGATATATGTCGCCGGATAACGTTGCAGGCACGGAAGGCTGAAGGCGGCGAGAAGTCGACCGGCTTCCTCAGGCGCTTTCCTCTGCTGGCAGTCGCTGGTTTCAACGGCGGCGGCTTCTCTCGGATACAGCGGAAATGAAGAGCTTCGCTGAAGAGATGAAAATCAGGGAAGCAGCCTCTGAGCCCCGCTTTTATACGCTAAGCCACACCCCTTTGCGCGGGCTGTGACGCGTAGTGGGCGCGAAGCGCCACCATTGGGCGTGACGTCACGCCAGGCTCACTGGTAGGCTGCTGCAGTTGCCGCAAGGCAGCCAATGAGCACGCTAGACAGCCTGCTCTAGGTCTGCTGCTGCTGCACTGCGTTGACAATATATACAAAATTAAGGATAATTTTGGCTTCAATATCTCGAGCAAAGATGAACTTTACCCATAGCGTAAGCTAAACTTACGCAATACGAGAGAACCTCTCGTAAGAGAACTTTTTTTACAACAGTTAATTTAATTAGCAAGGCAGTGTATGTATGGTATTCAATTAAAGTTCCAAGAGGTACTCAACTTTTATAATCATGAGCAAAAAACAAAGTTAACTAGTTATTTTAAAGTTTAAATTGTCTTTAATTGCCATCTACAAATACTTTTCCCAATTATAATATTGTTTATTATGAAATGCTCTTAAAATGCTGATTAATAGCCTAATGCTAAATGTGCTGTAGATAAAAAAAAAAAAAAAAAAAATCTTATCAAAAAACTTGTTTACTTGACCGGTCATATACTGTATGTATGACAGATAAAAATATTTGTATTTGCTGCATTCTCATTTTCTGCAGTGTTTTATCGAAAGTTTTAATCTGTTTTGCGGTTCACTGTGTTTTTGATACTGTTAATAACCCCGTCATCTGCATCTCTTAATGTGGCAGGAGAGAGAAGCAATAACGTGCATGGAACGGAAAGGGCTTGAATGAAGCGTGTTTGGCTCTTGATAAAAATATTAGAGAATATAGTGCTGAAGGATCATTACCATAAATGACTCTGAGCGCTTGTGGTGAGTACCGGTCTGTTGTTTTGATACGCTGCTCAATTTAAACTGTAGAATTGGTCAAAATTGTGCTATCGTTGTCGTTAAGT